>NC_063339.1:85592100-85657009 GCF_021869965.1 Rhincodon typus
TCGCACTTGAATATCATTGGCTTGAAACCATAGATCAAGAAATGTCTATCTGGTTCAAAAGGTTTGAAACAATAGTTTGTTTGGAAAAGTACTGAGACATATACACCCAACTGATACACCTTCACTACCTTCACCGAGTCTCACAGCTGAAAGAAACATCACACCATTCACAGTAGGAAATTAGAGAGACACAAGACCTCCTATAATATGGAGAAACCATGGAAATGTGAGGACTGTGAGAAAGGATTCCATTCCTTGTCAGTGCTGGAGTTTCATCAATGCAGTCACACGAGGCAGAGATCATTCACCTGCTCTGAATATGGGAAGGGATTCCCTGATTCATCTGCTCTGTGGAAACACCAATGTGCTGCCACTGGGGAGAGGTCATTCACCTGCTCTGAATTATTTTTTATTTATTCATAGGATGAGGGCATCGCTGGCGAGGCAGCATGTATTGCCCATCTCCAATTGACTGGAGGGCAGTTCAAAGTCAACCACATTGCTGCAGGTCTGGAGTCACATGTGGTGCTAACCAGGTAAGGATGGCAGTTTCCTTCCCGAAAGGACATTAGTGAACCAGATGGGTTTTTCCAACAATCGACAATGGATTCACAGTCATCATTGGATTCTTAATTCCAGATATTTATCGAATTCAAATTCTACCATCTGCCGTGGTGGGATTTGAATCTGGGTCCCCAGAGTGTTTATCTGGGTCTCTGGATTAACAGTCTAATTCCACACACCATCAACTCCGCAATGACAATAAATTCCGACAATATTTCACCCTGATGAAACATCAGTGAGTTCCCGCATGGAAGAGGCCATCTACTTGTTTGGAGTATGGTAAAGTATTCACTCAGTTATCCAGCCTGCGCATGCATCAACGAGTTCACACTGGGGAGACGCCGCTTACATGCTCTGGTTGTGGAAAAGAATTCACTCAGTCATCTGCCCTCGTAAGACACCAGCGCATCCACACAGGGAAGAGGCCATTCAAATGCTCCAAGTTTCGGAAGCCGTTCAGAAATTTATCTGGCCTACAGGTAGACGAGCGAAGCCATACTGGGGAGAAGCCATTCATATGTTCTGAGTGTGGGAAAGGATTCATTCAGTCATCCAGTCTGTCAAAGTATAGGAAAGTTCACAAATGATCATAGGAGTTGGATCTGCTCTTAATCCGTATTATATGTGCTGCGAGAGAGCACATTTCAAACACACAGCATCTACTGTCTAGGAAAACAAGTGAAGCAGTTACATGCGACAATCAGCACCTGTTTGCTCTTCTCCGTACTTCACACCATTCTAATTAACAGGAGACGAGAAAGGTAAGATTTGCAGACAGAAATCTCAAAATGACCATCACATGAAAATCAAATCGAGTCACTGAAATAACTGGGACTTGAATATCATAATCTTCCATGTTGGCTGTTCCTTTACTCTCAATGAATCAAAATCCTGGAACTTCTCCCAAACAACATTGTGGGTGACCCTGCACCTCAATGACTGCAGTCCCAGAAACCACCATTTCTCAAGGAGGACAACTGAGATGGGCAATAAATGCTGATCTAGACATTGATACTATACCCCATGAATCGATTAAAAATGAGGGAAAATCACATCCAAGACTGAGCCATGTTCATTCTGACAGTGAGCAAAGTGGGAGGGTCAGAGGGTTTCTTTCTGCTGGGCTGGCCGCTCTCTCCACTTTGCTTCCAGTGAAGCTGATGTTCTTTGAGCCTGGGACTGCAGATTCCCAAGGAAATGATCCCCAAAAGCTGATGAAGTAAATTTATTCTGTCCTGGATCGGAAATAATGTTTTCCTCACCACTCCAATTAGATCAGAAGTAAATATGTTTGTCTTTGTTCCATTGAGTCTCCAGCCCAATCAACTCAATTAGTGTCTGTCAGTATTTGTGCTCCACATCCTCCCCTTTTGTCTCCCCCATCAGCAGATCCTTATTTTCCTTTCTCCCTCACATATGCCTCCAATTTCTAAAATATATTCCTCTGTTCACCTTCATCTCGCGCTCTTGCAGTGAGATGCACATTCTGACCTGTCGCAGGGTAAAGAGGTTTCTCCTGAAATCACTATTGGATTTTTAAAGCCCTTCATCATTTTAAAGGCTTCCTTCAGATCATCATTTCGTCTTTTCTAGAGAAAAGCTCCCCAGACATGCCTGAGGGTTACATGTTTTTAGTTCTGATAATGTCTTTTTGAATCTGTGTGACACATTTCCAGTGCCTCTGTTTCCTTTGTCCAAATGGCAATGACAAATGTTGACAGTACTCCCAGTGGAGTCAAACTTTGGTTTCAAATCAGTGAAACATCATTTTCCTCCTTTTCAATTCTATCTCTGTAGAAAGGAGCCCAAATATGGGCTGTGTCTTTGCAGAAAGATGTGAAGTCCCGAGATAAGTTTGAGACTGGAATTACAGGAATGTCATCAGGGATTCAGGACTTCAGTTGGTTGGAGAGACTGGAGCAGCTGATCCTGTTCTCTTTGGATCTTAGAGTCATTGTGGTAGAACAGAGAGAGAGACCATTCAGCCCTCTGAGGTCATGCTGGCTCTGTTTAGAACAAATGTTCGTCATTGTTCAATCCCAATAATCCTGCAAATTTACATGCATCAAGGAACTTCCAGTTTTAAAAAGAAAGTAATGAATATATTGTTCAGGATGATAAACGGACTGGAAAAATTAATTTCAGATGTAGTTCAGGAGAACCTTGCAGTCTAGTATCCACCTATGTTGCAGTTGAATCCTGGAATGTGAGATGATTTGAATACGTTGATATCTTTCCTTGGCAATACTTACATTTTGTTTTTGTTTTAATTTTGTTTTAGCAAACCACATTTGATAATCTGGACACTATCTGACAGATCAGCACCACATGAGGAGATGTTGAGACAGACATCCATTTTGATAAATGCACCTGAGTGTAAATATGTGTGATGATGTCGGACTATCAGTGGATGTGCAGATATAATATGTTAGAAATGAAAGAAATGGCATGTAAATTCACGGTGAACCCGCATTACAGAGAGGGTCCCAAACATATGCAACTCCTTGAGAAACAGCCAGACGTGAAATGGTTAATGTGGCCGGGGGTAACGAGACAGCATTGTGACATCATCAGGACAGTGATACGCTCTCCCGAGAGAAACTGACCTGAAACAATCAGGAGAGAATTCAACCCACAGGGAATGGTCAGAAAGTCAGTGAAGTTCATTAGGAAGGGGTTAAAAACTTAGATTGGGATAATTAAGGACTGTCCACATTTCGGACACAGGTAAACAAAAAGATTGGAGAATATTTATGACCGTATTTGATCTGTTGCTTGAAGCTCATGAATCTGTGTACGAATAATTTGTAAACTCATGGCACTCCTCAGGAGAAGAACAGGTCAAATCGATGTGACCCCAGCAGGGTCCAGAACAGAACGGGAAAATAACAAAGTGCAAATGATAGAGGGGTCATAAAGAGAACCACACCCCTTCAATGTGTGGTCTGTAGATATCCTGTTACGGTTTTCTTGCTAATTAGCATATATTAATTGAAATATGATAACTATTTTGTTTGCTTATGAGTCATTAGCATCACTGGGTTTATTGCCCATCGCTAACCGTCCTGGAGAGGATGGGGCCAGCTGTAGTCCATGTACTGTAGGTAGATCCACAGTGTCATTAAGGGAGACTTCCAGGAATTTGACCAAACGACACAGAAGGAACATGATATATTCCCAGGTCAAAGTCAGAAGTCACACAACACCAGGTTCAAGTCCAACAGGTTTATTTGAAATCATAAGCTTTTGGGGTGTTCCGCCATCATCAGTAGAAGCACTACTTTATTACTTTGTTACACATCATAAGAAAGTGATAAAATCAGGTGCAGCGTTCAGAAAGCTTGTGATTTCAAATAAGCCTGTTGATCTATAACCTGGTGTCATCTGACTTCTGACTTTGTCCACCCCAATCCGACACCAGCACCTCCACTTCATATTTCCAGGTCAGCACGGTTTGTGGCCGAGAGGGGATCTAGCAGGTGGTAGCAATCCCATGTGACTGCTGCCCCTGTCCTTCTGAATGGTAAAGACTGCAGATTCAGAAGGTGCTGTTGGAGGAGCCTTGCTGAGTCGCTGCAGTGCATCTTGTAGATGGTACAGACTGCTGCGACTGTGCATCAGTGGTGAAGGGAGTACAGGTATGTAGTTGGGGTGCAAAGCAAGAGGGCTGTTTTGTGTTCGATTGTATTAAACCTGATGTAAGGCTTTTGGAATAAAAAAAAAGCAAACATTGTCCTATGAAACTGTCCCACAACAAAGTGAAATATTTGTTTTTGACAGTTACCTCTGGATCAGGCAAGTGAATGGAACGTCGTCAAGTTGGGAAATGATATC
Source organism: Rhincodon typus (assembly GCF_021869965.1). Lineage (NCBI taxonomy): Eukaryota > Metazoa > Chordata > Chondrichthyes > Orectolobiformes > Rhincodontidae > Rhincodon > Rhincodon typus. Next base: position 85,596,499 of record NC_063339.1, read on the forward strand.
AAAGTGGGAATAAAAGACATATCCTGGAGACATTCACATTAGGTTAGACATCATAAGAAAGTGACAAAATCTCAGACAAGACTCCTTCAGAAAAAAGTTCTTCCCACTGCCAGCACTAACCCCATTACACCCTTTGCTGACCAATATATGTATGTTACGTGTTGTTATTTAAAATGGAAATTAACATTTTATCAACACTCCCCATGTCATCACTGTTGGTGAAATATAATTTCTAACCCAGACCCTTCTTTCACTTCACCCTGGTGCATTCTGTGTGGTTACAGCAGAGGCAGAGACAGGCTGCTCATACCCCTGCTCCCACTGCTCTGGATCTCAATGTTGTACATTTACCAAATACTGTTTTATCTTTACCAATGTAGAAGAAACCTAAACCTGAACGAATCAGGAACAGATCATTGATTTACGCTAATCTCTGATTTGAATCACATTTCCAGCATTCACCGTTATTCTTCCTCCGTCTCTGAAACCAGTTGGAAATGAGATTCTGTTTCGTGTCTCGGAGCTCTGAGCCATGGAAGACAGTAGCTGGGACACATTTGTTACACACAGCAGGATTAACCCACGCCGTGGATTGGCTGTCAGCGAAGACAGAAGTGAAAGAGCAAAGTGCCATCTGACCCCCGCAGTGTGACCCTGAAGGCTGTGTCCTGGCTGAAGTTCTGTTGCTGAGTACGATTCCATCCCCCGACCCTGAGAGTGTCCTTTCTAAGCTCCAGGTGCTGTTCAACCCTCGGGACAAATGCAACAATCTACAGTGATGTGTTTGAGGCAAAGCTGATTTATTTTACATTTCTCTAGAATATTAAACTTTAGTCCAATTTCACAGGTTATAAATATCATCAGAAACAAACTCCAAATGTCAGAACAAAGTATCAGAAAATTACAGTGCAGACCAAGGCCATTACTTTAAAATTTATTTGTATGATGTGGGTATCGCTGGCTGGCCAGCATTACTTGGCCCATCATGATTTGTGTTGGCTGAAATAGAACCACGCAAGCTTTGCAGCTTTCTGGACTCACCATAGAGACTAACAATTTCAGACTATGAACTCTGCCCCCAATTTGTTTACGTTTCTTTTTTCAGTTTGTTTCTGTGTTTGCTGCATACCTGGTTCCAGGCACATCTTTTGTTTCTTTGTTTCTTTTCCAGTGCCATCTCATTCCTTGTGGCCTCGAGGGACTAACGTTTCTGTAATTTAATCTCTCCTGCCTTTCCCCTGTGACAGATCGCCTTTCTGCCCTTGTCTCACCCCCACCTTGCTCAAAACCTGTTACATTTCTGATGGGTTCCAGCCCTCTGTGACCTCACTGTGCTCTCGGGTCAGTGGCGCGAGTTTTCAATTCTCTTCCTCCAGGGGGAATCTGAAATCTTTGCAGCTGCAGCTTTCCCCAGATTTTATTTTGAAACAAAAACAGTGAAATTGTTTCAGAGTTGATCTTTTTTTTGAGCCTTCACCCACAATTTCATGTCTTTACAGCTGTGATCCTCCTACAGTCCAAAAATCTGCAGGTTAGGTGGATTGGCCACACTAATTTTCCCCTCATGTGTTGGTTCGGTGAATTGGTTAGCCATGGTAAATGGGAGTTATAGAAGTACAGTGGAATAGAGGGTCATTGCAGATTCGGTGGGCCTAACAACCTCTTTCTGCACTGTAGGGATTTTGTGATTCTAACCAGTTGTGATCATAGTCATATTTTCCTCATTTGAGTCCACACATAACCAGGTTCATTCAGCTGATGTCTTCACGCTGCTTTTGTGTTTTTGTGGGTTCTTACTTTTTTCGGTTTCACAGTGTATTTGAGGATGAGAGTGAATTTGTAAACAGAAATTTTCCAACCAAAATCCCTTGCAGATTTGGAACTGTTTCTGCTGCTGGCATCATTCACAAGGATCAGGAAAATAGAGATTCAGTCACATATCTTACAGGAACACTGGTTGCAATCGCCACGAAAGACTGAACAGCTTAAGATTCAAGAAAACTGATACAAGTGGGAAGCTTTGTCCCTGTGAAATGAAATCATTGGATCTTAAACAAAAAAGTGGGAATCAGTTCTGAGGAAGAGTGACTCGGCCCAAAACATTAACTCTGATTTCTCTCCACGGACAGTGCCAGACTGCTGAGCTTTTCCCGTAATTTCTGTTTTCGTTTCTGATATAGTTTCCACAGTCCTTTCGGTTTCTGTTAATTGAATCCGACGGATCTTTCATTGCCCCGAAGTCATCAAAGGCACTGTCTAAATGTGCATCTCTCTTTCTGTCTGTCTATCTGAATTAACAATCAGATGGAGAGGTCACTGACTGAGCGTCTTCTCAAATTCCCAATTAAATCTGCCTCCCCCACACTCTTGGACCCCTCACTACTCACCGGGTCATGGAGAAGCTCTGTCGTTAGACTGGGAACTTTCTTTGATGTGAACTCTCCTTATGCTCCTGCCCACTTCCCAGTATCCTGCGTTAATTTCAGCTGCCCCTACTCTGCCCAAATGGGGTTGTTGAAGAGCTCAAAAGGAGAGTGGACTGAAACTGAGAAATTAAAGAGTCAGAATGAAAGAGGAAGAGGAAAATAAATAAACGGGTTTTGTGGATCCCAGGGGAATGAAACTCCAGGATCCGCCTATTCTAACTGTTCACACAGTAACAAGAGACAACATTCTCTGATGAGACTTAAACCAATGCAGGAGGAGACAGACACTGAATATTAACAGATTTATTTCAAACAAAGGAGACTTGTTCAGCCAATGATAACATGTAGTGTAATAGAAATAGATGTGAAGTGAGTAGTGAGGGGAAATAATGCCACAAGCTGCAGATGGACAAGTTTTATTGGAACAGGAGTAGACCATTCAGCCCCTCAAGCCTCTTCTATCATTCAATGAGATCATTGCCTGATCTGTGGCCTGACTTTCAATTTCCAAAATCCACCAAGCCTATCAATGAGGCTCCTCTGAAACAGACAAGATGAATATTGAAAAACCTAAAAAAAAACTGCAGATGCAGGGGAATCAGAAACATAAACAGAAATTGCTGGAAAAATTCAGCAGGCTTGCCAACATCTATTGAGAGAAACCAGAGTTAACTTTTCAGGTCCAGTGACCCTTTGAGTGATCAGATGCAGCTGGCCATTCCCTCTTTTCTGTAACACTCTCTGGGAGAGGTTGTGGTGTGAGGGAAATGAGATTGTCAATAACAACTGAGAAAACTGCAGGAGATGCTCAATTTGAATAAAACCCATTTTGGTCTTTCACTTTTAAATCAACTGTAACAATTTATTCATTATCATTTCAGAAACAGGATAAGAGACTGGAAAATCAAATCTTTGTGCCATGGGGTTCGGGAACCATTGTTAATTCTGACTTGGTCTGGCCTGCATGTGAATCCATACTATTACAATGAGTTTGATTCTGAACCATCCTCTGGGCAGTTAGAATGGATGATAAATGTTTACTGAGCTCTTGATGCCATGATCCATGAACAAACAAAAAGAAAATCCAATTATTGAAGTGACTTGTGAACGTTCTGGTGTTTCATCAAGCGAGATGACTGAGTGATTTTTTTTCCCACACACAGAGCAGGTGAATGACCTCTCCCCATGGTGGATTTGCGGTGAGGGTTGATGATGTCCTGAACCCAGCCCCACAGTGACAGCACCTGAACGGTCTCCCTTCAGTTTGGAAACTTTAATGGTACATCAGTCCGCTTGACCTTTTATAGCACTCTCCACAATCTGGATGTTTAAAGGGTCTCTCTTCAGAGTGAATCTGTTGGTGTTTCAACAGGCTGGATGACCAGGAGAAATCCTTCTCACACCTGGAGCAGGTGAATGCTCTCTCTCCAGTGCGAACTCACTGTTGTGTCAGCAGGTGGGATGAGTGAGTGAATTCCTTGCCGCACTCACAGCAGGGAAACAGCCCCTTTCCAGTGTGAATGCCTTCTCACACACGAAGCAGGTAAACAGTTTCTTCCTGGTGTGATTGCGCCAATATGTTTGCAGCTTGGATGGGTAATTGAAACTCCTCCCACAGTTCCCACGGATCCACAGTTTCCTGTCAGTGTGATATTGCTTCAGTTTCAAAAAGTCAGTTGATCCCCTGAAGCCTCGTCCACAGACTGAACGTGTGCACAGTTTCTCTTCACTGTGAATGGTGCATCCACCTTCCATATTCAAAACCTGATGATATTCAACTTATATTAACATGAAGCAATTTTGTCAGATCCTGTCTCTCGACTTCACACCCTCAAATTCCAAAACAACGTGGAATCGACCAGAAACAAAAGAAAATGAGCATACGATAACACACAAAAATTAAGGCAGCTTGTGAAATCAAGGTGAATGATTTGATAATTTATGGGGGTGGCACAGGGGAATACTGACCATAAAAGCTGCCGTCTTGTCATTAAATCACCAACTAATTCACTCATGTTCATCAGGGATGGGAACCTGTCATCCAATCAGGATCTATGGAAGATTATGACCTCAATGGGAAGAAAGACAGCAGGGGGCAGGGGCTAAGAACAGTCCATGCTTTCAGGGGGAGAGGCTGTCGCCTCTGTTTTGCGACCTGAAGGGGTTCCTTCCTTGCAATTAAATAAGAGCCTGCTTTATGGGATTGTGCAAATCAGCTGCTTGCGAGCTTCTGTGGCGCAATTGGTCAGTGCTTGCAGCTCGTAAACGCAGAGTTGGTGGTTTGAGGCCACAAAGGCAGGAGCAAGGACTGTTCTCACTTTACCAACTCTGGTTTTGCCATACACTTCTGGGTTTTTAATGCAATCAGGAAGTCATCTCCAAATGAAAATCTTATCCAGTGAGTAACCACAAAGGCATTCAATGTTGTTATAATGGCTAATGTAAAGACCTGCGGATGTTGTGAATCTGAAACCCCCCCGGACCCGAAACACTAACTCTGTTTTCTCCTTCACAGAAGCTGCCAGACCTGCTGAACTTTTCCAGCAACTTTGTTTTTGAAACCAAAACAGAGTCTGTTGGAGAAACTCAACAGGTTTGGGAGTACCTGTGGGAGAAAACATTTCTGAAGAAGTTCTGAAATGTTAACCTTGATTCTCTGCCCACAGATTCTGCTACATCTGCTGAGATTTTCGAGCAATTTATCTTTTTAGTTTTAAATGAATGTGTATTCCACCTATTGGGATGAAACAACCAGACCCACATGTACTGAATTTAACCCTTTCAAAATCTGTGAAGCGAATACATTAAAACAAACCCAGTAATGAGTCGCTCTTCCTCAGTCCCACTGGGAGAGAGACCTGGAAAGGTGAGTGGGTAGTCGCTGCTGCGGTCATCGCCAAGTGGTTAAGGAGATGGAGTTTGAAACCCATTGGGTTGTCCCTGGGCAGTTTCGAATACTGCCGACTACGGTTGAGCGCTGAGGGCAAATCCGAAGGGAGTATGCTTCCTGCCTCTTTATTTGCAACAGGAATCACAGGAAGTGTGGGGGAAAAGCATTTCACCCAGATCGCCAATGGTGAGAATATGCAACTCACTGCCTGTCGGAGTGGAACTATATTGGAGTTGAGACATGTTCAGATGTACACTTGAGGCTGTGAACGAAGTGCTGGGAAATGAGACTAGAATATTCAGGGTTTGAGTTCAACTGTTGCAGACCTGAAGGGTCTTTCTTCAGTGCTGGGGATCTCAGTTTGTGAAGTGACAGGACAATGTCTGCAAATTACACTCCTATCATGCAGGCACATGGTAACTGGCACTGTGCATATTCCTGGAATCAGTATCTGGGAGAATAAGGAAAATGCGAAAATGATGTCTCTTTACCCAGCTGTGCGCAAACTCATTGCTTCTCAATGCCTTGTTTTACAATCCCTGGCCCTGCTTTTCAGGTAAAGATTGGCTTCACGATCTGCCTGTGTTTGTGCCAAGCAGCTTATTGAGCTGGGAGCTGGAGGTGAGACAGGGACAGAAGCAAACACAAATGCAACTTGAGAGTATTTAGAGTTTGCCTTATGTTATGAATTTGGATAGAGTAATTGTGAAGTCGAAGGCGGGAAGCTAATATGTGTGGTTCCTTTGAGATTTGTGCTTTGTCTGTACTTAGAAATTTAAACAAAAATCTGTCTGTGAGCGGCAGCTGAAGTTGCCAGTACAGGGAGCCTCAAAAAGTGAAACAAATGTATCAAAGCCTTACAGGTGGCAGGCAAAACATCCGCCTTGTTTGAATGTGGCCAATTAATGTAAATGAAGCCCCGAGATACAGGAAACCAATTGAATTTAAATCTGATGATGTTTACAACCTGAAACCAATCACATGACAAGAATTTGATGATGTCATAATGGGTATATAAGACGAGGGCATTTAGAAAATCGGAGAGAGCCGACTGTCATCTGCCAGAGTTAGCACCGTTCAGCTCTCAGAGAAAGCACATCGAATTCATCAAAAGTACCACAGCATTTTAGCTCAAAGTCCTCACTGAAGAAATTATAGAGATAAAACATTCTTAACAGCAGAATTAATGGAAGAAAGATGTTTGTGAAGAGAGTGGAGATGATAGAATATTCCAGAAGACAGTCTGTGTGAACTTGAAGCGATTAAGTTATAATTTATAGCTACTTATTAATTGAGTTTCTATTAGTGGGACTTGTTTTTATTTGAACAGCATTCCACTAGACTTTAGACCGTTTAGGGAATAGTTAGCTGTCTGTGAATTGTCGGTTTGCTGGTAATTTTGTTAATTTGTTCATTCTTGACTTAAATCAATAAATTGCTTCTTTTTACTTGTAAAGTGGAGATCAAGGATGTTCTTTCCATGAAATACTCTCAATAGATTATGAGGGCAAAGGCAAGCTTCTCTGGGTGTTTAGGGAGTAATTATTAGACAGAAACCTCTGCTCCTGTCATAACAGTTCGGGGCTTGTGTTTTAGTTTAATTGTTAGAGGGGTTTGGCCATTCCGTGTCGTAACACATTATGTCAGTTGTCTTTAGTGAGGGATGTCTGCTGGGCGCTGTCCTGTCAGATTCCCAGGAGCTGCAGTGATTGGGTCAGTGAATTGCCAAAATTGAAAGTTGAACGTGAGCAGCTTGTGGGACTATTTCAGCTCAACGGTCCATTTCATATCCCAGCTCACGATAACCGTTCACGTTGTCAGGAGAAGTCACTTGTGTTCCACCTAAAGCTGCCTTTTGTCAGATAAACTTGTATGTGGGGACGAAGACTAGACGTGAGGCACATGGAGTGGGTACAATCCTGAGACCTCTGTTATTGTTGGAGATGTGTCTGTGTATCTCCATCTGTGGATGGAAATCAGGATGAGTTCCTCAAGGGGGTATTAACACTTTTTTACCATCTCAAACTTCAGTCCCATTTGCGGTCACTTGAGATTTCAGGGATAAGCTCATTGCCATTTGCTCTTGAAATGTCAGCACGCAAGGCTATGGGCCAAATGCTAAAAACTGGGGATGACAATAGATGGAGGTTTGATAATCTGTGCTGACATGATGGGCTGAATTTTCGTCGTCCATGCTGGAAAAACTCGGATGGAGAAACTGATCTGCAGTGAAAATGGTCACAAATGAAATTGCAAAAGCAGTGTCATTGCGAAAATGTACCACACATTCTGCCCCTTTCACTGGTGGCCTAGTGGCGAGGATTTAGCCCTCTCCCATCCCCAGCCCAGCTTCGATTCCTAGTCAGGGAATAGACACTCTGCTGTGTTATTTTATCGTGGTGACAGCACTTCTAACTGATCCTTCAGGAATTGGAAGGTGAACTGTTTAGTCCCAGACGTTAATCAGATTAAAATAAAACAAAGAACTGTGGAAATATGACACAAAAAAGGAATTGATACGGAAGCTCAGCAGGTCTGGCAGCATCTGTGTAGAGAAACAGAGTTAACATATCAGGTACTGTGACCGTTCGTCAGAACCAGGTTAGTTATGCATTTCTGTATATTAATGCCAGGGGAAATTATCGGCTTTATCTGTCAAATCAGCATACGAATCAAAATTGCTCTCTCATTAGCTTACAACTATCAACTTTACAACTTTAAAGGGATTTCATCAGCTCTGATGCTGCTTCCGTTCCCCTTGGTGGTGAAAGTTTGTGCTTAAATGGTTCCTTTTTCTTTTCCTTTGTGTCATTAGCAGCCATGTCAAATGGAGAATTGGTTATTTCAGAGTCTACCTCAATCTGTGTCTCTATTTGTCTCTCTGTGTATCCACCTCACCCCCTTTCACATTCTCCGACTCTCCTTCTGTCAATATCCCTCATTTCCAATTCCTGCTCTGTGTAAAGTCAGAAATTTGAAGATAATTTGAGAGTGCAGCTGCTGGGAGGCTTTTCTCTCCTGGCTGGAGTGTCTAGAACTGCGCTCACATTCCCAAAATAATGTGTCTGTCACTTAGGATGGAGATAACGAGACATTTCTTCTCTCAAAAGATTGTGAATCTTTAGAATTCGAAATGAAATTCTGAATCCGTCAGAAAAAAAAAGTCCACCACAATTATAGGACTATAGTGGTGTCTTTCCTGTTGGTGTAAACTGAATGAATGGCGACATCAGAGAATGAGGGTGATCAGCTTGTTCTGTCTGTGCCATTACCACAACATTCCCCGCTAAGTCTGCAGTTTATCCTGCCTCACCTCGTTATTCCTGCCAAACTGGGAACGAAGGGATGAGAATAGAAGAAAAGGAGAAGCAGACATGCTTGTGGAACAGCAAAAAGGAACTTCCTGTTAAATCTAGCAGAAAAAGAGGAGACACTGAAGAAGACTCCTGATGACAAATGTGTTTTCTTTGCCGGTAAAATTCACAGCTTCACTAAGTGGGAACCATTGAACCGAAGAAGTGATAGTGATTATCTTTGCTGGTTGTTCACCTTGTGTCCAGCAAACTATTGCTGCTCATGTCCCTGTCAGCACCACAGCCCTGCCACATGTAAGCAAGTGACACGATGGATAAGATGCCTGACTTCAAATCAAGTGATTGTAGGTTTAACTCTGACCTGACTCAAGTGTAATTCACAAATTCTTTGCACTTCCACATTTATCTTCCTCATTGCCCTGAAACTGAGATGAGCTTTGATTTACTGACCTGCAGGAACGAGAATCCTTTCAATGTCTCACATCAGGAAAAGTCACCAAGAATATCAGAGGAGAGGAAGCTGAAGTCGTCCCCCAATCTTTTGAGTTCAATTTCCCACACCCACCGACCCAATCACTGCATCTCCCGGGAATGGAAAGGAAACAAAACAAAAAATGAAACCAGTCTCAGCTTTGTGAGTCTTTGGGAAGCGGAATCAGACGAGAATGAATGTGAACTTCCAATTCAGCGGAGACAGTCAAGGAAGCTTCCACTTCTTTAAGAGGCTGGGAGATTGACTCTGATGTTCTTGGGGACATTAACTGACCTGAGACACCGAAAGGATTCCCGTCAGAGACTGTTCTGTGTTTGATTTTGTCACTGTCAGGAACAATAAATCCTGATTCCCTGACCGGAAATTGAACCCAGGCCACAGCAGTGAGAACACCAAATCACAACGACTGGACCACAGGGATGACACTGGAAAAGCATGCTTATTTTCTTACTGACACAGCTTTTGGCCTTTTTTCACTGGAGATAAGTTTCTCCTACAAAATAATCAAGTTACTGAGTTTGTACAGCAGGGAAAGAGGCACATCATCCCAGTTTCCAGCACTTAACCTGTAGCCCTGTGTGCTCTGTCATTTCAAGCGTTCATCTCAAAGATTTGTATTTCCCTGTAACGTTTTAATCTCAAGTGACACAAAAAATGGGACTGAGGTTTGAGATGGTAAAATTGTGTTCACGCCCCCTCAGGGAACTGAACCTCATTTTCACCCACAGAGAGAAACACAGTCACATTGCCCCAACAGTGACAGCAGCCTCAGGAGAGACCAACCCCCAGAAAGCAAGCATTTCACTCATCTGGCTTATATCATTCCAATTTAGATTTCAAAACCAATGTCTGGTTGCAACAAAGAAAGGAAGAATTCGGGCCCTCCTCTGTCTGTGTTACTTCCCCCATTGTTTCCCCGTTACTCTGCAGTTTATTCTGCCTAACTGGAACATTGCTCACGTCAGCTGCTTTCCGTCCACCCGAAAGATCTTCCTCAAGTACCTGGAAGGAAAAACGGGAATGTAGTGTTTTAAACGCATTTCTGGCTGGGTGAGGGAATGACATGGTGGTGTTAACGCTATTTAATGAGAAATAATTTCGAATGACTTTAAAGACCTCCTTTGGATGTTGGTTGCAGCAGTTGGTGAAAATTCTCTCACTCCCCAGGAAGAATGCAACTCAACACCACTGGGCGAACCACTAAACTGCAAAGTCATGCATTAGAAATTGCAATGTAATAGATTACTGGATAGCCTGTGCATCATACACGGAGACAATGTGACAAATCCGATACAGAGCCGAGGCGATCATGTGCAGATGAATGGGAGATTGTAATGCCAAATCAAACAGTGTCCAGGGTGATATGAATAGAGATCTATCCTGGTAGTCCAGTGATGAGGATTCAGTGCCTTCACTGCCATGACCTTTTAATGGTTAACATTTACAGTGATAGATATAATATACTGACTCATCTTTAGAAGCAGAATTATGTCATGGACCAGTCAGAATCGCTTCACTGCATGTTACAGGTCCACATCAGCAATGTCAGCTGCAATTGCCTGATGTGCAAACAGATTAAAACAAGAAGAGAGGGGATGTCGGGAAAAGTGAAGGGCCATGGTGGTTTGTGAGAGCTGACTGGAGGCCTAATGGAGCCAGGCCCAGTGTGGGTTCTGAAGACTGGTTTTCACTGTTTACCCTGCTATATAATCACTCTGGATCAATCACCCAAAATGACTCTCCTTTGTGTGTTGCCCTTTGCACATCTCACCTCAGTTCAGAGCCCAGAGGGGATCCATGCATGTTAACTTGGCAAACTTCGCTCAGATCAGCTTTACAGTCACGTATTAAGACTATAAACATTAGGAGCAGAAAGGGACCATCCAGCCCATTCAGTCTTCTCCGCCATTTACTGATCTTATGTCTGACAAGATAATTCTGAACTGCACTTTCCCCATAACTCTTGATATCTTTGCTGATTAATAATCTGTCAATCTCACCGTTGAATGTACTTAAGGACCCAGACCTCACAACGATCTGCTGTAAGGAATTCCACCGATTCATCACCATCTGAGAGAATAAATGTTTCCTCATCTGTCTTAAATGTGCGACCCCCATTCTGATATAAGGCACTCTGGTGCAAGATTGCCCAGAAGGAAAATCATTTTTTGGTGTCCAACATATTAAATCTCAAAGAAACCTGTATGTTTCAATAAGGAGCAAGTATTGTTTTTGTAGTACTGTGCCTGAGCACGTGAAGTCAATGGATTTCAGCACTTCCTCCTGTTTGGTTTCATCCCTGATGTAAAACTTCCACTGATTCAGACAGAGCTGTTCCTTTTATGTCTTTTAATGTCAGGAATTCACGTTCATTTTAAGAGTTTCGACAGGAACAATAAAATCCTCATTCCTATTTTGGAATCAAACCGAGAACACAGCAATTGCATTGCTGAATCCCAAAAAGGAAGTTGCGCATCATACTTGCAACTTTTTGTCTTGACGCTGCTTTTGACCTTTTGTTTCAGTTGCAAAATGTTAGTCAGTGAGATTTTAACAGCACGGAGAAAGACTCTTAAGCCCATTATATCAATGCCAGTCATCAAACATTTCACTTCTAAACCCAGTTTCCAGCCCTTGGCACTTCACCTCATTTGCTCTGACGTTTCAAGTGCTCATCCAAATAGTTAGTCAATGTTTGAGGGCATCAGAGGAACAAAAACACTTTCTTCAACAAACGACAGGAAGCATTGCTGTTTGCCACAACATGAAATCTACATTTTCCTTTTTGAAGACGGCTATGTAAACCAAACTCTTTCTCAGAGCCTTTTGCCAGTTTTCCTTATGATGCCAACAGTGTAGATTGAAATCCCACACGGCCTGATGTTACAACCAATGACTCTCGACTTTCAACTTCTCTGCTGACACGAGATGTGGTGTCCTCAGGTTAAACCACCACCAGTTTTGTCTCTCTAATAAGAAAGCAGCCCTGTGACCCAGAATGTGTATGGCCACTCATTGTCAGACTCAGTGTGTGGCTCAGTGTCAGACTTTTTGATATTATATTCCTGGGATGCAAAAGGCAGGTTTTATACTTTATAAAATGTACAATACGTCAGTTGTCCTGGTTGGAAGTATAGAGAAAGATTGTTTGTCCACATTACGATAAATAAAATTCAGTGATAGTCGGAACTGCAGATGCTGGAGAATCTGAGATAACAAGGTATAGAGCTGGATGAACACAGGAGGCCAAGCAGCATCAGAGGAGCAGGAAGGCTAAAGTTTCGGGCCTAGATCCTTCTTCAGAAATGCCCTACTCCTCTGGTGCTGCTTGGCCACCTGTGTTCATCCAGCTCTATACCTTGTTGTCTTAAATAAAATTCAGTCTTTACAATGGTGGGGAATTAACTCAGAATTCCGAGCGCTATGCACTGCATTGCTTATCACTGCGCAGGCTCAGTATGTTCCCGGGTGCCCACAGGCTGGAGCATGTGCAGTGGGATCGATCCTGAGAAGAGTCGCTCTTTTTCCTCGGCTCCACAAAAGGTAACAATGAGGCGGAACGGAGGAGGCGATGGACCGGCTACTTAGGCGTGGAGGCTTTCTTAAGACGCTGTGAATGTGACAGACCTCGTATAAAGAAACAATCTGTCCCCGTTTCGTAAAATGTCAAATTCGAGGCTCCCTGTCAATGGCAGGCCGCGGGTAACGGCCGCCATCTTTGTAGGAGGCAAAGGGCAGCAGGGCGCATGTGCGAATATCCTGGGTCAGGGGAGAGCGCGTTGTTAATGTTTCTCCTGGACTGACAGGGATGGAGTTTTTATAAACTGCTTTGACAGGGAGTCAAGAGGGGAGCATTTACACACAACAAACTCCAAATCAAAGAAATACTTGCTTCTTCTGAAATTGTGTCCCAGACTGACTGAGATCGCTTTTGTAAATTTTTTTACAGCACATCAGAAGAGGATTTGCAGATCGAAACCTCAAACCAAATGATCTAAGAATGCCTTTTTTATTCATTCAGCACTGGATAGTATCGGCCTTTGAAGGGAAGTGTTGAGTAAAGCAAAAGTAGCATAAAATTCCTTCCGTACATCTCCCAGTAACTATTGCCCAATTTCTTAAATCTGTGCACGAAACAGTTTTCCTCTCAGCGAACAGGAACAGCTGCTCTTTATCTACCTGATTTAAACCTATCATAAACCTACACAACTTTATCAAATCAGAGATAGCAAGAACTGCAGATGCTGGAATTTGAGATAACACAGTGTGGAGCTGCAGGAACACAGCAGGCCAAGCAACATTAGAGGAGGAAAGTTGACATTTTAGGACGGGACCCTTCATCAGAAAATTTTCCTCCAGCTCCACACTGTGTTATCACCCCCTTTATCAACTGTCAAATCAATCTCCTTTGCACTGTGTGGAACAACTTGAATTTCTCCAACCTGACCTTAAAACCAGGATCCCTCAGTTCTTTAACCATTCTGATGAATCTCCTTTCGAATCACGCGTCAGACCCTCACATCCTTCGTGGTGATCGCCTGTTTGTGCAGACCCAAATGCTGTCTGTTCAAGTAAGTGATGTTGTGACACACGGGCAATTACTCAGTGACATCACTCTGATTCCTAGGTATCCTGAACTGTGGTAGTGTCCTCTGACCCCAGTGCTTTTGATATTTTTTTGAGGAGTAGAGTCCAGTATTTGATTTTAATGTTGGAACACAATGAAATTATTTCAGTATTTTTAACCAGTAATCTACACAATTCAGCTTCTCGTGCTGCTCTCAGATATCTGGAGCTGGAGCTCCTTCCCTTACAGCATTGAGAGAGCTCTTGTGGGAAGTTAGAGCTGCTAAGGCAGCAACACATGGTTGGGAGAATTTTGTCACCCCCATAATATCGTCCTTTGTGACTGATGTTAAAAGATTCTTGATAACACTGCTGAATGAGGGACCATCTATTGTTCTGGTTCATCTCTGCTCTCCTTGATCAACGCTGTGTCATTGTCTAACTTCCTCTGTGTTCAATAATGGGTGTGACTGTCCTAGGTATCTTATTGTTACTTCCATTCATTCTCTAAATGAGGTTTATACACCAGAACATTGACTGAGCATTTGTTGCTGGCAATTATATTTCCTTAGTAGCTCCCACAATGCCGTTCGGTGAGGAGTTATTCACCAAGTGGTCATGAAGGAACTGTGATATGTGTCCGAATCAATGCCAATTAATTTATATCAATGTAGTGTCTTTCACAGAATGGAAACTTCCAAGCTGTTCCTCGGGAGTATTATAATGCAACGTTTGACCAGAATCACATAATAAGATAACAAGGTGCAGGGCTGGATGAACACAGCAGGCCAAGCAGCATCATAGGAGCAGAGAGGCTGACGTTTCGGGCCTAGACCCTTCATCAGAAAAGGGGGAGGGGAAGGGGGTTTTGAAATAAATAGGGAGAGAGTGGGAGGCGGATAGAAGAGGGATAGAGGAGAGGACAGGTGGAGAGGAAACAAACAGGTCGAAGAGGCGGGGATGGGGCCAGGAAAGGTGAGTGTAGGTAGGGAGTTAGGAAGGGGATAGGTCAGTCCAGGGAGGACGGACAGGTCAAGGGGGCGGGATGAGGTTGGTCGGTAGGAGATGGAGGTGCGGCTTGAGGTGGGAGGAGGGGATTCATAGGAGCATAATAAGATGTTAGGTAGGTGACAAAATGTTTTATGGTCAAAAATGTTGTTTTGAAGGAGTATGTTAAAGTGCAAAACTGAGGCAGACAAAGGGAGAAGTTTAGTGAGGAAATTTCACGGTTTGTGGCCTTGGCAGCTGAAACTTGAGGGTACCAAATGTGAAACAGTTCAAATCAAGAATTTTCAGGAGGTTGGAATTGGAGATAATGCAGGTATCTGGAAGGGCATTTTTTTTAAAAAAAAAAAAAAAACAAATGTCATTCTTGGGGCGGCGGTGGGCATTACTGGCTGGTTTAGCATTTACTGACCAGCCCTAATTGCCCTTGTGAGGGCTGGAGGCTGGAGGACATAACAAAGAGATAGAGAGGAGACGTTCAAGAGATTTGAAAAGAAGGATGAAAAGTTTAAAATTTAGCTGCGTGAGCATGGGCCAGTGGGTGAACAAACCTTGTTGTGAACACTCATGCGGGCAGCAGAGTTTTGGATGACCTCACGGTTACATCACCTGATGAGTAACCCATAACTCCTTCCCTTACAGCATTGTGAGAGCTGATGTGGGAAGATAAAGTTGTTAAGACAGCAGCACATGGTTGGGAGAATGAACAGTGGTAAAAAATCTCATTTAGATACAGTCAATGGAAGGAAGAAAAAAACACTAAACAGAGCTCAAGGGCACCCAAAAATAGAGGCAGAGAAATAAGACAAGTGCAGAGTGGGGAATGAGAGAGGACGGTGAGGACTGCGTAAGGATGGTTAAGTCCAGAGGTAACAAAGGAATGGACGAGAGTTTCAGCAGCAAATGAGCAGAGACTAGGAGGAGTCGGGTAATGTTACTGCGGTGGAAGTCGGCAGTCTCGATGATGGTGGGGATATGTGGTTGAAAACTCATCTCTGGATGAAATATTTCACCAGGGTTATGACTTTTTTGGTTCAGACTCAGGCAGTTGCCACAGAGGGTTTGGAGTCAGTTGTGAGGCTGTGGAGTTTGTGTTGGGGAATGAAGATAAAGGCCTCGGTTTTACCATTAGTTATTGGGAGGAAATTTCTGCTCCACAGGTCTGGATGTCAGCAAAGTCAGGGCAATGTGTGAACTGGAGGGAACTTAGAGGTGTTGATGTTCACATCCACCTGCTACCCTGCCCCTTCTCAGTGGTGGAGGCTGAGTGTTTGAAAGATTCTTACAGAGTTCTGGTCAAGTTGTAGGTGTCTAAAATCCCTCTCTTTCATTCCCTATCTTCACACAGAAGCCAGTGTCTTGTGAGAGATTGTCTCTGACTCTCCTGTTTTTTGTTTGATGTTAATTTCACAGGATATTAGAAGGGGAAGATTTACAAACCAACCATTACACCAGAATCTGATGGAGTCGCCCGTTTTATCACAAATGGAACATGATCAGATTTTAAACATGGAAGGATAAAGCTCCATTCACACTGGAGAGAAACCGTATACATGTTGTGTGTGTGGACAAGGCTCCAGCCAATCATCAGACCTCACAAACCACAAATGCAGTCACACTGGGGCGAAACTATGGAAATGTGGAGATTGTGGGGAGGAATTCATTTCCGCATCTGAGCTGAAAACTCATCGACACAGTCACGCCAGTAACAGACCATTCACCTGTTCAGTTTGTAGGGAGGGATTCACTCAGTCATCTAACCTGCTGCAACGTCAGCTCATTCACACTGACAAGAGACCATTTCAAAGTCCAGACTGTGGAAATTGCTTCAGAACATCCTGCAACCTGATGTCCCATTAACTAGCTCACATTAATGAGAGACCCTTTAAATGCCGAGACTGGAAAATGCTATAAAACATCTGGGGACCTGATGGCCCATCAAAGTGCGCACATGGAGGAGAGATCTTTTAAATGCCCAAACTGTGGGATGTGTTTTAAAAGTCCCAGGGACCTGTTGTCGCATCAACTTGCTCACATCAATGAGAGACCTTTTAAATGCCCAGCCTGCAGGAAATGCTACAAAACCCCCTGGACCTGATATCCCACCAACATGTTCACTCTGAGAAGAGACCATTCAGGTGCTCTCACTGTGGTACTGGGTACAGGTGATCATCTGACCTCACAGAGCACCAGCAGGTTCACACTGGGAAGAGACCGTTCAGCTGCTCCGAATGTGGGAGGGGATTCACTCGGTCGTCCAACCTGCTGAGACACCAGCAAGTTCACACTGCGGAGAGATCATTCAAATGCCCAGACTGAGGGAAGTGCTACAGAAGCTTTTGGGAACTGAATTGTCATCAATGTGTTCACACTGAGGAGAGACCTTTTAAATGCTCAGACTATGGGAATCGCTATGCACGTTCTTGGGGATGGTTTTATCATCAACGTGTTCACACTGAGGAGAGTCCTTTCAAATGTCTAGTCTGTGGGAAGTGCTATCGAAGTTCTGTTGAAATGATGTCCCATCAAGATTTCCACATGATGAGGCACCTTTCGGGTGCTTTCATTGTGGGACTGGGTTCAGGTGATCATCTCTACTCTGAGTGAACCAGCGAGTTCACACTGGTAGAAAACACTTACCTGCTGCATGTGAGGAAAAGACAGTTGGGTCACTCATCGGCCCTGCTGAGACAGCAGAGAGTCACCGTGGGGGACAGACCGTTCACCTGCTCTGTGTGGGGGAAGGAATTCACTTACTTATCAATCCTGCTAAGACAACATAGAGTTCACAGATCTCAACGGTAATTGGACTTTGCAGTTCATTGCATTGAGGACTGAAAGCAAAGTTTTAATATTCTGGATAAAAGTCAAATAAATTAGCTTTGTATTAAACAGAGTGTGGCAGGTCACTGTAAGGATGTGATCATGGAGTACTTGGAAGAGTCAGCATGGCTTCACCAAGGGGACTTTATGCCTGACAAATCTGATGGAATTCTTTGATTGCGTACTGAACAACTTGGATGAACGGGAGCCAGTGGATGTAATCTGTTGGATTTTCAGAAGGCATTGACTAGGTGCCTTACAGGAAGCTGCTAAATAAGGTAAGTGTCCATGGTGTTAGGGACAGAGTACTGGCATGGATTGAGGATTGGCTGACTGGCAGAAGGCAGAGAGTTGGGATAAAGGGGACTTTTTCAGGATGACAACCGGATGATTAGTGGAGTTCAGCAGGAGTCAGTGTTGGTACCACAACTATTCACGTAATGTATTAATGATCTGGACAAAGGAATTGAGGGCATTACTGCTAAGTTTTCAGATGACACAATGATAGGTGGAGGGACTGCTTGGATCGAGGAAGTTGGAAGGCTTCAGAATGACTTGGACAGGCTATGAGAGAGCACAAGGTGGCGGTAGGTAGTATACAGTGTCGGAAAGTGAGAGGTTATACATTTTGGTGGGAAGAGTAAAGGCATAGACTGTTTTCTGAATGGGGAAAACCTTCAGAAAGCTGAAGTGTAAAGAGGCTTGGGAATTCTAGTTCAGGATTCTCTCAAGCTTAACATCCAGGTTCAATTGGTGGTTAAGAAGGGAAAGGCAATGTAGGCATTCATTTGAAGACAGCTAGAAAACAAGAGCAGAGATGTACTGCTGAGGCTATAAAAGGTGCTGGTCAGACTGCAGTTGGAGTATTATGAGTATTTTTGCGCCCTGTATTAAGGAAAGATGTGCTGGTGTTAGAGGGGCCCAGCGGAGGTTTACAAGATTGATCGCAGGGATGAAGGACTTGTCATGTAAGAATAAAAAAGAATCACATGTTAGATGTAACCAATTGGGTGCAAATGAATCTTTTGAACAGTATAAAGAATGTAGGAGCATTCCTAAGAGGGAGAT
Source organism: Rhincodon typus (assembly GCF_021869965.1). Classification (NCBI taxonomy): domain Eukaryota; kingdom Metazoa; phylum Chordata; class Chondrichthyes; order Orectolobiformes; family Rhincodontidae; genus Rhincodon; species Rhincodon typus. The sequence goes on from NC_063339.1 coordinate 85,615,084, forward strand.
CAGGAAGGCAAAAAGATATGAGGTAGCCTTGGCAAATAACGTTAAGTATAATCCAAAGGGATGCCACAAGCATATTAGAGAAAGAGAACAACTAGAGAGAGAGTTGGGCTCCATAAATGTCAAAGAGTCCATCATTGTGTTGAACCTAAGGAGATAGGAGAGATATTAAATGAATATTTTGCCTCAGTTTTTACTGTGGAGAAAGAAATGGAGGCTAGAGAACTCAAGGAAGTAAATATTGAAGTTTTGGAAACAGTTCACATTATCAAGGAGGAAGTGCCGGTGGTCTTAAAAGATATTGTGTTCAGTTCTGGTCACCTCATTATATAGCTTTAGAGAGGGTGAAGAGGAGATTTACCAGGACGCTGCCTGGACTGGAGAGCAGGTCTTATGAGGAGACGTTGAGGCAGCGAGGGCATTTTTCATTGGAGCAAAGAAGGATGAGAGGTGACTTGATAAAGGTGTGCAAGATGATGAGAGGCATAGATAGAGTGGATTGTCAGAGACTTTTTCCCAGGGTGGAAATGACTATGACGAGGGGGCATAATTTTAAGGTTATTGGAGGAAGGTATAGAGGAGTTGTCAGAGGTAGGTTCTTCACACAGAAAGTGGTGGGCGTTTGGAATGCGCTGCTGGCAGTGGTCGTGGAGTCAGATACTTTAGAGACTTTTAAGCGATTCTTGGATAGGCACGCGGAGGTTCGTAAAATGTAGGGTATGCAGAGTAGATTGATCTTAGTAGTAGGATTAAAGGTCAGCACATAATCTTGGGCCGAAGGGCCTGCACTGTGCTGTGCTGTTCTATGTTTTCTGTTCTGTATAAACGTGCATAATTCTGTGTGACCTGAGCTAGTGTATCCCAGGACGCTGTGAAAGTTAGAGAGAAAATTGTGAGCCTCTTGTGGAAAGATTTGCATCATCTCCAAATATTGGTGAGGTGTCTAATGACTGGAGAATGGCTACTGTTTGCAATTGTTTAAAAAGTGATGTAAGGAGAAACCTGGGAAGCATAGACCTGTGAGACTTTGCATTTGAAGAGGCAAGGAATGATTAGGGATAGTCAGCATGGTTTTATGCAAGAGAAATCGTGTCTCACAAACTTCTTTGAGTTTTTGAGGAAGTAAACAAGAAGATTGATTAGGGCACAACAGTTCACATCGTTTACTTGAAGTTTAGTGAAGCCTTCAACAAGGTTCCGTGTGGTAGACTAATTAGTAAAATTAGATTACGTGGGATTCAGGGTGACCTTGCCAATGGGTTGCATAATGGCAGGAGATAAGAGACTGGTGGTGAAGGTTTGGTTTTCATACTGGAGGTCTTTTACCAGCGGTGTTCAACAGGGTCTGCTGCTGGGTCCACTTTTGTTTGTCATTTTTGAAATAGTTTGGCGACCTGAGGGCAATGGGGAAGGCGAGGGGAAGGCGCAGTGGAAGTGAATCCCAGCCTCTGGAGTAAATATCTCTCTCCCTACTCCCTTCATACAGAAACACTGAGCCTCTTCCTGTTCCACGTTTAATATGAAGGGCTGTTCTGGAGTGGGAAGGGGAAGTGGGGAACGTGTCAGATTATGGAATTTCAGGCAGAGAGTGGTGGGATCTTGCTGTTCTGGGGAAAGGTGTCAGATTGTGGAAGGCAGAGAATGGTGTGATCTTGCTGTGCTTTTGGTGCTGGATATTGTTTTTTGATTTCTCTCTGTCTTTCCAACCTCGCCCCTGAGGAGATTAGATTCGGGAGCTGAAATTTGGGATGATGCACAGACTGAGAAAATCAAATGGTTCTGCCATGAGGAATCCTCAGACAAGAGCTGGAACCAGAGAGAAAGAGAGAGACGAGAGAATTATAATAAACCAGCCTGTCTCTTTGTTGTTCATTTACACACTTGCACGCTCACAGGGGAAAAGAATTGTCGGGTACAGGCTGTCCCGAGGGGTTTGTACCACAAGGGGATGAGCTTTGGGCTGGCGGTGTCGGGGAGACAAAGGGGCAAAAAGGAGGCTGCTGCTAAGTCTGATGTCACAGATTTCACTGCCTCCCTCTCTCTATGCCTCCATATTCCCACCTTTGTCCTTCACACAGTTTTCTATAAATCCTTGTCTCCTCCACATCCTTCACATCTACCGCCATTCACTCTCACCCAACACCTCATATTCCTCCCTCCTACTGTCTCACCCCCTCCCCGGGTTTTTCAAGAACTGTTTCATTGTTCAGTCTCTCTCTCTCTCGCTCGCCCATTGTCCTGTGTGATCTTGCTGTTCCTACCTGAGGGTCATTCCGTCTGCATCCCCCCATCTCCATCACTCGTTCTGGATGGTATCTTTCTGTCTGCTCTTCTCTCCCTCTATTTTTCTCTGTCCCTTCTGTCTCTCCAACTGTCTGTATCTGTCCTTTCTTGTCCTCTCCATAGGATTTCGATCATTTTCCTGTTTCCTCTCCCCTCCTCTCTCTCCTCCCTCCCCCTCTCTCTCTCTCTCTCTCTGTCTTTCCCCCTCGCTCTCTCTCCCTCTTTTCTTGTTCTCAATGGGATTTCTGCCTCACTTCCTGACTGTTTCTCTTTCTGTACCTTCCTATGTCAGTACTGCCCTCCTCTGTACATCTATCCCTCCATTTTCCTCTTGGATTCTCTCTCTCTCCATCTCCCTCTCTGTCCTTCACTTGTCTCTTCATGGGTAATGCTAAGGATCTTCCTGGTCCTTGATCCACCTGCGTTTTGCCCCTTCGTGCTTTGTCTAAACTGAAAGGTGAATGGTGTTGGTACATCAAACATCTTTCTCAGTGAGGGGGGAAGGGTGTCTGCCTGGGAATTGGGATCTTGCTGTCCAGTAAGTCAGTCAGTGATCAGGCCAGAGAGTCTCTGGCCATACTCTCTGGGGCCTCCAGCCCCTGCGGTGGTGTTAGGGATTCAGTGAGGGTGAGAGGGTGTTTGGTTATTGCACATGGAGGGAGATACAGTGGGGTATCTATATACAGTGGAGGGATCAGAGAGGAAAGAAGAAAGAGGGTGAAGCGGCACGGGGAGCTATCAGAAACTGAGGCTGAAAACTTTTGTTGGGGTAATGTACGGGGTAGAAGTCAGGGGAAATATTTAAATGGGTGCAAAAATTTGTGGGGGGGGCATATTTGATATGTCATAAAGTGGGGAGGTTGCAAAATTGGGATGGAGAGCAAACTTTTGGGGAACTGAAATTGAGAAATGCAATATTTGAGGGGAGATTATTTGGTGGGTGGGGCAGCAAAATATTTGTATAGGGGGAGTATATTATCTGGCAGGGGCAACAGTGTTTTCTGCAGCACAAGATTTCGGGATAGGGGTGCAAAACTGTAAGGGTGGGACAACACTGTGAACAAGCTTCTTTGGGGGGGTAAGGAGAGGGACAAAACTGGGCATCAGTGAAATATATTGGATATATTAGAGGCAGAAAATGGAGGACGAAGAGAGTGTGAATTGAGGTGGGTATATGGATTCTCAAATTGAATGACAAAATTCTAGGGTCAAATTTGCGGGGACATTCATATTTAGGTTGGGGGGAGAATTTGGCAATTTTGAATGGAAAGAAAATTTTGGGAGTGAGACGGGAAAGAAAGAGGCAATGAGACGAGACACCGGGAGATGAAATAGAGAAAGAGATGGAGGGAAAGTTGATAGACAGAGAAAGGTGGAGGGAAAGGAGTGGGAGAAAAAGATGGAAGGAAGGGAGAGAGAGAAAGATGAAGGGAAAGGAGAGAGAAATATGGAGGGAAAAGACAGGGAGGGAAAAGATAGAGAGAGAATGATGGGGGAAGGAACAAAGAGAGAGGGGTGGGGGCAAAGTGCGGTTGCTAGTGAGAGAGAGAGAGAATAAAACAAAATGATACAGAAGTTGACTGTGTGAGACAGAGACACAGGTGAGAGAAAGATACGAAGAGTGAGAAAGACCAAAAGGGCGACAAGAGGAGAGACTTTGAGAGAAAGAGACAGAGACACAAAGGGAGAAGACAGAGAGAGAATGAAACAGAGAGACGAGAATTGAGTGTGAGAGACAGCGACACAGGAGGGAGAGAGGGTGACAGGGAGACAACAGAAAACAAAGAGAGACAAAAGGAAGGACTTAGAGAGAAAGACAGGGACACAAAGCGAGAAAACAGAGAGACAAGAAGAGGAGAAGTCAGTGAGAGACAGCCAGGAGTTCAGGAAAGATACAGAGTCTGAGCAGTCAATACTCACCAGGGCTGCTTCAGGAAGAGGGTGGTACAGGTCCAAAACTAGCATTGAGATTCCAGCTGTACCCACACTGTCTCTCACACTGACACAGACAGCCAGAATAACTCTGACACCCACCTCTTGGCTTCATCCACATGAAGAAAGGAAGTATGGCTGTCCAGACCACTTTTATAAACCGCAAGTTCTGTCATTCAAACCCCTTTGTCCTCCCAAAGCCCAGCTATCCAGTCAGTTCCCAGATGTCTCTGCCTGGAACATAAATCCTCCAGATATGGAGCAAACCAAGAAGATTCTTTGTGAAGTTAGAGGCAGGAGGTGGGGTGGGGTGCGTGAGAGGAGGAGGGGTGAGAGAAAGCGGCAACCCAAAAGTTCAGTCCAATGTCTCCTGATTGTTCCTCCCTTGCCCGCCCCCACCACCCCTCCCCCCCCAACACGCTCTCACACAAACTTTCTCTCTCACGCACGCATACACAAATTGGCCCCAGACCTAAAATCCACACGGAGACAGAGCTGCAGTTTCAAACCGGCTATAAAACACGTTTATCCAGACAAGTGAACAGAACTTTCTGCAGCCAGGAGCACAAGATTTCCCACAGGTGAGCACAGTATTTTCACACAGACTAACACAAGGTGTGAGTGGGACTAGGTAACCAGTAAAGACAGCGAGTTTACTTTTAATTAGTTTCTGAGAATGAACATCAATCCATTTCACAGATGAACATCAGGGGATTACATGAATCTGTTGTACGAGTGGAAGTTTGTTCATTGTACAAATAATCATGAGTTTATTAAACACATTCACCTCTTTCCTGACAATAGAGCGAGGGACATCACAGTACTGTCCCACTTTCCAGTTGACATTTCATATGTAAAAGCTGGGAATTATCTAATTTACACAAACTGTGTTAAAGATGGTTAAACTCAGGGCAGTGTCAGTTACTGCACACAGTCGGTATGGGTGTGCTGTGTTTCTGTATGTATGTGTGTGTTAGTGTCTGTACATATGCATGTATGTTTCTGTGTGTATGTCTGTCAGTGTCTGTATGCCTGCGTTTCAGTGTGTGTCTGTGATTATTTGTGTTTCTGTCTCTATATGTGTGTCTCAATGTCTGTCTGTACATATGTGTGTGTGTCAGTCTGTGTGTGTCGCTGTAACTGTGTGTGTTTCTATCTCTGTTGAACTACATGGGCGTGTGTATTAGTATGTCTGTGCTGTGGGGTTTCTGTTGTTTTGGAGGCAAATCCATTGAAATGGAGTTATACCCTTCCCCTTTTCTGTCTGACCCTCGTGTTTACAGTGATATATTGGTCATGTTGATGTGTGTCTCCATATGTGTCCGTGTGTATGTTTGTATCCGTGTGTCTGTATCTGGCTGCAATGAGACTCACAGGAAAGAAGTTTGAATGAATGAATGAATTAAAAACTGATGAGTTAATTCTCTCTCTCTCTGTCTCTCCTTTCCTGTTTAAAATGCTACAATATCACCGTCTGGTGGCCTTCTCACGTAACTACACAAGCGGTAGATTTTTTTTTGCAGAAGGCATCTCAGGTTGCACAGTTGTTTTGTTTTTCAAGGAATGTCTTTGGAGGCACAGAGCAGTTTTGTCCAATCGATACTGCCCTTGAGATATGAACAGGAGGCAAAACGGGAAGGGGGACAGTGTGAATGTGATATGGAGGGAGAGGGAGCAAGGGAGAGAGATGAATTGTACCGAGGCCAGGTTGGAGTGGGTGACCAAGAGGTGGAAGCAAGGACAGAGTGACTGATACCCAACTCCTGAACTCAGCCAGATTCCTCTCCTCTTCTTTGAGGATGACAACTTGGGATCAAGTCTGTCTCTCTGCTTCTCAGCTTCTACAAGACAAAGAAAAACAACAATACAACTCATTCTGCTGCTTGGCACTTCTTAATGAACATTTTAATTATTTACAAATTGAAGTGATAGAAACAGTCAGCGGAATGGTGCCTTTTCTCACTGGCCGCTGAGCTGAGAGAATCATTGATTTGTATCCCTGTAGCCCCCTGTGGGATAAGGTTGGACAAACCAGCACCACCCTCAGTTTGTTACCATAACATCAGGCTGCTTCATTGTTAAAACATTCAACTGAAATGAGAAAATCCTGGGCGGGTTAACAGGTAAATTTTATTGATTGATGAATTTGGGTAAAAGGATATTCTCTTCAGATTCTCTGAATCAGCTGACCGACTGAGCAGAGACAGTAAAGACACCTTCTTTAAGAGGCTGGGACATTGACACTTCTTGGGGACATTCACTGATCCGAGACATAGAAAGGATTCCTGTCAGAGCTGTTCTGCTTTTGCTGTTGTCACTATCAGGACAATAAATCCTGATTTGCTGGATGCGAACAGTAAAAGCGCTGAATCCAAAACAGTAGACCACCAGGGATGAGGACAGAAGTACTATAATGTCTTAATGACACAGCTTCCGGCTTTTTTTTAACTGGGCATCAGTTTCTCCTCAAAAATGATCAAAACATTGAGTTTTACAGTATGGAAAGAGGAACATTATCCCAGTTTCCAGGACTTGGCTTGTAGTCTTGTATGCTCTGACGTTTCAAGTATTCATCTCAATGATATTTTCACCAAAACTTTTTAATCTTAATCAACGCGACAAATGGGAATCAAGTTTGAGATGGGAAAACTGTTTTCATGCCCCCTCGAGGAACGTAACCTCACCCACAGAAGGAAACAAACAGGGGCACATTCTGCCAAGAGTGACAGAGGCCCCCGGAAAGAACAATCCCCAGAAAGTAGAATTTCACCCACTTGCCTTATATTGTCCCATTTCAGACTTCAAAACTAAAGTCAAAACTACAGCAAAATAAAGGAAGCACTCTGTCACTGTTCCTCTGCTGTTTATATGGCCTCACGTCACTCTTCCAGCCAAACATTGATCATGTCAGCTGGTTCCTGTCCTTCTTAATGGTCCTCCTCAAGTTCCTGGAAAGACAAACAGGAGTGTGGCATTTAAAACACACCTCTAGCCTGTAGAGGAAATTATATTTTCATAATTTCAGACGATATTTAAAGTGGTCTTTTGGATCTTGGAAGCAGCTGGTGTACAAAAATTGTCAAGGGCTCTAGTGAGACATGAGCTCATAACTCTTGGTTTTTAAGGCTAGTGCTTTAACCACTGAGCTACTGAGCCAGTACCCGGTCTTTTCAGGAAGGTTCTCATAAATTAGAAACTACAAAGTAATGGATAATGGGATAGCCTGAAAATTACAAATCAAGGCATAACAAAATCAAAACAAAGAAGAAGGATGGGAGAATGCAAGGCTGAATCAGACTGCCCAAGTTGATATAAACAGAGATCTTTCCTCAGAACGGAAAGGTAGGGTCACCACCGAAACATTAACTCTGATTTTTTTCTTCACAGATGCCACCAAGCCTGCTAAGCTTTTCCAGCAACTTCTGTTTTTGATCCCAATTTACAGCATCCGCAGTTCTTTTTGTTTTTAACCAGAGATTTTCACTGGTATTCTAGTAATTAGGCTTCAGTACCTTCACTGCCATCGTCTGCTAATGGCTAACATTTTTAGTAATAAGTATGAAATATTGACTGATCTTTAGAAACAGAATTATGTAGTGATCTCGTCAGAATCGCTTCCCTACAAGTTACAGTTCCACATCAGCAATGATAGCTGCAATTGTGTGACGTGCAATCAGTTTACAACAAGAACAGCCGGTCCATCAGGAAAAGTGAAGGGCGATGGTAGTCAGTGAGAGCTGACTGGAGGCCTAGCGCAGCCAGGCTCAGTGTGGGTGCTCAAGATTGGTTTTCCCTGTTTACCCTGGTATACAGATCACTCCAGATCAATCACACAATGACTCTCATTTGTGCGTGGTCCTTTGCACATCTCACTTCGGTTCAGTGGCTCAAGGGGATCGGGAGTCATGTCTGTTTAACTTGGCAACTAAATCAGGTCAGTTTTGCAAACTGATTTTTGGACGATAAATTTTAGAAGCAAATTTTCTTGTTATTCATAACTTCCCATGTCAACGGGAGGACGCTGCTCTCTGAAACTTCGTGCAGAGTTCCTGCAGGGTGGCCTGAGCATCCAACGCACTGCAACTAATGTGTTTCAAGGTCACCAGTTTTTCATGGAATATTTATTCAATGTCGGATTGCGTGTGCAAACTTCCTCAGATGCGTGTTTTCGCTTTCAATAAGGGTTTCCCTTTGCCGTGTTTCTCGCAATGGCACCTCTGCCCCATCCCCCTGCTTCAGCAAGTCTGACCTCATTGAACACAGCTTTTTTCCGGAAAGTTGATCAGGCGAATTGGCAAAACAAAAAGAAGTAATCAGGGCTTGTCCGTGATTTGAACGCAGGATCTCTCGCATATGTTTGCTGTATAATCCCCAAATCGAGAATCATGCCCCTAGACCAACGAGCCCTTTTGGTGAAATTAGGAGCAGCCCCGGGCAAGCTGGGACTCCCTCCGAGCGAAGTACATTCCACGTTGCTCATGGGATTCAATGCAGCAAAGAATTTCAAGAATATCTTCATTCTGACTCCCTGCTCTCGACACAGTTGATAAAATTCAGGCTTACCGTTAATGTGAAGAGAAGTTGTGGGACTGTAGTTTCCGCTCTTGCTGCTGTTTAGAGATCACTGTTCCTGTGTTCAGCGAGAGGAAAGGAATTGCTGTTGATTGGAAACATCTCTTTCTGAATTCACTGTCACTCTGCTACAACAGGAAGAGCTGGAAAATCCTGATGAATTGAAAAATAAAATGTGGTGTTTATACATTAAGTAATAAACGATCAATATAATATTGTTAACACCGTGCTATCACCAAGTGAACGAAGCAGCTGCCCAGAGGGACGCAGCTGTGTGTGTAAATTGCATGTTGAACAGTTTGTGTTTTACTTTTCACACGAGGGGAAGTGAGAATTTACCCAAACAATGGCACACCACAGCCGTGAAACATTGTTCCCATGACAAACTTGGAAAACAATCAGAAACAAGTTTGACATCAATACACTCCATTTCCAAAAGCTTCCACCCTGACATATATTCTAGGGAAGCTGGCCTGCAAATGAGCAGCGTAAGCTTAACGTTATTCGAGCACTGAGCCCTGGGACCTAAAGTCAAACGTGCTGACTTTCCACCACCAACTCTCACATGTTGTGTGCATACTGTACAGGATTAAGGCAGGTGTTCGCACCACAATGATTTTAAACTATTGTTGACAAAGCAGGTCATAGGATAGTGTTCCTCTCTCAAACCATCACCCCCGCCTCTCTCTCTCCGTTTCTCTTTTTCTCTCTCTGCCTGTCTCTCTCTCCTTCTAACTCCTTCACTTCGCCTTTCTCTACTTCATAGTCTCAACTTCTCTCTCCTCGTCCTCTCCATTCTCCATACGTCCTGCTCTCAATTTATAGGGCACTGGGGAATTTATTCTGTATGTACAGGACTTATTCTCGACCATCCTTCAAATACGACAACAGGAAAAGGATCTGAGAGGGAAGAAACAACTGACGAGATTCCCGACCCTCTTTCCGGATATTGTTCAGTAAATTCAGCCACAAAAACACAATGTTTCTCCAATTTCACTAAGAAGTAGCATCATGAATATCATTAATAGAAATATAGAAACCCAAGAATTGCTTAACTTGAAGTCAGAGATGGAAGTGTTTGAGATTGTAATGTAGAAACGTAAATACCTGGAGATGTAATTACAATTAATTGAATGATTCAGCACCACGTGACCCACGACAAATTATTATATTCCAGGACCCAGCATCATTATTGAGACACAATAGTTGAAGGCCATTACCGCCCATGCCATATGACGTCAAGGTGCAGCTGGAAGCTCCGGGGACAGTTTTCTAAAGAAACCTCACTGAGGGTCAGGCAGCCCTGCATCGGGAAACATTTGGGTGGCCAACCACAAACATTTCATGCGATTACAAAATCGACAAATTAAACAAGATCGAGACATTCTTCTTCCTTCTCACTTAAATTTCAATATCCATCAAGCTAGATAATGATTTCAGTGGGCAGTTGATTAAAGTCTGAAATGATGAAAAGCGATGTCAAAAACATTTAAATGGAACACCACCCGCTTTGAGTTTTAAACTCATTGCTTGATACACTCAACCAATGTCAAAAGCTATAATGTTGCTTTGAAATCACAGCTCGATGACAGCAAAGACTCCATTTGGCCCATTGTTATCCTGAAATGAATCATAAGTCACGGTTGAATGTAAACTGAGGAAATTGGAGACAGACTGCAGAAGCAGTTTGTATGTGTCAACACACGGCCAGTTCCTGGTGACATGGGTGTGCTTGCAGTGACTGCGGGCAGTCTGTCCCTATGTCTCCATAATAAATGCCATAGCCTTTATTTCGGAGCAATAAAACGGACAGAGGAAAATTGTCATTTTAGTCGTTGCAATCTGAAGGTTGTACTGGCTGACACCCGGGTTTAACAGATCTTACAGTTTTGTTTCACATCAGTCTCCGTGCCGCAATTACTCGACATGTTCAGCTTTTAACCAATAAAGTTTGTGAGTTGAAATTTTCACTGTGTCCTTGTCACACATCTCTGAGCCATCAATAGGAACATTAGCTGCAAGAAAATATTGTCTAATCATTGAACAGTCTGCAAATATCCAGTACGTTCAGGCCCAGGCAACTTATACCAAGATTCTTTCAAACTCAACATGAAAACAATTAACCGAACATACACCTGTACATAATTCATGAGAAATATATGTAGCTCTCGGTTTCAAATAAAACCGGTAATGATTCTTTCTTCCTCAAGGAAAACAGAGAAAAGCACAAGACCAACAATATTCCAAACTAAACACTGCAGTTATCTTCTTCCACAGACAGGCAACAATTGTGGATTCTGTGAAATCCGTCCTGCTGCTTCTGTTCGTCCCACACCACCTCGTGGATGCCCACAACTAAGTTCGAGATCTGTTCGCAGTCTGTATCATTTAACACAGTGATAGTGCCGTATAAGACACTGATTGGTATCTGCTATGTGAAGGCGAGACTTTAAACCCTCAAGAATTATATTTTGGTCACCTCCTGCCTTTACTGTCATGGATGCGTCTGCTGAGAACAACTTAATGAGGATGAGGTCACGCATGTTTTCCCTCTTCTTGGTTCTGTCACCACCTGCAGACCCAATCGAACATCTATGTCCTTTAGGACTCAAACAGCTGCTGCCGAGCCATTCAGGATGATGGAGATAGAAATCGCCATTACAGAGTTCACTCTGCGCTCTTACCATCCTCAGTGTTCAGTCCAAGTGCTGTACAACATGGCAGGCTACTGATTCTCCTCCCGACTGTGTCGCAATGTGTTGCCACCTACGCTCTGTCTGTCCTGAAGGTGGAACAGGACATATCCATGGATGGTGATGGTGAATCTGGGACATTGTCTGTAAGGTATTATTCTGTGAGTTTCAGATTGATTGTAATTTTACAAGAATAACAACTGTGCTTTGCCAGTTTTCTTCTCACAAAACAAAGTCTGTGACATTCATTGTGAAGACACGGAAACTATCTGATCTCACACCCTGGAAAGACATCTGTGTCACTGTGAACCAACTCTCCTGAACCCCGGGCTATCTCCCTTTGAGCCTTTCCACTTGTCTGTTCCCAAATATCCGACTGGGCTGCAGCAGAGAATCCATTTGAATTCCTGATAATTTCAAAGAATGCTGATTATTTCAATGTGTCAGATCAGGCAATGACGCCGAGAACATCAGAGTCAATGACCCAGCGTCTTAAAGAAGGGAAAAGAGCCTTGACTGGCTCCGCTCAATCAAGCCCTTCACCCTGCACTCTCCCCTGAGTCTGCTTCACAAAGAATTTTGAAAGATTCACGAAGCTGGAGACTGAGTTTTCTGTTTTGTTCCCTTTTCAAGTTTCCAACGACCAACAGACAATTTTGGCACTGTTTATAATGTCGGAGTTGGGCAGTGGTGGGCTTGGGCAGTTTGCTTGAGCTGACAGTGAGAAAATGTTTCCACTGACGAAAGTGAATAAACAGAGCACATGAATTTAAGGGAGATAAATTTGTATTCAGACAGCGCTTTTCCAGAGCAGAGATGAAGCCAGTTTGCCCATGGGTAGGCGCTCTTTAAAACTTGCTGCTTTGTTTTCTGAGGATGCATATTCACTACAAAGACCCTTTGGGATCTCAGACTGACATTGATTCATAATGAGTCATTTTTATATGCTCTGGAAGCATTTCTACAGAGCATACCAACCAGCGAGTAAAGGACATTGGTGGAGATCATAAGGGCTCGGCTGGGATTTGAACTGCAGATCTCTCGCAACTTCAATATTAACACAAAGTGAGAATCATACCTCCAGACCAACAGGCGAAGAGCAATTAGGCTTCTTAATAGCAAACTGGGTGACACTCATACTGTGATATTGTCCCTATTTCGGATGTCGGAGACGCGGATTCAAGTTCCATCTGCTCCGGAGGTGTGTAATAACATCTCTGAACAAGCTGATTACATTAAAATAAAACAGTTGCTTCGGCAAGTGAAAGCAGCAATGAACAGCTTCTTCCCATTCTGTCTCCATGTTCCCGGGAAGCTGTTCTTTGCTCCATTCCCCTTAGGACCGGGCTCTCTTCATTAGTAGATAGATGAAACCATTTTCCTCCACGGGCTGTCAGTGCTGGGGGATGGTCTATGCCATGCAGCGCCCTTTCGAACAATGGAAAGGGAAAGGAACAGAAGAGACAGAACCAGATTTGTGTAGAAAATTAAACAACGATTGGGAACTTTCATCAAATGACATGATCAGAGAGAGGGAGAAGAATGCAAAACTGCTGGAAAAGAGCGAAGTCGTAACTGGAGACAATTACCTTTAGAAACTTCGCATGGCATCTTTCTATGCAGCCTGTTTGGTGCTCAGGATTCACACAGCAATCTTACAGAAAAATTCGCAATGTGGACGTGGGTTTCTTTGCTGTGACCAGGCAGGAGTTAATATCTGACGGCAACAGTCCAAAGTTAAAAGAATCCGCGTGAAACACTCTCTCACTGAGAGTCATCTCTTATTGCCTTAAGCTGCGGGGCTACACACAGTTGAACGCGGAAGGGGTTGGGGAAGTGATTAAAATGAGCCATTGTTTCTCACTCGCTCAGTCACAGAAGCAGTGAACAAAGTCAGAAGTCACACGACACCAGTTTATAGTCCAACAGGTTTATGTGAAATCACACACTTTCTAAGCGCTGCTCCTCCATCAGGTGAACTGACACTTTTCACCGGCATTTCCACATCACAGAGACAGGGAGAGTGACGTCATAAACCCATGGCGTCATTCCCGTGCAGGAAGAAGTCGTTCAGCCCAAGGAGTCCACGGCCACTCTCTGTCACTTGTATCTCTCTGTAAGTTTTCACAATCGGTGATATCTGACCGAATAATGGTGAACTGTGTCTGAGTGGTGATGTTGTCTCTGACGTGAAGATCCTTTTGTCGTTAACGACATTTAACTTCAGCGGGAGATCGCTGCTGTCTGAAACAGCGTGGGCAATTACTGCAGGGCGTCCTACGCATGAAACACACCGCAATTCATGTGTATCAATATGAAAGAAATACTTCTGACGCATGCAGTTACGGGAAGCAGATCAAAGTGCAGCACACCACACAATGGCGCTTTGTGCCAGAAGAGCCCTGGGAGGGACCAGTACGCGCACATCGCATCACGGAGCTCCTAAAGAACAGAGGGTGGTTTCGATCTACCGATCTTTACTTAAAGCCCATCATGATCACACTGTACCACTCTACTAGCGTGCAGTACTGTGCTTTGAGGAAAGTATTGGGCTTTTCATCTGCCGGGTGACACGTACGTTTGAGAATGATATCAAAAGACTGTAATAATTTCCTGGCTGTGTTTGTATATTCTTTGTCTAACTTCCAACATTCTGTTATTCGAACTCAAATTTCACGCAGAATCACGACATTCACGAAACATTCAGAGTCGGATTGCATGGGCGAACATCCTGAAACACTTGTTTTCCCTTTGAGAAAGTGTTTCCAATTGTCGTGTTCGCTGTACTGGTAGCTCTGCCCCATCCCTATTTCAGGCAGTCTGACCTCATTTAACGAAGCTGCGTTTTCGGAAAGCTGCTCGGCGATTTGGTAAAACTGAAGACAAGAAATCAGGAGTCAGTATTGGGACCACCTCTTTCATGGACGTATATTAATAACACGCACTTGTGAACGGGGCGGACGATTTCAACATCCTAAAATGAGGCAAAACTCACAAATGCACTAATCAATGCAGAATACCATAAAACTGGTCTTTTCCAACGAAGGTGGTTTCCCTTAACATAACTCGATGTCATTATCCTGAGCCTGATGCTCCAAAAATAATGGTTCAAGTTAATAAAAGATGCTCTGTGTGAGGTTTGATCGCACAACCTTGCATTTCACACGCCTCTCTCTGTATGTTTTCTTGCTATATTAATTGATCTCTTACTGTGTTCCTTTAACACAGACTAAGAGGACAAAATGGGAACAGCAGCGATTACAAAGGTTACTGTGATCATACTGCAAAATACGAACAACTATACGATCGCAACGCCACAGAAAATAAGTAATGCTGGAAAGCTCCAGACACACAACAGGCATACTTACCAAACAGCGGACTGATATTAGGGAACTCGGAATGGGGAGAGCCTTTGCAATTCGTGACTCCAGAGGTTATGAATGCTCCGTATTGAGTCTGTGAAAGACTGAGATTGTTAGATTGCTGCAGATTAAAATCGTCAAGAGCTTAGGGGATAGTGCAGAAAAATAATATTAATTAAAAGATCATTCATGATCTCAGTGAACAGCGAGGCGGGCTTGAAGTTTGCAACTTGTGTCCATGTGGAATGAACATACATTGACAGGTTTGTTCCGAATTGAAGTGTTCACTGGAAGCAGGAAGCTGACGGAGATGCAGGGCAAACCAATTCAGATGGGACTGCAGAAGCTGCAAAGTCCTTGTATAGGAGATTGTACAGCACAAAGGAGAGAATTTATGTATTGAATTTGGGTTGAGGGGCCCAGCATCCTTTCACAAGTCAGGGTTTACTGGGATATAAGACATTATAACGACCATGGATAGCGTTTACTTGGACATAAAGACATCATAAAAGACACAGACTGGGTTTACTGGGATATGAAGACGTTAAGAAGGACGCCGACGGAGTTTACTGGGGTTTCAGAAACACGCTAAACTGTTCCAACTGTTTCCTGTTATCTCTATCAGAATCAATTTCTCAAATTGATTTTATTGTCACAGGGACCAAGGTTGTAAATGCTCAAAATATGCACTAGTCGATATTGTCTGCTCTCAATCATCTCACTTCTCTCCAGGAGCTGTGAAGATGATGGTCTGAATTGCCTTCTCCCGTCTGGCACTTTGGGATCATTTGAATAATAAAATCTATTGTCTGAGCTGCGAACAACGTGTTGAAGTTTATACACATCAGGTACAGTGTGTCTGAGCGACAGGACTCCCTTCAGTAACACCCCACGTTGAATCAGACTGCTGCGCAATCCCTGTGACATCGAGAAGGACACAGACACAGCTCCCCATTATTAGGAGAGATTCTTTTCTTTCCCAGCAACCCTGCATTTTTTGCCCTGTCTCAGATGCAGTCATTTGTACAAGGTTCCCAACAGAATGTTAGTTTCTGTGCATGTGCGATCTCCCTTTTGTACAGTTTCCATATCTCTCATTCCCACCACACCCCTCCCCTGTCCAGTAAGCCCGTGTTGACAGGGAGCTGAAGAGCGCATTCATGCTTTTCTCCTCCAGCACGGCCTTCCAGTGGAAGGTCGTTTACTTCAGCAGCCAATAGGGAGAGTGTGGTCCTGAAGAAAGAGAGCTTACAGAGCATCCTGGGAGAAGGGTCTCAGAATGGGAAGAAGCTGTTAATAAAACTCAATGCTTCTTTAGTGTTAACGGCACTGAGCTGTTGCTGGTTCATTGGTTCAGAGGTATGATTCCTGTTCCGTGTAGATTGAGTAAGTAGGAACGTCTCTCGCATTTGAATCACGGGCGATCCCTGGCATCATGTATCTCGCTCCATTCTTCACTTGGGAGGACTGATTTTGTTGAGATCGAGTTCAGCATGAGATCCCTCAGGGTCTCTGTGGCGAGTATTTTTTTTTTAATCGTTCATAGGAAAATCATTCACGGGATGAGGGCGTCGTTGGCTCGGCCAGCATTTATTGCCCATCCCTAATTGTTCAGACACATGGTCAATCACATTGCCTGTGGGTCTGGAGTCACAGGTAGGCCAGACCAGGAAAAGATGGCAGTTTCCTTCCCTAATGGGCATTAGTGAATCAGATAGAGTTTTCCCCAACAATCGATCCACGGTCATCATTTGATTCTTAATTCTCAATATTTATTGTATTTAAATTCCACCATCTGCTTTAGTTTCGAACCCGGGTCCCCAGAATGTTGTCTGGATTTCTGGATTCACAGGCCAGCGAAAGTACCACTATTCCATCGTGTCCCCACTTTCGTGTTGATGTGGGTATCTCATTGGTCTAGGGGTATGATTCTTGCTTTGGCTACTCTGTAGTGACGACGTGCAACAGGTCATGCTTTCAACTCCTCGACGAGCCCACGCTCCTTGTTTCACTTTTGCCACAATGCCGAGTGAGCTTTCCGAGAAATCCGCTTCGTGAAAAGAGGTCGGGTTGCCTGAACTGGGGATGGGGCAGAGGTACCATTGTAGTGAACATGGCCGAAGGAAACACTTGTTCAAAGCGAAAACAAGTGTTTCAGGTTGTTCGCACACGCACTCTGACTCTGACTGCTCCTTCAGGGCATAAAACATCTGGAAACAGGGATGTGAAGTGATTGGAGACAGCGCTGAACAGATTCAGGTAAATGGTGCTGTGTATGAGGAATGTCAGCAATGACGATGGATTGGAAAGTTGGGAAAGCTCTCCTTGGAGAACAGAAATGTGAAAGCTGGTCTGTTTGAAGTTTTGAACAGAGGGTCTATCTAACAGTACTGAAGACGCATATTCAATCAACACAAAAGAGAATTTGACAGTTATGTTACAAGTAACAATGGGTAGTGTTACAAGGAGAAGGCAAGAGAATTACACTGAAAGAGACACTCATTTACTCATTGTGGAGAGAGGCACAGCTAACGTGGGCTGCATGGCCTCCATCTGTGTTGTGACAAATTTTGTGATTCTGAGTGAAATCAGAATGTGGGACTAATAGAATGTGGGAAATTAGACAAAGGTTATGTTTGCACAGGTGAGAGACATCTGCGCAACAGAGTATTACACAACAACAGTTAAGGTTTTTGAATTCATATGCCGCACGTTAAATGAAAAGCCTAAAAAGCACACAGCACCACCACGCAAAGTGGCGCAGCAGAAGCGTGCTAGGCTCATAACTCAGTGGTCTGTGGATCAAAACCATTCCCTGCTGTTTGCTTCACGCATGTGACATTTTGTTCTGCGCCTGCCATTATGATGAGCGTTCTGCTTCATGCGTCTGAAATAAATCATTCA
Source organism: Rhincodon typus (assembly GCF_021869965.1). Classification (NCBI taxonomy): domain Eukaryota; kingdom Metazoa; phylum Chordata; class Chondrichthyes; order Orectolobiformes; family Rhincodontidae; genus Rhincodon; species Rhincodon typus. The sequence continues at coordinate 85,632,827 of NC_063339.1, forward strand.
TAATGAAAGACAGGTGAGGTGACACACTTGTCAAGGTCTCAATACTTTACTCCTGTTCACCATCGGTCTTCTCTAAGTTGAGATTAAACTGGAGAAGCTGAAACACGTTACTTCCAGTTCTTTTTCCAAGACCTGCAGTCATTGCACTTGCTGTTTCAGACGTGAAGAACAAGACGATCATCATGTTGGAGACATCATCACGACACAGACACAGTTCACCATTATTAGGACAGGTATCACCGACTGTGAATAACCTCAGAGAAATACAAGCGACAGGCAGTCAGCGTGGACTCAATGGGCTGAACGTCTTCTTTCTGAACAGGAATGGCACCATGGGTTGATTACGTCATTCTCCCTGTCCCTGTCAGGAAGTGGGTGAGGGAGAAACAATGGCTCATTTTAACCCTCCCATCCGCGTTGTACTGTCTGCAGCCCCGCAACTCAGGGCCGTTGAGGATGACTCTCAGTGAGTGAGTGTTTCACTTGGATTCACTTAGTCTGGGACCGTTGGTGTCAGATATTAACTCCTGCTCTGGATGTAGCAAACGAACATACGCCCGCATTGCCAAGGTGATATTTGCAGTGTTTCTGTGTGCAGACGAATTCTGAAGACCAAAAAGGCTGCACAGAAAGATCCCATTTTAAGTTGCTGAAGGGACCAATCTCCCGTTTCGTCTTCTCTCTTTTTCAGCAGCTCTCCAAGCTTCTGTCTGTCTCTGATAAAAGCCATTTGACAAAGTTCCAAATTGCCATTTACAATTTGCTGCACAAGCCTGATTCCACCGCTTCTGCTGCTTCCATCTTCCAGTGCTTGAGAGGGAGCTGTAAAGCATATACCATCTCCCAGCACTCCCTGACCGTGGATGGAAATGATTTAATGCATCTGCCAATGGAGAGAACCCTGTCCCAGCAGAAGGGACAAATCGCACCGTCCCAGGAACAGGGAGACAGAACGAGAAGAAGATGTTCTTTGCTGCTTTCACTGCCTGAAACAACGGGGAATAATTGTCTAATCAACATGTTCAGGTATGTTAGTACACACTTCTGCAGCAGCTGGAACTTGAACTCTGGTCTCCTACATCTGAGGTAGGGACACTATCTCTGCCTAAGTAGCATCTGATTTATTGTTAAGGGGGACTTTATCCGACTGGTCGTTGGTCTTGTGGCCTGATTGTCACTTCAGTTGGATGTTGTGAGTGCGAGAAGTTGCAGGTTTGAATCCTGTATGAGGCTTTGTTGCCTTTGACGTGTTTTTTTTTAATCTTTGGGATAACATGGAGGTGGTTCATTATGAAATCGATTTCGGTCTTTGATCCGAAAGGGTCTTTGCTGTGAATATATCACATGCATCCAATTCACCTGATGAAGGAGCCGTACTTTGAAAGCTTGTGATTTTAGATAAACCTGTACGTCTGTAACCTGGCGTCATGTGACTTCTGACTTTATATCACATTCGGAGGAAAAGGAATCAAGTTTTAAACGATGTCTGCTCATGGTAAACTGGCTTCCTCACTGGTGGTGATAAGCTCTATATAAATCCAAGCATGTCTCCTTTAACTGTCCTTATATGCAAGTACACTGTTTCCTGACCCTGGTCAGTGGAAATAATTCCCCGCTATAAACTTAATCAAACTGCCCAAACCCACCGCTACCCACCTCCAACATTATAAACAACACCAAACTTGACCGTTGGTAGCTGGAAAACAAAAAAAAAATCAATAAAACAGATAACCCAGTTTCCAGCTTCGTAAATCTTTCATCACACTTTGTGAACCAGACTCAGGGGAGAGAGAAGGGTAAAATTTCTGATTGAGCGGAGCCAGTCAACGCACCTTTACCTTCTTTAAGACGCTGGGATATTGACTCTGATGTTCTTGATGCCATTACCTGATCTGAGACATTGAAATAACCAGAATTCAAAGTAAAAATTTAGGAACTGACACAATCAGATACTTGGGAACAGACAAAAAGCAGAAAGACCCGAAGGGAGGTGGCCCCGGATGCAGGGGAGTCTGTTCCTGGTGACACGGATGTCTCAGCAGCGGGTGGGATCAGACTGTTTCCGTGTCTCCACAATGAATGTCCCATACTTTATTCTGGAAATGTGAAACTAGCAAAGGTTCTTCTTGACAAATCATAATCTTAATCTGAAATTTCATTTTCCGTCTCTAATTACTCCATGGATGGAGGTGATGAGTCACTTTCCTGTAATTCATGGCAAGTAAGGACAACCATTATGCCAGTTGTGAGGGGATTCCAGGATTGAGACCCAGCGACTCTGAGGGAATGGTGTTATATTTCCAACTGAGGATGGTGAGATGCTTAGAGGGGGCAATGTGAATCGTCGTTTTCTCATGTATCTGCTGTCATTACCCTTCTAGATAGAAGCAAACTCTCACTGGACTGATTCTGGCCGATTCAGAGTGTATTCTTTGTGGGACCAGGAAATCGTTTTTATTTGGGTAATTCGCACAAGAGAAAAACATTTTTATTTCCTGAAATAATTGCATCAAAGGCTGGGCGATGCAAGCTCTGAATCCTTACCACTGGAACATGAGATGTACTGACAGTAACCCTTGAGACCTGCCTTGCACACGTTCTCGGTCCATTCTCCACATCAGAACCAACTTCAGCAGAAACATTTCTCTATCTAATCTTCGAAACAGTTCGTATTGTCGCCCTGAGTTTCAATGTGAAGAAAGCGGAGCTGTGATCATCTGAAGTTGTTCAGTAGGTGTACTGCAGCAAGGTACAAACAATCTGATGCTAACAGGAGCTTGTTTTGAGGCACTGAGCTGCGGTGAAGGGGCTACCCGATTAAAGGCATCGTTCAACTCACCCATTTCCAGAGCTGTGGCTAGAAATATCCGAAGGTTTCTCACTGAATTTGTTCACTGCCTTGACTCGAACAGACCATGATTCAAAGCATGAAAGTACGTTTCACTGGATTGGGTCATAAACTAGCGCAGTGACTGTGAATAAAACGATGGCAAGTTCCAGCAGAGAAACAGGCGACAGCGAAGCAGGCACCTGAGGACAAATGTGCTCCATTTGACAAGGAAATTCACAGCTTCACAAAGCAGGGCTTCGTTGAAGTGAAGCAGTGATGGCGATTACCTATGCTGATGCTCACCTCGAGAATAACATTTCTCCTTTGGTCCCTGTTAACATCATAACTTGACAAGATGTAGTGCATGGGCCTGTGTATTGGGCCTGTGGCATAATGGATAACGCGTCTGACTTCAGATCAGACGATTGTATGTTTAAGTCCTACTTGGGTGGAGCGCAGCCGGCAGTTTTTCGACACGTGCTTCCAAAGAGGAATGTGTGACGGGCGTTTTTGTTGTCAGATTCCCAGGAGTGGAAGTAATTGGAAATTAAAAGTTGCACATAAGCAGCCTATGGGACCTTTTCAGCTCACAGTCCGTTTCAAATCCGAGCTCACAACACCAGTTCACATTGTCTGGGAAAATTTCTTGTGTTCCACGTAAAGCAGCCTTTTATCTGGGAAACATGTGTGGGGTCGGAGAGTGAACGTGAAGCACATGGAGCGGGCATAGTCCTGAGGCCTCTGTCACCCTCGGATGTGTCTGTGTGTCTCCCTCTGCGGCTAAGAATGAGGATGAGTTCCTCAAGTGGGTTGTAACACAGTTGTACTACCAAGAAGCCTCAGTCCCATTCGTTGATTAGAGTGATAATCTCATTGATATTTACACTCAAAACATCACGCAAGACGGTGGGCCAAATTCTGGAAAATGGAACTAGACTAGATTGATGCCTGATGACACGCACTGACATGATGAGCCAAATGGTCTTACTTCTACGCCATAAAATCTCGAAGACAGGTAGAAACTGATCTGCAGTCAACATGAGCAAAAAATGAAAAGGCAAAAACAGTGTCACTGATAAAAGATGCCAGCTTTTTCAACGGCTTCCCTGGTGGTCTGGTGGTTAGGATTCGGTGCTCTCACCGCTGTGGCGTGTGTTTGATTCCCAGTCAGGGAATGCACGTTGTCGTCTGCTCGTTTTTCGTGACCACAGCACTGCTGAATAATTTTCAGAAGCAGGAAAAGACTGCGAGGTAACCTATTTCATCCCAAACGATATTGAAGCCAACATGTAACAATGAACTGTGGGTGCTGAAAATCTGAAACAAAAACATGAAGTGATAAGACAACCTCAGCGGGTGTGGCAGCATCTGTGGAGAGCAACAGAGTTAACGCTGCAAATCCACTGATCGTTCGTCAGAACTAGGTTAGTTATGCACTTCTACCTTGTCAAGCGGGGAAATAATCACTTTATCTGTCGAATCAGCATGTTTATCAAAATATCTCCTCAGTTTCCAACCGTTAACTTGACATCTTTAAAAGGAAATTATTGGCTCTGATGCTGCTTCCATTGCCCTGAGGTGGGACAGGTTCTGCTTAAATTGTTGTCTTTTCCTTTCCTTTCCTGTCCCTTAGTAGCCATGCCGAATGAAGAATTGGTCCTTTCAAAGTCTACCTCAATATTTGTCTCAATTTGTCTGTCTTTGTCTTTGTGTATCCACTTCAGCACCTTTCGATTTTTCACACTCTCCATCTGAACATATCCGGCATTTACCATTTCTGCTATTTGAAAAGTCTGAAATTCGGAGAGTGTTTGAGACTGAAGGTGCTGAGAGGCTTTTCCCCCGGCTGGCTGTAGAACTGGGCTAATATTATTCGGACATTGTGTCTGTCCCTTAGGCCAAAGGAAAGGAGACATTTCTTCCTTCAATATGTTAAAGGACACATTTCTTCCCTCAATCAGGTGGAATTATCTGTTTTAAACCAATGCTACAGGATATTGTCTCTTTCTGTGCATTTTCAGAGGAGAACATTCAGTAACGAAAAAGCGTTACTGATTGCATTTTTAGTGAAATGCATATATCGATGGGGGGAAAACAAGCAGCGGGCTGTGTCCCGGTGCCTTAGTTGGGTGTAGTGCCTGTAAGTAAGCAGGGAATCCTGGGTTCGAATCCCAGCGGTGTCTGTGCTTAATGTCCACCATTCCTCGCTTAAACCTCTCCCAAATGTTATATTGTTGACCCAAACAGCGATGTTGATGGACAGAACTCAGCGTATCTTGCTGGAGTTTGGGATAATAACATTCTGAGGCAAGATATACTGCAGCCTTATTGGGGAATGTAGTGGTAATGGCACAGACACGACGAGCTGATCATGTTCATTCACTGCTGTCTACATTCATTCACCTTACACCGAGAGGAGAGACATCAATGTAATCATATGATTGTGGTGGATTTGCTTTTTTTTTCCTTCGCTAGTGGATTGGGAATTCTATTTCCAAGTCTAACAGATCATCATATTTTGACGGAAGAAATGTCTCCTTTCCTCAGGCCTAAGGGACACACACATTATCCGAATAATATTAGCCCAGTCCTAGACTTTACTATCGGCCGGGAGTGAGGGGGGAGAGGAGGGGAAACCTCTCAGCACCTCCACTCTCAAACACTCTCCGAATTTTTGACTTTTCAAAGAGCAGAAATCGGAAATGAGGGATATGGACAGACGGAGAGTGGGAGAACGCGAAAGGGGATGAGATGGATACAAAGAGACAATATGAGACAAGTAGAGACACATATTGAGGCAGACACTGAAAGGAACCAATTCTCCATTCGACATGGCTGCTAACTGAAGAACAGGAAAGGAAAATGCAGAACCTTTCCCCACCTCAGGACAACAGAAGCAGCATTAGAGCCGATAAAGTCATTTTAACGTTGTAATGTTGACGTTTGGAACCTAATGAGATATTTTGATAAATATGTTGATTCAACAGATAAAAGCGATAATTTCCCCGACATAATAATATGGAAGTGCATAACTAACCTGTTTCTGATGAACCCTCAGTAGATCTGAAGCGTTAACTTTGTTTCTCTCCACGGATATTGCCACACCTTCTGCGATTGTCTGTCGATTCGTTTTTTTCTGGTTTCAGATTTCCAGCATTCTTAGTTCTTTGTTACATGTTAGCTCGATTGTCGTTTGGGATAAAATAGATTACCTAAAAGTGCCTTTCCTGCTTTTAAAAATTAGTCAGCAGTGCTGTGATCATGAAAATCTTGCACAGAACAGAATAAGTTCCCTGACTGGGAATCAAACCCAGGCCGCAGCGGTGAGGACACCAAATCCTAACTACTAGACCACCATGGAAGGCATTCAGCCTGTTGCCGTCTTTTCTCAATGACACTGCTTTAGCCTTTTCATTGTATTGCTCATTTTGGCTGCAGATCAGTTTCTCCCCGTCTTCGAGTTTTTATAGTGTGGAAAAAGACCATTCGGCCACCGCGTCAGTGCGTGTCATCAGGCATCCATCTATTCTCGTCCCAGTTTTCAGCATTTGGCCCAGCGTCTTTGGTGTTTTAATTTTCGAATGCAAATTTCAATGAGATTATCCCTGTAATCAACGAATGGGACTCAAGTATGCGATGATAAAACTGTGTTAAAGCCCCCTTGAAGTAATCATCCACATGTTAAGCCACAGAGGAAGATACACAGATATCTCCCGGAGAGTGACAGAGGCCTCAGGATTATATGCACTCCGTCTCCTTCATGTCCACGCTCTGTCGCCATACACACGGTTCCCCGGCAAAAGGCAGCTTTATGTGCAATAAAAGCAGTTTCTCCTGACAATGGGAACCGTTGCCATGAGATAACAAGGTGTTGAACTGGATGAACACAGCAGGCCAAGCAGCATCAGAGGAGCAGGAAGGCTGATGTTTTGGGCCTAGACCCTTCTCCAGCATCTGCAGTTCCTGTTATGTCTAAATAGTGAACAGCCCTGATCCTTACAGCCATGTCTCTGTAATACATTGTACCTGCCAATTTCAATCTGCACTACAAGCTTATTTGCTGACATTATCAGGGTAATTGGAGATTGGCAACAAGACCAATAGCAGATGATGTCAAGATTCCTCCTAGACCAGGTTGTTGTTACATTAAAAGTTTTATCGTGAAATGGGTTAACTGGAACTGTTTGTTCAGCGATTCGGATTAATATCAGTCTCAATGGATCCGATCTGTGTTGCAGAAGGGTTTCCTCTTCTATTAATAACGAGCTTCTTTCAAGTTATTCCATAGTTTCAGCAGCAGGGCCAACCTCAACACGATTAGAATCAGCAGCTCCAGAGAGAGGGAGAGATCAGAATCTGTGCACAGCAGATTGGGATGTTCCAATTATGGATCAGAATCTGAGAACATTAGACTTGAATATTCCAGTAATGGATCAGAATCTCAGAACCACAGACGGGAATGTTACAACAATGTACCAGAATCTAAGAGTATTAAATTGGAATGTTCCAACAATAGACAGGAGTTTATCCAGTGGTCTTTCGAGGCTTCGTTTCGATCGAATTCCAGTAACAATCCGGATATACAATGTACTGCTGATTATTCAGGCAGGTTACTATCCTGTCCTCGCTATTGTTGGTGTTCCCGGTAAGTCTCTCCACTTCTGTCCATGAATTAATTCTGTAAACCATTGCGAACAGCATCTCTATTTCTGTGATCTATACTTGGCAAAAATGTCAACTATTGTATTCACTTTCAATTACAAACTCTATTCTTATTCCATGGCTTTCATGTTCTTCACTTACAAACATCTGAGGAAGAACAGAAGTATTCATACCACCATTGCCCCATTTCGTCCTGAGCTGACTTATATCACAATATTCCCTCTATCAACAATAATATCCCCAGTCTTCTGCCTCAGTGCTGTTTCTGAATAAATCATCATCTCGACCTTTTTAGTTGCAGTTCTCTTCTGGCCACTCTTCGTTACAAGTATTTTGATTGTATACTTATTCTTGTCTCTGTCTGGACCTATGCCAGTTTCAAAGTGTGAGGCCAGTTTGATTCTAAAATGAGGTGGTTCCAGCTTTGTCTTATTGGTTTCAGCATAACCCGTCGATGGCCATGAAATGACAATTTCGTTGAACGGGTTAGATTCTGGAACTTTCCAAGCAGGAGTGGGTGTCATGTCCATCATCTCCGAACTGCAGTGCTCCAATGTATTCACTCAGTGACAGAGGCCATCTCTCTTCACCTAAACCCCACGAACCCGCTGTTGAGCGGAATACGTTAGTTCTGTCTTCACAGAGGAAGACACAGAAAATCTTCCAGAAATTCTATGGGACAGAGTGGCTGATGAAAATGAGAAACTGTGGGAGATTATAAATAATAAAGAGGAATTACTCAAAAAACGAATTGAATTGAAGTTTGGTACGTTGCTGCACTTCCATCTCAGAGTATTCATGGAGGTGGCAATAGAGCTAGTGAAAGATTTACAGAGTCATACAGCTCTTCAGTCCAATCAATCCACGTCAAATATAATCCCAAATTAATCTAGTCCCACCTGCCGTGGCACATATCCTTCCAAATGTTTCTTGTTCATGAACTTATCCAAATGTCTTTTAAATTTTGCAATTACGAGAAATAATTCTTTAGATTCTGGAAATTCTGGTTCCTGCAGACTGGAAAGTCGGTGTTGTAATAAAATAAAAACTGGAATGAGGAGGAAAACGAAAAAAAACCTAAATAGTGAACAACTTGGTGTCAGTTATGAGGAAAATATTGGAATATGTTATGTAGATTGTGAAAACTAGGCAATTGGAAAATCCTGATATGACTTGACAGAATCAACTAAGATTCAGGAAAAGGAAATCATCTTTCATAAACCTGTGGAATTTGAGTTAATTGAGGCATTCACAAATTTCATATGTGCGTCCGAAATATTGCCAGAAATTCCTGCCATTGCTGCTTCACCGTTTTCCTGCTAAGCTTCCTTTCCAATTAACTCTGGCCAGTTCCTAGCTCATGCCTTTGGAGTTACATTATTCAATTATAATCGTGTCACATCTGAAGATGAGCAATAGATTTAAACTGAAAGAGGGAGATTTGAGAATGGGGACATGGAGAACGTTTGTTAGATTTATTAACTAGACATATGTAATATATGTATGAGAGAGAGAGAGCGAGAGATACAGAGAGAATATGGAAGAGGAGATGTGAAAATAGAGGAAACTAAATTATCGACAGAAGTAGATGCACTTCCCTGTTTGTTTTGGCAATTCCCATGTGTTGTGGTCCTTTGCACAGTATATGTGTGACTGAGTAAGAAGTTCAGAATAGTTGAGCCATTCGCAAATATGAACCAGTGGGAGTGGTGTATCTGAATTTGAGAATACTTTTGATATGGCTGTACACAGGTGAGTGAATATAGTTGGGAGTCCAGTGGTAAGGGGGAATATACTAAATGGATTGAGAGTTGTTTAATTGAGACAACACAGAGACGAGGGTTTTTTACAGGACTGAAGGAAGTTGTTCATTTCAGTATCACATGTATCAGTGTTTGGATCACACAATTTGAAAGACATACAAATGATTTGGATGTGGTCAGCCAATAGCATATATTTCATTTTGTTTTGATTAACTGGTGCGATGTTGGGAAGAGTTGTTGTCCAAAATGACCTGCATGTCCTTGATCATGAGTCAGCAAAAATAGTACATAGAGGGGTGTCAGTAATGAGGGCAGTAAATGGTATGTTATCCTTCATTGTAAGATGATTCAGTTACACGAGTAAAACAATCTTTCTGCAATTGTAGAGTCTTGGTGGTAGAGTATTTAGGGGCATTGTGCACAGATTTGATCTCCTTTGTGTGAAATGATCTCCTTGCTTCAGACACAGTACAAATGAGTATCACCAGTCCAATCCTTGAGATGATGGTACCATGAGGAGAGAATGAAGAAACTGAGTGTTTAATCTGTAGTGCTGTGAGAGAATATCAGATGATTGCATTAAAACCTGACTTTTGGCCACAATCGCTTATGCACACGGAAAACAATAATAGGGTTAGAAATTCCATATTTTACCCAGGATATGACATTTCTATTAGTTTATGTGCCTCTGTGGAGCCACAAGTCGATTGAACGAGAGGTTCAGGCTCAGAATGAACTCTTCCCACGTTATTGTGTAGCCCTGCACTGAACATCATGTTGTTCCCAATCCTGACAGCAGCTACAAAACCTTCCTTTAGGATTTCTGGGTTTTGGTTTTTCAGTGGCATCAGAAGCCATTGGGGACTGAACAGAATTGGAAACTTCAGTGAATGTCTCCTGGCAGCTGAATTTTCTCTGGAAATTTTTCCCTCCTAGATTGGAGGACTGCATGTAATAATGTATGTCTGAGTTTTCTTTTTGGCCAAATGGTGTGTTTACAGGGTGTTACTGTATTGGAACAATTAATTCGTAATAGTTGCTGTAATTATTATGCTATTAAATTTTCAATAGACGTAGCTTATTCTAAATTCCTCTTTCTTTGATTGTATCTTAACTATGGGGTTTAAGTAAACTGTGTTTTGGTTAATGTCTGTCAAATATTTTACTAACTCAGATTTGACTAAATGTAAACAGGAAGGCACTTTAGACTTCTGGGGAAGAAATTTCTACTCCAAAAAGTTTGAGAATTTCTTCTGGTCCATCTTATAGAATCAGAAAGTCATACAACACGGAAACAGACCCTTTAGTCCAACTTGTCTACGCCGACCAGATATCTAATCTGATCTATTCTCATTTGCCAGCATTTGGTCCATATCCCTCTAAACCCCTCCTATTCATGTACAAATCCAAATACTTTTTAAATGTGTAATTGTATGCGCTTCACCACTTCATCTGACAGCACTTTCCACATACGCACCACTCACTGTGTGAAAAGATTGCCCCCCTAAGGTCTCTTCTAAATCTTTCCCCTTCTCACCTTCAACCTATGCCATTTACTTTTGGACACCCCTATCCTGGGAAACAGACCTTAGCTTTTCAAACTATCCATGTCCCTCATGATTTCATAAACCTCGACTATGTCACACCTCAGCCTCCGACACTCCAGGTGAAAAAGGCTCAACTTATTTATCTCTCCCTGCAGCTCAAACCCTCCAATTCCTGAACATTCTTCTAAATCTTTTCTGCACCCTCTTAAGTTTAACAACTTCTTTCCTTTAGCAGAGCCAACCGAAATGCACGCAGTATTCTTAAAGTGGCCTCACCAACGTTTGGTACAGGTGAAACATGCCATTCCAATTCTTACACTCAATGCTCTGACTGCTTAAGGCAAGCGTGCCATATGTGGTCTTCACTATGCTGACTACCTGCTACTCCACTTTCGAGGAACTAGACACTTGCACCCCAAGTTCTCTTTGTTCAGCAACACTTCCCAGGACCGCACCATTAACTGCATATTTCCTGTCCTGCTTTACCTTACCAAAAGCAAAACTTCACATTGATCGAAATTAAACTCCATCTGTAAATCCTTGGCCCCTTGGCCCATCTGATCAATGTCCCATTGTACTCTGAGATAATCTTCATCTCTGCCCACTAAACCATTTTTTTGATGTCATCTCTAACTTTAATAAATATGCCTCTGATATTCACATCTAACTTCTTTATATAAATAAACAAAAGCAGTGAATTCAGCACTGATTCTTGCAGTACACCGCTGGTCACAGGCTTCCAGTATGGAAGACAATCCTCTACCTTCAAACCAATTTTAAATTCATTTGGCAGCTCCCCCTGGATCCCAAGTCACCTACCACAACTAATCTGTCCACCATTCTAAAACATATAAAATGCCTTGCTGAAGTTCATATAGACAACGTTTCCCACACGGCCTTCATCAATATTCTTTATCACCTCTTCAAAATACTCAATCAAGTTAGTGAGACGTGATTTCCACTGCACAAAGCCATGTTGACTATCCCTAATCAATGTTTGCCTTTCCAAATGCATGTAAATCCTATCCCTCAGAATGGCCTCCAACAACTTAGCACTACTCATGTCTGGTCTACTGGTCTACAGTTTCCTGGCTTGTCGAGTCACTGTTTCCTTTTCTAGTCTCACTCCTCCACTGGTCACAACAAGTTTAAACGTAATTAGTTTGGTGATGTGGCCAATGATTTAAGTCTCAGACCGGGTCAGTGTCAGTGTTAGGAACCATTCAGACAATTTTCTTCAATCTGCTGAAATAACATGTTTATGGCCAAAACAAAATTACTCAAACAATGATGGATAGATGAATGACAAACAGTTTGGCTATGCAAATATGTACAGTGATATTTTCCCTTTCTAAAAATACTGACACACACACACACACACACACGCACACACACACACACAACTGAAATCTTACCTTGAAAGGACTTCGTCCACATAATATTTGAACTCCTGATAAAAGGAAAACAATGCGATATTGTCCTGAATGTTATTCCACTTCTGAAGTTATTCTGCTCATACAAGTTTCTTGTCAATGGGGTTACTTCCTGGAACAATTAAATTTGGCTGAATTCCCTTTGCTTTGGCCGGTGAGAGATTCCAATTAATCCTCGTCAGGAATCCTCCACGAGTGGTAAAGATGACTGACTAGTATTCAACTCGCATACATTGCTGTGATGAGGAACAAGGAAAGAGACAGGGAGCAATAGGCTGTTGCATTTTAGGCAGGTTACATTTTTCCCTGCTGAGTTGAACGCACAATAATGTTATCGGACCCCCAAACTTGACCATGTGAGAGCTCCTTGAAAATTGTCTGAACTGTATGTTTCCATCACATTCCCTGCTCCATGTAAGAGCATCATTGCCGCTGTCGTACACAGAGCCATTTTCTTAGCAACAAATGGCCCCACATGATTGAAAGATATGTTTACATGTATTGAGTAATTTAATAACAAAACGTTTAACGTTTTCACAATATCTGCGTTAAAATGAATGTCTGGTATTCTTAAACAAATACAGAAATTACTGGAACAAAAAAATCAGCAGGCCGACAGCATCTATGAAGAGAAAACAGAGTTAATGTTTCAGGTCCAGCGAACCTTTCTAAGAACGTATTTTACTCTTTAAATTATTCCCCACTTTTATTCTCCCATACAAGAGGAAATATCCATCAAGTATTCACCAGCTACCCTCTCCTCAAGGCCCTATATGGTCAATAAGAACATTCATCGTTCTCAGGCATAAAACTGTTCATCCTACATAACATTTACCTTCATCCCAGCATCGAGTAAAGAGAAACATCTTTGGAAAGTTTCAAAGGCAGTTGTGTGTTTTTCAGTTTAGGACATCATAACTACACATAGTGCATCAGATGTGGTCTCAGCAATGCCCTGTACAGATGCAGTGAAACATCCCTAAGATCATATCCGACACCCTTTTCAAGAAACAGCACCATTCCATTTACTTTTCAAATAACTTGTGGCATCTTCAGACTAGCTTTATGTGATTTATGCACCAGGACACACAAATCCCTCCGGAGCACCAAACTCTGCATTCTGTCTCCAGTTATATAAATTACTGTTGTTTTATCCTTTCCCAAAACACACACTTCCAGTAGCCCCCATTCTACTGCTTTCTTTGCTTTGCTGAAAGTTTGCTCATTAACATCCCCTGCTGAAAGTTTGCTCATTAACATCCCCTGTCTTTCCCCCGTTGCAGATGGTCTGCCTTCACTTCACATCTTATTGAATGACTAATTGAGCTCCAATCCCATCAGCCCTTCATCCAAATCGTAATCGAGATTCTAAACTGTTGATGACTGCACAGTGATTCCTGAGGAATTCTACTAGTTTAAGCTATCCAACCTGAAAATAAATAATTATCTCCATTCTCTATTTCCTGTTAGCGAAACACGGCTCCCCTGTTCCTGTGTAGCAGCCCAGTAAGGTTGCATGGCCTCCTCCTACGGTGTGTAGCTGGTTGTCGAGGTGTACCTTTGCGCAGAAATACACCATTAGGGTCATTTGTTGTCCGATCATCAGGTAGAGGTTGTATTGTCAATGATCCTGATCCTTGAGAGCTTAAAAGACGAGCACAGAATACAGACTAACACTTGAGTAGAACGCTGCACGGTCAAAAATGCTACCTTTCAGATGCAGCAATAAATCTACTCTGCCCTCTCAATCAGGTGCTCAAGTTTCCCCAGACACATATTGAGGAGGAGGGGAGATTTCCTATCCGTCTGGTTAACATTTGTCCCTTTAAAAAGACCACCAATACAGATAATCTTAATGATTAGTTTCATTTTTGGCTGTGATTGCTGTGTGCAAAAACTGCCGCAATTGGTACACAATATTTTTTTTAAAAATTGTCTTTGAGGAGTGACCTTATAGAGGTTTATAAAATCATGAGGGGCATAGATAGGGTAAATAGTCAAGGTCTTTTCCCGGGGCTGGGGAAGTCCAAAACTAGAGGGCATCGGTTTCAGTTGACAGGGGAACGATTTAAAAGTGACCTGAGGGGCAACATTTTCATGCAGAGCGTGATATACATTTATGCAATGAGCTGCCACAGGAGGTGGTGGAGGCTGGTACAATTACAACATTTAAAAGGCATTGGGATAGGGTATATGTTTCGGAAGGGTTTAGAGAGGTATGGATCAAATGCCGCTAAATGGGACTAGATTTATTTCAGATATTTGGACAGCATGGACGAGTCGAAACAAAAGGGTCTGTTTACGTGCTGTGTACATCTATGACTCTATGACTGAATATTTCATTGTATTCCTGTGTAACTCCTTAGAGGGGCAGAATGGTGTCCTCATATCTCATCGTAACAATTCTGACTGGCTGAATGAGTTTTCCTTTACCTCTGTAAATCCTCGAGGGGTGGAGTGAGAGAACAACACATAGGATACGAACTGCAGTTGGCCATTTGGACCCTCGAGCCTGATGTTCAATTTAGAAAGATCATGGCTGATCCGTTTGTAGCTGAACACCCCTTTCCTGTTTATTCACAATAAATATTGACTCTCCTGTCAATCAAAGTTGTGTCGAGTTCAGCTTTGAATATCTTCAATACCCCAGTCTTCACTGTTCACTGGAGATGAGAACACTGCAGACAGCACAATATTAAAGAGAAAGAAATATCCTTATCTCAATCTTAATTGGGAAACACCTTAAAGTGTGTTTTAAAGTGTGGTAACTACAAGTTACCTTCCTCTTTAAAGAGCACAATATATAGGAACAGATGTAGACCACGCAGCCCCTCAAATCTATCCCACATTCCGATTGACTCTGTTCAGTAAAGTATTCATCAATCTCAGCGTCCAGTGTTCTCTTGGGAAAACACTTTGGTACCTTAAGACCATAGAGCATAAGAAATTGAAGCAGAGTTAAACCATTTGGCGCATCGAGTCTGCTTTGCTGTTTGATCATGCCTGGCATGTTTCTCAATACAATTATCCTGCTTTCTCAACGTAACCCTTGATCCCACTATTAATTAAAAAATGTATCTATCTCTGTCTCAAAGACATGACTGTGTCTCTGTCTCTATATGCCTGTGTGCGTGTGTGTGTGCGTGCGTGTGTTTCTGTCTATTTCTGCTTAATGGCAGGAGACAGAGTGGTCTTGGAGCATTGGTTTTCAGGCTGGAATCCTGTGACCAGCCGTGATCCACAGGGATGTGTGCTGCATCTACTTTTGTTTGTCATTTAAATAAATGATTTAGATGAAAATTATAGAAGGCATGATTAGCAAGTTTACGGATGACACCAAGATTGCTTGAACAGTGAACAGGGAAGAACGCTATGTATGATTACAAAGAGATCTTGAACAATTGGATGAATGAATCGTAAACAAGTGCAGCATGGAAACAAACCCTTCTGTCCAACATGTCCATGCTGACTGGAAATCCTAAATTAATCTAGTCCCATTTGCCAGCATTTGGCCCATATTCCTCTAAATCTTCCAGTTCATACACCCATCCAGATACCTTTGAAATGTTGTTTTTACCAGCTTCCACCACTTCATCGAGCAGTTAATTCCATACGTTTTTAAATGTCCCCCCTCTCATCTTAAACCTATGCCTTCTAATTTAGGACTCTTCTACCCTGGGAAAAAGACATTAACTATTCACCCGATCCATGCCCTTCATGATTTTATAAACTTCTATAAGGTGCAAGATTGGCTATGCTTTCTGTCATCCCGGCCCTGACTTCTGAAATTCAATGCTGATACTTCATCCTTCTTGATCAAGTCACAATTCTAAAATAATTTTAATCATCTTGTTCAGACGTATTATGAAATAACTCTGTGGGAATTGAATCTAGACTTTTGGCCCAAGAGGTAGGGACGCTGCCACCACACTGCAATAGCCCCTGAATATGAAACATTATTCTCCTGTGTGTTTGCTCATTAACCTGTTCTGACATGCTGTGACACACCTCTGCAACAGGTAGGACTTGAATCCAAAACTTCTGGTTCAGAGCTGGGGACATTACCACAGGTTCACAGATTGGAATCGAATCCAGAGCTCTGGCTCAGAGGCATGGACGCTACCCACCACACAAGACCTAAATCATGCCCAGATTTTCGGTCGCACCTTACATGCCAGCTTTCAGCTGAATTTATATTTATTAAATTCTGGTTAACATCACTGATTTACACATAGAACATGTTTTAATGTTTAACAAATGCAAAGTATTTGCCTCAACTATGGGATGTCGAGTGCATGTGCTCTGTCATCGAGATAAATTATTAACATCTTTCAATGTTTATCTATGATTTCCAGCTTAAATGGCGATTATCTGTTGACGGTAATGTTAGGGAAAGAAATCCTGCAGACACATTCTGCATTACTAAGGATCTCGAATAGATATTATTACTGAACACCAGTGACATTGAAAGAGCATAATTTACGGCCCGAAAAGACCATATTTACGGACCACTATTTCCCACCTTTGACATGTGACTGCCCTCTTCCTAAAACCATTAGATGTTCCAAGACAATAAATTATATTCCAGCGTCTTCTCACCACTGGCTAGTCTGCAATCCTACTCCCTCCTCCTCCAGCTCGCAAAAGGCAACACAAATCAGGGCCTTTGGGAAAATCAAGGCCAGAGTTTGTCGGCCTTCTGGAGAGAGGACGGTATTTCACAACTGAAGGGGTAATGTGGGTGGAGGGATTATCACTCTCTGGGCTGTTGTGTGGCAGGTAGTGTTTAATTTGCATAAATGGAGATATTGCATTTTGTTAAAAGAAGCAAGGGCAGAGACTCGGCCGTCAGGTATAATTCTTTGACGTTTCTGTCACATATCGACAGGGTGGTTAAGAAGACGTTTAGTACACTGCCTTCATTGCTCAGACTTTTCAGGTTAGGAGTGGGGACGTCATGTTCAAATTGTACAGGACGTTGGTGAGGCCACTTCTGGAGTCCTGTTCTCGTCGCATTGGTTTAGTAAGGATATTATTAAGCTGGAGAGGGTTCAGCAGATACCTACCAGGATGTTGATGGGAATGGATGGTTTGAGTTATAAGATGAGGCTGGATAGGCTGGACTTTTCTTCATTGGAATGTAGAAGGTTGAGGGGAGACCTTATAGAGTTCTATAAATCGTGAGGCGTAGAGATAAGTTGAATGCCAGGTGTCTTGTCCCTAGCATGGAGGATATAAAGACAATGGGGATATTTGAAGGTGCGAGGCGTGAACAATTTAAAAAGACCTGAGGGGCAATTATTTTACACAGCGAGTGGCTCATGTATGGAATGAATTTCCAGGGAAAGTGGTGGAAGTGAGTAGCGTTATAACGTTTAAAAGATATTTAGATATGTAAATGAATATAAATCAGTTTGGTTGATGTTGTGAGCTGCTCCCTCTCTAAATGAATCCCTGATCGTTTTCACCCTCTGTCACTGCCTGTGCAATGGCGGATGGAGGCCAACAGAGGGTGGCATTGCATCACTTCAAACAGCACAGAGACTGTCAGACCGGCCCCACACAGAGACGCACAGATGCACACACACAAGTACACCGCTACTTACACAGGTAAGGGGAGCTTATCAGGATTTCTCTTTCTTCGTGGTTTGTCAATGTTTCATTCACTCTGTCTGGTGTGTGTCAGGATTTCTGTTGTTCCGTTGACAGCATGTCATTATTTGATTCACTCTGTCGGAGTATATCAGTATCTCACTTGATCACACTATTGGGTGTGACAGTATTTCAGTTGTTCCATGGGGACTGTGACTCTGACAATCTCAATGTTTGATTAATGAAGATGTCAGTACAAGTGGGGAGAGCAGTAACTATCACAGGTTAGTTTCAGTAACTGGGCTGTCTGAAGGAGGAGGTGTAGGAGGGAGACTTCGTGCTCTCTTCCTGGGAGCTGGTGGAGACGATGTGTTGTAAGCCTACCCTCCTGCCCACCGAGACCGTGGGGATTCCATTTGTACCGGCTCGATATAAAACAGAGATGGCATTAGGGGCACGGTTTCTAAGCTGTGCCAGGTGGAAATGGAACTGACAGTGGGTTTAAAGTGGTTAAAGGGTTAAAGAATTGCCCTTCACTGAACATTGCTCCTTACTTGGTTGGTGGAACGTGGATATTTCGGAATCTCCACACGGGTCGTCCCGGTTCTCTCCGGATTGTACCAGGGTCCTCTCCGCATGGCAGGGGGAGGGAGTGGTGATGGAACTGATGACGGGCACTCCACCACCCGGCTTGGCCCTTTCTGTCCTATTCCAGGCTGTTTCTCCTGGAATGAGAGAAAGGGAGGGAAGGAGTGAGTGTGAAAGAGGGTGGCCCTGCTGTCAGTGCCGGTGTAGATAAGGGAGAAATGGTGGGATGTTCGGAGAAAGCCAGACGACATTGTTGAATCCAGGCAGTGTTTTCAGTGTAGGGGTATAGTAGAGGTGTGTGTGTGAGAGAGAGAGATAGAGTGAAAGAGAGGTGCTTCAGGCAATAGTGAGAGTGGTGGAGCATGAGCCTTGTTCGTGGATAGGTGCTGGAACAGATATACAGTGAGTGTGATGGAGTAGAGAGAATACGCAGATACTTATCCTGGCAGAGCGGGGAAGGTTACTGATGCCTGTCCTGTATTGCTGGACATTTCTTCAGACTACAAATACTGCACTGAGCTGGGTGGTGAGCTCAGACCGTGCTCGATGGGCCTGGTGGGACCTCCTCTGGGAAAAGAATTGTCCTCCTCTATACTAACCCATCCACCAGGACCTGCGTGCCCCTGTCATCAAATCATGGTGCAATTGTCCCTTATCTGCCAGGCTCGGGGTAAACTGTGCAAGGCAGCACCGAACAGAGAAAGCTCAAGTATGCGCCCATTGGCCTTTTTAAGGTGGCACCTGCGCCAGGGATCATGGAATATTCAGTGGCATCCGGGCGATGGGACTTACTACCAGCCATGATGGGTGGGAGAATCAGGCTGGGATTGAATGAGAGGAATGTCATGGGGTGGGGTAGGTCATTAATGAGATGAGTTCAATAAGATAACACCGGAACACTAGCTCGGCCTCACGTAGGCAATCCTTC
Source organism: Rhincodon typus (assembly GCF_021869965.1). Taxonomy (NCBI): domain Eukaryota; kingdom Metazoa; phylum Chordata; class Chondrichthyes; order Orectolobiformes; family Rhincodontidae; genus Rhincodon; species Rhincodon typus. Next base: position 85,652,170 of record NC_063339.1, read on the forward strand.
TGTCACACTCAATGTAAGTGACACTGAGACAAATTATTGTTAGATTCAGCTTAATGAGTTAAAGACTCTGCTGACCCTACCAACAGTTACACAACTACAGAACAAATTCTGATTCAAAACTCTCCATCATCTGAACTCAAAGCAATATCTTATTCACGCATCATTCCTGAAATACTGGCCCATGTTGCAAGAAGCTATTGAATTGCATTCATTTCAGCATTCGGAAACCTGTGAACACCTTCCATGACACCGTCTTTCAGTCATTCCCTCCCTGTCTATATATCCCAAACCCATCCCATTTGTTCATATTTAAACTGATTCCCCACCATCTCTCTCTGGCAGTGATTTTCACACCCATGGCACCCTTTGTCATTGCACATTGGAGATATGGAGCTGTAAATGGATGGGAGCCGCACATCCTGTCACTTCCAGAATGGGCTGCAAGGTTCCCCAGGCTGGGCAGCGATTTAACACAGCGTTACCAAGCACTGCACTGGAGTGGTCTGTACAGATCTACACGCTGGGAGGGTAACTGCTCCGGATTTACAGACCAGTTCAGTGGTGTTCACTTCACCACCCTCCGTGATGGAGAGATACTTGGTCAGGATTTATAGATGAATGTAATTGCGTTCTGCACAAATTACAAACGCTGAACAGATTCTAATGCATTCGCGTGGTCTGCACAGCGCTCCACATACTGGACAGCCATCTAGTCCAGGTTTATCGATCAAGGCAGTGGTGTGGTCTGCACAGCTCCTCGTGTTGGACTGATATCTATTTGACTGGTGAGGCCTGCACAGTGTCCCACTCTGGACAGATTGCCGGGTTGTATTGACCAGTACACTAGCCTGGTCTGCACAGTGCTCCATGCTGAATAGACACCTCATTTTGGTTCATGGTGTCTGGGTTGGTTCTGTGAGTTGGATTGAGAATTTGAGGTAATTTACTACTTCAGCAGATCTGGCAATGCCTTTATTTTCTGTTTGCATTTTTGTGATTAGACCTCCAAACCTTCATTCCATTAATGTTGAAGTGCGACCATGTACAGTACATTATGTTGGTGAATACCCACTATCCTGGCAGCAGCAACAGCCTTTTTGAGAAGCAGGCAGCAATTCCCAACGTCTTCGGGTCCCTGCGTAGAAACAAAGGATAGTATCTCGGATAAAGGCCACTCCCTTGATAAATGGTTCAAAATACCCTCCCTCACCACTCCCCACTGCCAACCAAATACATCAAAATACCCCGTGTGCACTGAGAGCACTGGGGCCACTGGGAACATCAGGAAAGTGTACTATCATAGAATTCCTACAGTGCGAAAGCAGGCCATTTAGCCCATCGGGTCCACACCGCCCCTCCGAAAAGTATCCCATTCAGACCTCTACCCTATCCCTGTAACCCTGCAATTTGCCCATGACTAATCCACCTAGCCGACACATCCTTGGACACTATGTGCAATTTAGCTCGGCCAATCTACCTCAGCTGCACAGCTTTAGAGTATGGGAAGAAACCCGGAGGAAACCCACGCAGACTCGGGAAAAATGTGCAAACTCCACACCGACAGACCCCAAGGGTGGAATCGAGATCGTGCCCCTCTTGCTGTGCTAAACACTGAACCATCTTGTCGCCAAGAAAAAGGAGCAACACTTCCGATATCCGAACGTGTCAGATTGAACCCTCCAGTACACACTGTATCACTAAGCCCTGTAATCTCTCTCCATTAATGCAATACACAGCCTTTAATTCTTCCAGAAAAATCGACAGGTTCTAAGTTACCCACGTTATATTCCTTATGCCAAATTGTTGTTCATTGCTTATTCATTTACAGATTCTCTACCACTTCTTGATAACTTTGTTTCCTGCCGATGTTAGCGTCATCAACAAATTTAGTTAGAGTACATTTGCTCCACTTGTCTAATCTCTGGATATAGGTTGCAAACAATTGCGGACCCAGCACTGCTCACTGTGCCTCTGCAGTCATTACTTTCTGTTAAACTGGTAAAGACTAATTTATCCCTAATTTATTCCTGTTTCCAGTTCATTAACCACTGTTCCCTGTATTCTTCATAGCAGCTTTGAAAGGCTGAATTTTCAATTCCATTTTCTATGTAACATGCCTGAGAGATTAAAAGATCTGCTCCAATTGCTGAGTAACAGCCTCGAAAGGCTGAATGGCCTCATTCCGCTCCTGTTTAAAACTTCCAATAGGTTGAACAGGCCGCTTTAATGTCGGTGTAGTTGTGAATGGTGCTGAAAATTTTGGAATCATCAGTGAACAGCCCACCCTCTGACTTTGTGATGGAGGGAAGGCCATTGATGCTGCAGCTGCTGATGGCACACAGAGCCTTATGGATGCCCGGTTTTGATTTGTCCTGTCCTTTAGAAGTATACGCTACTTCACAGGAGGCACTGCCACATCACATAGTGGATGGTATCTTCAATATGAGGCTGAGTCGTTCCCTCCGCCAGGACTGTGTGCTGGGTGCTCCAACAGATACTGTTAGGGGCAGATACATCTGTGGCAAGTCGTTTGGTGAGAATGTTTCCCTCTTGTTGGTTCACCGATCACTTCCCACAGTCTGGCTGCTGTGTATTTTAGGCCTTGCCCTGCTCAGTCAGTGGTGAGCCTGTGGAGACACAGTTGGTGATGGGCATTGAAATACCACACCCAGAGTACGCCCTGTGTCCTTGTCACCTTCAGTGCTTCCTCTGATTTGTTTTTAACATCAAAAAGAACTGAGTTATCACTGAGGGGTGGTGTGGAGGGCAGTAGATATCCATCATCGGGCGACTTCCTTGACCATCTTTGACCTGTTGCCATGAGATTTGTATGGGTCTGGAGTCAATGTTGGGGAATTCCAGGGTAACTCATTTCTTGGCTGCATACCACGGTGCCGCCACCACTGGTGCGTATGTCCTGCCGGTGGGACAGGATACTCACAGGGAAGGAGATGGTGCTTCATGAAAGACTTTCCATCAGGCCTCATTCTGTGAGTATGATGGTGTCAGACTGTTTCCTGACCTGTCAAAATGAAGAATAAAAGTTCAATGGAGCAGGAAATAATGGTTTAATAAGTTGAATGAAAGGCACCCCATTGGAATGTGTTCTGTATTCTCGAGAAAGATTGAGGAATTCAATATATAAATTGAAGTAAATGGGTATGGTTTAATGGCATTAGAGAGACATGGCTACAGGGTGACGGATGTTGGAAACTGAATATACAGAACAATTTATGTTTGGAAGTATTATACAAAACTGAAAAGGAGCTGGGGTATTTCTCTGAATAAGGAATGGCATCTGTATGATTGCAAAAGAGGATCTTTCATCAAATGATTAAGGCATTGTCGTAATCTTACTGTTTTTGTATGTAAAGTGCCAGTTGAGTTTGGGGAGAGATTTCCACCGCAAGGCTGAGTGAATCTCACCAAAAATGATGGACAGAAGGGCCTTTGTGATGGGGTTGTTACGACTTCATCACATTCTATAACCGACATTCCTCGGAACATTCTGTAATCGACATTCCCCGGAACATTCTATAACTTACATTATTTGTGAACGGCCGGATTTCAGTGAAGTGAACAAAAGACAAGATCCCGAGGGAAGAGATCTCATTTTATGTCACATTTTATAAGTAATTGAGACCTTAACCTTTGTTACTTCCATCGAATTATTTCAATAAATCTCTGAATACAGTGATACGTTTGAAAATCTCACTCTGTCCTCAATGAAACTGTTAACTTTGCCTCCAGGCTGACGTATAATTTATTTGTTTTCCTTCCTCACAGTTAACGTAGTGACGACCTATGTCCTGCTTTATAAAGATTGTGGATTGTCATCATGTGTCAGACGTTACCTGGGGGCCATGGCAGTGGCTGATCTACTGGTCATTATCCTCGACCTGATATTGAGACACGTTCCCATTGTTTATGGGGAACAGTTTTATTTCCTGCGGTCCATCCCCGTGTGTAATGTCCACGCCGTCCTGCTTTATGCGGCCACTGACTGTTCTATCTGGTTCACCGTCACTTTCACCTTTGATCGATTTGTGGTAATTTGTTGCCAGAAGCTGAAAAGTAAATATTGCAGTGAGAAAACGGCGGCTGTGGTTCTGGGAACAGTGACTGTGCTGAGCTGTTTAAAGAACATTTTCTGGTATTTTATGCTCACAGCTCGCTATTGGCTGGGGAACGCTCCCTGGTTTTGTGAGATAACAATCGATGTTCGTGACTCTCGTGTCTGGGTCACAATCGAGTTCGTCCACCATATTCTAACCCCGGCTCTCCCATTTCTCCTGATTCTGCTGCTCAATGTTTTCACCGTCAGACACATTTTAGTGACCAGCAGAGCCCGCAGGAGACTTCGGACTCACACCAATGGAGATGTTCAGTGTGACACAGAAATGAGAAATCGAAAAAAATCCATCATTTTACTGTTTGTGATCTCGGCCAATTTCATCCTGTTATGGTCAACGTTAATGGTTTATTCTATATGGATCCGGATGTGGTATTTCGAGTTTCAGTCTGTGCACACGGATCGCTTTGTGCAGGAATTGGGCTTCATGTTGCAGCTCCTCAGTTGCTGCACAAACACCGCGATTTATGCCGTGACCCAGACTAAGTTCAGGCAGCAGCTGAAGAATGTAATGAAATATCCCTTTACGCAAATTCATCAATAATCAAATTCACTCATTAATCAATCCATCCAGGATGTTCTCATTTCAGTTCAATGTTTCAGCAATGAAGCAGCCTGTCGCCATGGTAACAGACTGAGGGTAAGTGCTAGTTTGTCCAATCTTATCCCACAGGGGGTTACAGGGAAACATGTCAATGTTTCTCTCAA
>NC_063339.1:85672009-85687722 GCF_021869965.1 Rhincodon typus
GCTATGTTCATCCAGCTCTGAACCTTGTTGTCTTGGCATGGATAGAGGATTGGTTGACAAGTAGAAAGGAAAGAGTAGGGGTAAATAGGTGTTTTTTTCTGGTTGGCTGTCAGTGGCTAGTGGTGTGCCTGAGGGATCAGTGTTGGGACCTCAATTGTTTACAATTTTCACAGTTGATTTGGAGTTGTGGATTAAGTGTGGTGTGTCAAAATTTGCAGATGACAATAAGGTGAGTGGTATAGCAAAGTGTGCAGAAGACACTGAAAGTCTGCAGAGGGATATAAGTAGTCTAAGTGAGTGGGCAAATGTCTGGCAGATGGAGTACAGTGTTGATAAGTGTGAGGTCATCCATTTTGGTAGGAATAACAGCAAAATGGACTATGTTTTAAATGGTAAAAATTGCAGCATGCTGCTGTGCAGAAGGACTTGGGTGTCCTTGTTCATAAATCGCTAAAAGTAGGATTGCAGGTGCAGCAGGTAATTAAAAAGACAAATGGATTTTTTTCTGTCATTGCGAGAGGGATGGAGTTTAAAAACAGGGAGGCTATGCTGCAGCTGTATAGGGTCCTGGTGAGGCCACACCTGGAGTACTGTGTGCAGTTTTGGTCTCCTTACTTGAGAAGGGATATACTAGCACTGGAGGGGGGGGTGCAGAGGAGATTCACTCGGTTGATTCCAGAATTGAGAGGGTTGGATTATGAGGAGAGACTGAGTATACTGGGATTATACTCATTGGAATCCAGAAGAATGAGGGGAGATCTGAGAGAAACATTTAAGGTTATGAAGGGAATTGACAGGGTGGAGGCAGGGAGGTTGTTTCCACGAGCAGGTGAAACCAGGACTAGGGGGCATAGCCTCAAAATAAAGGGAAGCAGATGTTGGACAGAGATCAGGAGGAACTTCTTCACCCAAAGGGCTGTGAATCTGTGGAATTCCCTGCTCAGTGAAGCGGTTGAAGCTACCTCGCTGAATGTGTTTAAGGCAAGGCTAGATAAATTTTTGAACAGTAAAGGAATTAAGGGTTGTGGTGAGTGGGCGGGTAAGTGGAGCTGAGTCTCAGAAAGATCAGCCATGATCTTATTAAATAGCGGGGCAGGCTCGAGGGGCCAGATGGCCTACTTCTGCTCCTGGTTCTTATGTTCTTATGTTATGATCTCTCTACCTTAATTATTTTATTTAAATTTTGGATTACTAGTTACTTTGGTTAGACCATTGTTATGTTATCTCTTTATACATCATGTTATCCCAGCCATTTGTTTTATCTCCAGCACTATCTTATTGTTGTTGTTTTGTAATTATCTGTCTGCCTCAATTAATATCCCTTCCCTTGTTAATCATTTATTGACACACTTTACTCAGATCGACTGATACTTTTGATCGGCTCCAGAGAATTATCATTCAGCCTGTCAACATTTGCACCATTTATTCGCTCTTTTGATTTCTCTGATTGTAGCTTCAGTGCTTGTGTGCTTAATTTCACTTCACCTGGCGAAGTGGCTGTGCTCCGAAAGTTTTGATTTCAAATAAACTTTTGGACTATAACTTGGTGTAGTATGACTTCTGACCTGGTCTACCCAGTCAAACACTGGAACCTCCAGAAATCAGCGTGAATTGAGGGCAGGGCTGTGAGTGCACATTTCTGACTGAAACTCTGTCTCATGTTGTTTCTCTCATATTCCAGGAGTTTGTCCGACTTTTTGAATAAACTGTGGCATTTTCAAATCTGCTGGGTCTATTCCACAATCTGACGACGTTTGAGAAATTACAACCAACGCATCCTCAATCTCTGTAGCTATTTGTTTTAGAATCCTTGGACATGAGTCTTCAGGGCCGAGGGCCTTAAATGTCTTTAGTGCCATTAGTTTGTCGAATGCTACTTCAGTCCACACCACACCCCACAGCCTATCCACCATACTCTCAAATATACTATTTGATGGACATTGCTCTCGAGGGGATCTTTTAACTTGATGTAATTCATTAAACCTGCCACATTACACATTACCAGATCTAAATTGGCCACATCCCACATCCTACCCCTGATGCATCATTTGGCTCTTTGAACAGTTATAGAAACATTTTTCTCTGAATTTTATCACCTCCATAAAAAAATGCTTTATAGTGAATGAAGAATCATAAACCATTCTTTACTTGGCACAGCTTTATTTACAGAGTTCAACATTACAGGTATGTAGTTCCTGACTCCACTCTGTGTCTGTAAGTGTCGCGTTATCAGTTTTCCAGTCACCAACGAATGTGTATATAACATTTGATAAAAATAAACACCTACAGTCAAGGCCACTAAAACATTTATCATCTGTGTGGCTGCCAAGATGTCTCAGCAAGTGAGATGATTGATTGAATCCTTTCCCACACTCAGAACAATTTTCATGGTTTTTCTCCCGTGTGAATTCGCTGGTGTGACAGCAGACTGGAAGACTGACTAGATCTCTTCCAACACTTGGAGCATTTGATCGACCTCTCCTAAGTGTGATCTCGCTGGTGTGTCAGCACGTAGAATGTTTGACTGAACCCTTTCTGCACTTAAAGCAATTATAGAGTCATAGCGATATTCAGCACAGAAACAGAGCCTTTCGTCAAACTCGTCCATGCCAACCAGATGTCCAAAATTAATCTACTCCAGTTTGCCAACAGTTGGCCCATATCCCGCTAAACACTTCCTATGCTTGTATCCATCTAGATGCTTTTTAAATGTTGTATTTGTACCAGCCTCCACCATTTCCTGTGTCAGTTCATTCCATACACACACCATCCTATGTGTGAAAACATTGCACGCTATGTCCCTTTAAAATCTTTACCCTCAAGCATTAAACCTATGTCCTCAAGTTTGGACTCCTCTACCCTGGGAAAAAGACAAAATCACTGCCCCTCATGATTTTATTAATTTATATAAGGTCACCCCAAAGCCTCCAACACTCCAGTGTAAATAGCCCCAGTTTATTCAGTCTCTTCCTCCAGCTCAACAGTTCCAACCGTGGCAACTTCCTTGTAAACCTTTTCTAAACCTTTCATTTTTCCTCGAGCAGGGAGAATAGAATTGAATGCATTTTGCGAGGTTTCGTCTGTGTGTATTAACGTGATTAATGGGTACAGAGAGGATGAACACATCCTATTTATCCCGCCAGTTCAAATTGTGAAAATATCGGTTTTAAAGCAGTGTAAGAGGAGATGGTCTAGTTCTGTGCATTTTCACTGGAAATGTTCAGTTGTGAACTGTCCGTCTTTCCAAAAGTAGTGTTTGATTTAAATTCTCACTGAGTAACATTGAAATTGGGGGGGGGGGAGGAATGCGGGAAGCATCAGGGTTCTGTGATCGAGTGTTTAAGTACATGAACATATGGCTGGAAGCCACGATATCCCCTCTGGCGCCGTGCTTAGTTGGTTGAAGTATCAGCCTAATCAAGCAGAGATTGTGGGTTCGAATCCCAGCGGTTCCTAGACCTTAGTTTGAGAGTGTGTTGGCTCATCTTCTCACAAAAAGCTTAAATACATTAATATCTAAAGATACAGCGAGCTTGTTTCCTGCGTTTACCCTCAAAGCTTCGTTGCTCTCCTGCTTCCACTCCAGTCTGAGTGTAACTCGTTTGGTTTGTAGATGCTTTTTGAACTGCAACAATTACCAATTGTAAGCTAATGAGAGAGAGAAATTTTGATAAGTATCCCAACTTGACAGATAAAGCTGATAACTTCGCCCAACATTATATCATAGAAATCCATAACTAACCTAGTCCTGAGTAATGGTCCGTGGACCTAAAAGATGAACTCTCTTTCTCTCCGCAGATGCTGCCAGGCTTGCTGAGTTCCTCAGTCAATTCCTGTTTTTGTTCCAGATTTCCAGCATCTGCATTTCTTTGACTTCTGTTAACTTGAATAATGTCTGAGACAAAACAGTCTAACTACAGGCTCCACATCTTCTTTCCTGCTCCTGAAAATTAGTCATCATAACAAACTAGCAGAATAGAATTCCCATTCTCAGCCTGCGGCGGTGAAAGCGCCAAATCCTAACCACTAGACCACCAGAAAAGGTGCTTCAGACTCTCATGTCTTTTCTCAATGACACTGCTTCTGACTTTTGATTTGCTATCATTTTGGCTGCAGATCAGTTTCTCCCTTTCATCGAATATTTGCAGCGTGGGGAAAAGACACCTTAGCCCATCGTGCCAGTTCTCGTCATCAAACCTCCATTTTTCTAATCCCAGTTTGCAGCATTTGGCCCATAGCCTTCTGTGTTCTGACGTTTCAAGTGCTAATCTCAATCAGATAATCCCTGTAATCTCAAATAACACAATGAATAGGGGCTGACGTTTAAGTTGGTCAAACTGTGTCAGAGCCTCCCTGAGGGTCTCATCCTCATTTTCACCCAGAGAGGGAGACACACAGACACAACCTCGAGAGTGAGAGAGGCCTCAGGATGATACCCGCTCCGTGTGCTTGACGCCTACTCTCCGTTTCCACACACAATTTTTTTCCAACAAAAGGCAGTTTTAAGTGGAACACAAGTGACTTCTCCAGATAATGAGAACTGTTACCCTGAGCTGGCATTTGAAATGGAAAATGACTTGCAATAGTCCCACAGGCTGCTTAGGTGTAACATTCAGTTTCGAAAACTTAGCGACTCAATCACTGCAGCTTCTGTGAGTCTGGCAAAACAGCTTCCGGGAATCTGACAAGACAGCTCCTGTCAGACATTCCCCATGAGAACCAACTGTCAATGTGCAAGGTTAGAAAAGAAAGGAAAACCTTGTTGTCTGTCCGCAAGCCAGAGAATATATAAACTTAAAACCTTCTGACTCGAAGGCAGACGCATTACCCATTACAGCACTGGCACCAATTACGCTGCTGGATGCCACAACTTGTCAAGTTGTGATGTTAACAGGGAGATAGATGGAAACAGGATTCACGAGCCAAACGACCAACAAAGACAATCTTCACTTCAATGTTTCACTTCAATGGTCCCCAGTTTGCAAAGCGGTGAATTTCACCGCCAAAGGAAACACATTTGTCTTTAGGCGCCTGCTTCAGTGTGGCCTGGTTCTCTGCTGGAGCTTGCCATCATTTTATTCACAGTCGCTGCACAATTTTATGACTCACTCCAGTGAAATGTACTTTCATACTTTGAGTCACGGTCTCTTCCAGACCAGACCCTGAACAAATTAAGTGAGAAACCTTTGGTCATTTCGAGGCAGTGTTCTGGAATCACACGAGTTGAACGACATCTTTATTGGTGTCGCCCCTTTACCACAGCTCAGCGCGCTAAAACAAGCTCCTGTTTGCATTAATACAGCTTGGAGCTGGAGTAACACAGCATGTCAGGCAGCATCAGAGGAGCAGGAAAATCGAAGTTTCGTGTTTACTCCCTTCTGCGAAGCCTCTTCCAAGGATGCCAAACCTTAAGAAGTTGTCCTCCTCCGCGAAACGTCGACTTTTCTGCTCCTTTGATGCTGCCTGACTTGCCGTGTTCCTCCAGCTGCACACTGCATTGACTCCGACAGGGAAGTGACGACCGAGTAGTATGATCGCTGGACTGCTAATTCAGAGACCCAGATAATGTTCTGGGAACCTGTGCTTGAATCCTGCCACGGCATATGGTGGAATTTGAATTTAATAAATATCTGGAATTAAGAATCTACTGATGACCATGAATCCATTGTCGATTGTGAGGAAAAACCTGCCTCGTTCACTCATGTCCTTCAGGGAAGGAAACTGCCATCCTTACCTGGTATGGCCTACATGTAACTCCAGATCCACAGCAATGTGGTTGACTCGTAACTGCCTTCCCTGGCAATTAGACATGGGTGATAAATGTTGACCTAGCCAGTGTCGCCCTCATCCTGTGAACGAATAAAGGATCTGCAGTTCTTGCTATCTCCTGTTAGCAGCAGCCCTTTTTGTACTTTTCTGCAATACATCTACTGAACAACATCAGGTTATCACAGCTCCGCTTTCTCCACTTCGAAATCAATTTTCCCTGGCATTATTATATAAAAGGGCATAACTGACCAAGTTCTGACGAACATTCAGTGGATCTGAAACTTTAATGCTGTATCTCGCCACAGATGCTGCCAGGCCTGCTGGGTTTCTCTATCAATTCCTGTTTTTGTTTCAGATTTCCAGCATCCACAGTTCTTTGTTTCATGTTAGCTTGAATATCGTTTGGGACACAGTTAGTTATCTCACAGCCCCTTTCCTTCTCCTCACAGGGGAGGCGATGCAATCCATGCAATCGATTGTCAGAAGAACTCATCCGGTTCACTCATGTCCTTTACAGACGGAAACTGCCACCCTTACCTGGCCTGGCCTACATGTGACTCCAGACCCACATCAATGTGGTTGATTGAATAAATGCTGCCGAGCCAGCAACGCCAGTTAATGAATAAAAGTACAATGAGTCAGCAAAGCTGTCATCACTAAAAGCTAGGAGGGAAGAACTTCCACTCGATAGTTCAAACCAGGGCCGTGGTTCCAAAAGCACCAAATCCGAACCACTAGACAACCAGAGAACGCGCCGGAGGTGTTTGTACCATTTCTCAACGACATTGCTTTTGCCTTTCCATTTTTCATCCTTTTTGTGAGAGGTCAGTTTCTCCCTGTCTTCGAGTTTTTATAGCGTACAAAAAAACTATCTGGTCCATCGTGTCGGTGCGTGTCATCAGACATCTATCTATTCTAATCTCAGTTTCCAGCATTTGGCCCACCGTGTTGTGCGTTCTGAAGTATCAAGGGCAAATATCAATGAGATTAACCATGTAATCTACGAACGGGACTGAGCTTTCGTGACGGTAAAACTGTGTTACAGCCCACTTATGGAACTCATCCTCACGTTTGGCCACAGATAGAAGCACACAGACACATCCCCGAGGGTGAAAGAGGCCTCAGGATTACACCCATTCCATGTGCTTCACCTTCACTCTCTGTCCCCACACATGTTTCCCGACAAAAGGCGGTTTTACATGGACCACAAGTAAGTTCTCCAGACAATGAGAACTGTTGTTGTGAGCTCGGAAATGAAACAGACAGTGAGCTGAAAGGGTCCCCAACGCTGCTCATGCGCAACTTCCAATTTCCAATCACTTTAGCTTCTGGGAATCTGACAACGAAAACACACGCTGTCGATTCCAAACTCAGGCGAACGTGTCAACTTGATAGTATAGAAAAGCTGCGGGCTGCGCTCGAGCCAGGTAGGACCAGAACCTACTCCCTGCTGATGCGAAAGCAAACGTGCCATTCATTAAGCCACTGGCCCACAATACACAAGTTTCATCTTGTTGAGTTGTGATGTTAACACGGACCAAGGTGGAAATGTGATTAATGAGGTGAGCACCAGGAAAGGTAATCTCTGTAAAAGCTACACATCAATGGACCCCACTTTGGGAAGCAGTAAATTTCACTTGCAAAAGAAACAAATTTGTCCTCAGATGCCTCCTTCATTGTCATCTGTTTCTCCGCTGAGACTTGCCATCGTTTTATTCAGTTACTGCGCCAGTTTACGAACCAATCCAGTGAAACGTAATTTCATACGATTACTAACCCTAAACCTTCGTCAGGTGAAGTGGATGCATGTGATATATTCGCAGGAAACACCCTTTGCAATCATAGACTGAAATCGATTTCATAAAGATCCACCCCTATGCTCTCCCGAACATTTAAAAAAAACGTCAGAGGCAACAACGGCTCATGCAGGATTCAAACCAGTAACTTCTTACATTTCTAACAGTCACCTGATGTGAGAACCAGACCACAAGACCAATGACGCAGTCTACTGATGGCCCACTTAACAATAAATGAGGTGCCACTCAGGCAGTGATAGTGTCCCTACCTCGGATGTAGGAGACAGAGTTCAAGTTCTGTCTGCTCCAGAGGTATGAAATAACATACCTGAACATGTTGCTTAAAAAAAAATCCTATTCCCCGTTGTTTCAATGAATGCAGCAATGAACATCTTCTTTTCGCTCTGTGCCCCTTCCCCTGGGACAGAGGTCTCTCCGTAGGCAGATGCATTAAACCATTTGGCCACGGTCAGGCAGGGCTGGGGGGTGGTATACGCTTTGTCGCTGTCTCTCAAACACTGGAAGAAGGAAGGAACAGAAGGGGTGGAATCAGGCTTGTGCAGCAAATTTTAAAGGCGATTTGGAACTTTCATTAAATGACATTTATCAGAGGCAGACAGAAAGATGGAGGGCTGCTGTGAAAGATAGAAGTCGAAACTACAGATTAGTCTCTTCAGCAACTTAAAATGCGATCTTTCTGTGCAGCCTGTTTGATGTTCAGAATTTGGCTGCACACAGGGCGTCCGTTCGTTTGTGACCTCCACAGCAGGAGTTAATGTCTGACACCAACAGTCCCACGTTAAGTGAATCTGAGTGAAATACTCACGCACTGAGAGACATCCCCAACGGCCCTGCGTTGCGGGGCTGCAGACAGTACAACACGGAAGGGATGGTTAATAATGAGCCATTGTTTCTCCCTCACCCGCTCCCTCACCGAGACAGGGAGAATGACGTCATAAACCGTGGCGTTATTCCCGTGCAGAAAGAAGCCGTTCAGCCCATCGAGTCCACAGCGAATCTCTGCCTCTTGTATTCCTCTGTCGTTATTCACAATCGGTGATATCTGTCCCGAATAATGGTGAATTCTATGTGTGTCATGATGCAGTCTCTGACATCCTGATTTTTTTGTCATTCACGTCTGAAACAGCGTGGGGAATTACTGCCAGGCATGAAAAAAAAAACAAAAAAACTGCAATTAACGTACTTCGACTTCACTGGTTTATTCCCATCTCAGAGAGAAAGTTTTACGATTCAGTTAGGAGCAGACCGACTGAGAACAGGAGAAGAGCATTCAGACCTTCACAAGTGTATCAGCTCACCTGTATGAACTTGGTCAGTGCATCAACATGAGATATTTATTTCAGACACATGAAGCTGAGGGAAGCAGAGAGCTGACGAAAACGCATGGTGCATGGCACAACACTCACCCGTAGAGAACGGCAGAGGACGGTTTCGATTTATGGACCGCTGGGTTATGGGCCCAGCGTGCTCCCGCTGCGCCACTCTTGGATGTGCTTTTTGCTGTCTCAAGTATTCAGCTTTTCATCTGGAGTGCAGCATTTCCATTCGCGGATGATGTTAAAAGGTCTTCACTGTTGTTTTGTTGCACAGACGTGTCACAGCGTGTAAATATAACCTTTGTCTAAGTTCCCACATTCTGCTGGTCGATCTATGATTTCACTCAGAATCACAAAACTTGTCACAGCTCAGACGGAGGCCATGCATCCTACCTTAGTTATGCCGCGTCTCCACAATAAGCAAATGATTATCTCTTTTATTATCAATCTTTTGCCTTCTCCCTGTAACATCTGCACAGATACTTTTAATATAACCATCGAATTCCATTTTGTGTTGATTAAATCTGCCTCTGTCGCTGTCAGATCGTGATTTGCCGACCCTAACCCTCCTTGTTTGAGAACGTTCTTCCTCATGTCACTTTTCCTTCGTTTTCCTCATGCGTTCAAGTCTCTGCCTAATCGTTCTCAATCCTTTCAGGCGTGGCGTGGTAGCACGTTCCCGCCTTTATTTCCTCTGTCCATGCTCTTCGTGACTTGAAAAGCTTCATTCGCACCACTTTAAAGCCTACTGTTCTCCAAGGAGAACTTTCTAACCCATCTTCATTTCTGACATAGAGGTACATGTGAAACCTTCAAAATTTGGATCTATCTTCGATGCTCCATACTCACAACACCTTCAATGCCTCCAGAAACAATTATTTTGATGCAGCCTGGCCTGTTTTGTTCTTCCAGTCTCCTCTTTGTCTACCATTCACATGGACCTGTTCAATGCTATCTCCAATCACTTCACGTTCCTACTTTCTGAAGCTTCACACTCACAATTGAGCAATACATCAGCCTAAGGATTCATTCAGTGTCGGATTGCCTGTGTGAACATTCTAAAACTCTTGTTCTTCCTTTGAACAAGTGTATCCCTTGGCTGTGTTCGCTGCAGTGGTACCTCTACCCTATCCCAAAGTCAGGCAGCTCGACTTCATTTCACGAAGCTGCTTTTTGAGATAATTAATTGGATACTTTGGCAAAACACGTGTGGTTGTTTAGGATGTAAAACCGGGACTTATGGCATTTATAAATGCTGTAAGACCCAAAGCAAGAATCACTCCCCTGGACCAACGAGCCACCTGTAGACCACAGGGGCCAATCCTCAACCAGCTGAGACTCACTTCGTGTGCCGTACATCCCACATTGATTCAGGAATTCCAAGGATCAAACAGTTTCCAGAACTTCATCTTCTCATTCTGTCTCCCTGCTGCCGGGACGGTGCTGTTTGTCCATAACCCCAGGACCAGGCCCTATCATTAGGCCATTGTTTATCTTCCTGCAAGCAGTGCTGGGGGAGGGCAGTGCCCTTTCGATCTTCTCCCCCTTCTCAATCACTTGGGGTGGACGAGTCAGTTACACGCATACGCAGGTAATTATGAAATTGTGAACTTTCCCTCAACATCTGTTATCCGAGAGATAGAAAGATGGTGAACGAGCGGGAAAGAGAGAAATGGACACAGGAGATTCTTCCCTCGCGTAAATTAAAATAAGCTATTTTCTTGTGTAGCCTGTTTGATGTTCAGGATTAGTGTTCAAATAATAATCCTGCAGACAGTCTTTTGCAAAGCAGGTGTTGGTTTCTTTGCTGCTTCTGGAGCAGGAGTTCATTTATGACACCAACAGTCCCAGGTTAATGGAATCCGAGTAAAACATTCACTCACTGAGTGACATCCACAATGGCACTGAGTTGCGGGGCTGCAGACAGTACAACGGGGAAGGGAGGGTTCAAGTGAGCCATTGTTTCTCCCTCACCAGCTCCGTCACAGAGACAGGGAGAGTGACGTCATAAACCGTGGCGTCATTCCCGTGCACAAAGAAGCCGTTCAGACCATGGAGTGCACGGCGACTCTCTGGCGCTAGTGTCTCTCTGACGTTTTTCACAGTCTGCGATATCTGGCCCTAATAGTGGTGTCTGTGCCATGACGGTGTCTCCGACATGCTGATCCTCTTATCATTCACATCAGAAACAGCGTGGGGAATTCCTACAGGGCATGGAAAAAGTGCAACTGATGTGTTTCAACTTCCCCAGTTTATTCCAATCTCAGAGAAAAGGCTTTACAATTCAGTTTTGTGGAGACCGACAGAGAACAACAGAAGACCTTTCAGACTTTCACAAACGTGTAACCTCACCTGTCTAAAATTGGCCCATGTACCAATACGAGATAGTTAATTCCACATACATGAAGCCATGGGAAGCAGAAAATTGATCAATTCAAGAACAATACACGATGCACCTGGTGCAAATAGCAGAGGATGGCTTTGACCCCTTCCCCGCAGGATCATGGGCCCAGCATGCTCCCATTGCACCACTTTGCTATCGGGCACTGTGATGCTGTTCAGACAAGGATTCAACTTTTCATCGGGCATACGGAATGTACCTTCAAGCATTATGTCAAGAGATCTTCACTGTTGTTGTGTATTATTCTGTTGCACAGACATGTCACGTCTGTGTAAATATAACTGTTGTCTAAGTTCCTACATTCTGTTGGTCGAAATTTGATTCCATTCAGAATCACAAAATTTGTCACAACGCAAACGGAGGCCATGCAGCCAGCCTTAGCTGTGTCGTCTCTCCACAATGAGTAAATGAGTATCTCTTTTGCCTTCTCCCTGTAATGCATATTGTTATGTCGCAGTCAAACAGTCATTTGTAGACCCTCATCACTTCTTGTATGAAAACACTCTTTCTCATGTCACTCTTACATGTTTTCCTCATGACCTTAAATCTCTGCCAAATCGTTCTCGATCCTTTCAGGCGTGTAAGCATTTTCACCCACTTATTTCCTCTGTTCATACCCTTCATGACTTGGGAAGCTTCAATCAAACTAGTTTTCCGTTCTCCAACAGAACTGTCTCAAATTTCCAATCTCTCTTTATTGCTGACTTTGCTCATACACGTCACCATTCACGTGAACCTATTCAGCGCCGTCTCGAATCGCTTTCTGTCCCATCTTCCTGAAGTTTCACACACACATAATTGAGCAACAATGCTGGATTCACGCTGCCCCCGCTCAGAGTGCGGTACATTCCACATTGTTCCGGGAATTCGAAGCAGCAAAAAAGTTTTCTTCTCAGTCTGTCTCCCTGCTCCCGGGATGGTTCTGTTTGCCCCTTCTCCTGGCACCGGGTTCTCTCCATTGACAGATCATTATACCATTTTCTTCCAGTTGGATTACAAGAAGTTTTGAAAGATTCACGTAGTTGGAGGTGGATTTCTGTTTTGTTTCCCCTCCATGTTTCTACCTACCATACGAATTTTGTTCCCAAAATCGGAGCGCAATTCTCAAGCATCATCATGCCGAGGGAGGAGGGAATTTAGAATGGTGGAGAGACTCCAAAGGCCGGGATTGCTCTGTTTAGTGCAAAGAAGATTAAATAGAGATTTCATGGCGCTCGTGTTTGGATGAATCAGACAGTGAGAAACTGTTTCCACAGATCAGGATCAGTAAACAGCGGGATGGGATTTTAGAACATTGAAGATACAGAGAATTGTATTTATATTGGACTTTTCACCACCAGTGATGATGTCTGTTGACTATGGGCAGAGGGTTGTTGAAATCTTGCTTCCTTCTTCCCCATATGAGATGTCTTCACTGCAAAGACGCCCAGGGATCTCAGACTGACCTCGATCTCATCGAAATCATTTTGATGCACTTTGTTCTGCTTCCCGTAACACCATGTGTCTGAAATAAATATCTTATATTGATATACGGGCCAAGTTTACACCGATGAGGTGACACACTTGTGAAGATCTGAATGGTCTTCTCCTGCTCTCTGTCGGTCTCCAATGACCTGATTTCTTGAAGCTGTTATCTGACATGACAGGAGTAAATTGTTGAATTTGAAACATATCAGTTGCGGTGCGTTCCACGTGCAGGACGTCCTCCTGTTTCAGACAGCAGCGTCCTCTCGGTGAAATGAAAAGTCGTGAATGACAAGAGGATCATCATGTCGGAGAAAACGTCACGGCACAGACACAGTTCACCATTATTAGGACAGCCATCACCGATTGTGAATAGCCTCAGAGAAACACGAGGGAAAGAGAGTCGCCGTGGACTTGATGGGTTGAACGGCTTCTTTCTGAGCGGGAATCATGCCATGGGTTTATGACGTCACTCTCCCTGTCTTTGTGACATGGAGATGCCGGTGGAAAGTGTCACTTCACCTGATGGAGGAACCGCGCTCTGAAAGTGTGATTTCACATAAACCTGTTGGACGATAACCTGGTGTCCGTTGACTTCTGACATTTCCCACTGTCTCTGTGACAGAGTAGGCGAGTGAGGGAGAAACAATGGCTCATTTTTAACCCTCCCTTCCGTATTGAACTGTCTGCAGCCCTGCAGCTCAGGGCCGTTGGGAATGAAACTCACGGAATAAGTGTTTCACTCGGATTCTCTTAATCTGGGACTATTGGTGTCAGAAATTAACTCCTGCCGGGTAGCAGCAAAGAAACCGATGTCTGCGTTGTAAATGTTTTTTTTCTGCAAGATTGTTGTGTGAAGTCGTCTCCTGAAATCAAACAGACTGCACAGAAAGATCCATATTAAGTTTCTCAACGGAATAGTCCCCAATTTAGACTTGTATCTTTTATAGCAGCTTTGCATCCTTCTCTCTCTCTCTCTGATAAATGTCATTTGATGAAAGTTCCCAACCATCGTTAATAATTTCCTGACATCTGATTCTGTCTCTTCTGCTTCTTTGCCCTTCCAGCGTTTAAGAAGGAGCTGCAAAACGTATGTCATCCTCAAGCACTGCCTGCCTGTGGAGGGAAATGGTTTAATCCATATGCCATTGAAGAGAGCCCGGTCCTGGGGGAAAGGACCAAATAACAGCAGCCGGGAACAGGGAGACAGAATGGGAAGAAGCTGTTCGTTGTTGCTTTCACTGACCGAGCTGGGATTTTTTAAAATATAATCAACCTGTTCAAAGATGTTATTACACAGCTCTTGAGCAGATGGAACTTGAACTCAATCTCCGATACCCGAGGTTGGGAAAATATCACTGCATGAGTGTCACCTAGATTATAAAGGAAAGCTAAAGCTGGCTTGTTCATCTACCGATATGATTCTCGTTTCGGGTCGTTGTGGCACCTGTGAAAAGTCCAGGTTTCAAATCCCGGACGACCCCTTATTATCTGCAGCAGTGTACTCTCTTCGCTATTTGACTTCTTTTCACGAAAGTCTTCGAGAGCTTGTGAATATGGCTCATGATGAAATCGAAGTCTGTCTGAGATTCCAAAGTGTCTTTGCAGTGCATTACAATCACAGGCACTTTCGTGTCTGGCCTCTCGTTAAGCAACTCTTGGGATTCTATATTTCTATTAATGATCTTCATGACGCTTTTCTTGGCGAGATGAGAGAAATATTGTGTTTTGGTGGCTGAATTAATCGAACAATATCCGGATAGAGGAATATCGTCAGTTGTTTCTTCCCTCTCAGATCCTTCCTCTCTCGTTGTACCTGAAAGAGAATCGAGAATAAGTCCTGGATCCGCCCTGGAGTTGATACGAGGATGGAGGTTGTTGGCAACGACGTAGATTGATCAAAGTCTTGTTTTTGATTGCTCTCAAATTTCCTGTCACTTTTACACGAGAACGATGTTTCGGAATGTAGTGTGCCCAATGTTTTGGAAAGAATGCTCAGTTCCCTTCGCGTGCAAAGTAAAACATCGACTGTTCATCATGGGGTTGAAACACACAGCCGCCTCCCTCTGGGCAGCTGCTTCGTTCAGTTGGTGACACCGCCGTTTTAATAATATTATACTGATCTTTTATTACTTAACCTATAGACACCAATTTATTTTGCAATTTGTCCGGAGTTTCCAGCTCCTCCTGTTGTAGCAGAATGACAGAGAGTTCGGAAAGAAATGTTGCCAACCAACAACAATTCATTTCATCTCACCTAACACAGTGAGAGTGATCTTTATCCAACAGCAGGAGCGGAAAACACAGCCTGACCGCACTTTTTCAAATTAACGGTGAGCCTGAATTTTATAAACTGTGTCAGGAGCAGGTAGACAAAATGAGAATATTCTTGAAACTCTTTGCTCTTTTGAATTCCAGGAGCAACATGGAATGCGTTTCATTGTGAGTGAGTCTCAGCTGGTTCAAAGCTGGGCCCAAATTGGTGGCAATGTCTCGTTGGTCGCAAGGTCTTCGAGGTCGTACTGGCTCGTTGGTTTATTGGTACGATTCTCGCTTTGGGGTGAATAAAGGAGAGGTCCGGGTTTAAATCCTGGTTGAGCCCTTATTGCTTTTATCCATTTTGCCAAATCGCCCAAACAGTTTAACCAAAAAAAAACTGTGTTCAATGAATTTGGACTTCGTGAAGTCAGGATACAGCAAAGGGAAACACTTGTTGATAACGAAAACAGATACCTCAGGATGTTAGCACAAGCAATCCGACATTGGATGAAATCGTTTCAGAGATAGTAGGAACTGCAGATGCTGGAGAACCTGAGATAACAAGGTGTAGAGCTGGATGAACACAGCAGGCCAAGCAGCATCAGAGGAACAGGAAGGCTGACGTTTCAGGCCTAGACCCTTCTTCTGAAGAAGGGCCTAGGCCCGAAACGTCAGCCTTCCTGCTCC
>NC_063339.1:85688122-85709491 GCF_021869965.1 Rhincodon typus
AGAAGGGTCTAGGCCTGAAACGTCAGCCTTCCTGTTGCTCTGACGCTGCTTGGCCAAGAAGGGCTGAGGCCCGAAACGTCAGCCTTCCCGCTCCTCTGATGCTGCTTGGCCTGCTGTGTTCATCCATATCTACACCTTGTTATCTCGACATTGGATGAAACCTCCATACAAAGCAAATGAAGTTGAGACACATTAATTGCAGTGTGCTCGATGCTCTGGACTCCCTGCAGTCATTCCCTACGCTGTTTCAGACAACATGGTCCTCCAGGTGAAATGGAAAGTTGTGAATAACAAGAGGATCATGACAATAATAAATCAAGTCATTTATCAGCTTATCGGAAATAGCATGGCAACACAGGCACCATTATTAGGACAGACATCGCCGCTCCTGATTAACCACAGAGAGATAAAAGTGACAGAAACTCTCTATGGGCTCGATGTGCTGAACAGTTTCTTTTTGCACGGGATTGACGCCATGAGTGAGAGTTCTATTCGGATGCTCTTAATCTGGGATTTCTGGCGTCAGATATTAACTGCTGCCCGGTTGCAACAAAGAAACCGATGGCTGCGTTGCGAAAGTCTTTATGCAGGTTTGCTGTGTGAAGACGAATTCTGAACACCAATCAGGCTGCATAAAAATAATTCACGCTGATTTACCTGAGAGAAGGATCTCTGGTGTTCATTTCTCTCTTTGACAGCAGCTCAGCATCTTTCTCTCTCTCGGATGACAGACATTTGTCGGAAGTTCCCAACCAAAGTTGCTAATTTTCTGTGCATGTGTGCCACTGGCCACTCCTCAAATATTTGCGAGGGATCAGAAGATCGCATGCGTGCTCCTCTCTCTGCAAGTGGAAGAAAATGGTTTAAGCCACCACTGGAGAGTGTCCGGTCCCAGGGCAAGGGAGTAACAATACCACCCGGGAACAGGGAGACAGAATGGGAAGATGTTCTTGAAACGGTCTTCTGCTTCACACCTCATTCCGTGGTAGAAATGCAAGAGTTTTACTGGCTCATTTGTAGTCAACCAGAATGTGAGAGGCACCAGATTCAAATGTCGGACGAGCTCTGGTTGTTTGATGTTAGTTTTGCCAGGTCGCCCAATCAGCGTTTTGAAAATTGGGCTGCATTTTATGAAGTTGGGCTTCTTGAAAGAGGATTGAGCTTCTGGAGCAGAAGTATCATTATAGTGAGCATGGCGCAGCAAGTCATGTATTGACAGTCAAAACAAGTCATTCAGATTATTTATCCACGCAGTCTGGTGCTGAATTATGCTCCACTTGGATTATCACTTATATTTGGGCGGATAACGTCAGTAAATGGGTACGTGAGGTGAGTGGAGGCAGCACTGAACTGGTTCACGTGAATGGTGCCGCATATGTGCCAATGTCAGCAGTGAAGATGGATTGGAAAGTTGGGGCAGCTCTCCTTGGAGAACCGAAGGGTAAAAGTGGGTCTATCTGAAGCTTTCCAAGTCATGAGGGGTCTACGCAAAGTCAACAAGGAGAAAATACTCCCATCCAGAAAAGGATCGAGAACAATTAGGCAGAGAATTGAAGTGATTGGGAAAAGAAGTAAAAGTGACATGAGAAACAATGTTTTCACGCAGGGAGTGCCTAGGATCTGTAATCACTGTCTGATTGTGACAAAAAAGCAGGCTCAATCAAATTATTGTAAAGTGAATTAGATCGTTATGTTAAAAGTTGCACTGAGTTCCAGGGAGAAGTCAAGAGAATGACACTAAAATGTATCCCCATGTACTCATTGTGGAGAACGGGCACAGCTAAGCTGGGCTGCATAGTCTCCGTCTGCGCTGTGACAAGTTTGTGTTTCTGTGTGAAATCAGAGTTAGACCAGCAGAATTTGGGAATTTAGACAAAGGTTATATTTACACAAACGGAGCATATCTGCACAGCATGCACATTCCATAGGGACGGCGGCGCTTCTGAATCAGCGTGGCATAGTACTGCAGGGTGTTCTGTGGATCAGGCAGAGTGCACATTACCATTCAGGTCATGCCAGAGTGAGAGACTCAGAAACAGCCAATCTGTCCGTCGTACATGTGTCATCTCGGGTGGGGGATGGTTACAGAAAAAGCGTGAAAGTGGAAACACATGATACATTTTTTCGGGTTTGAAGTGCTTACTCAAAGCATGAAACTGAGGAAGACACAGGATAAAAGCGACTGAAATCTGCTTACAGGAGCAGCAAATATATTGTACGGCGCCTAGGTATCCTTTGATGCATTGAATTCGGTTGATAGTCCTAGTATCCTTTCACGAGGCCACTCTGCGACAGAAGACATTATGTCACTGCTTCTAAGCGTTGTGCTGTAGCGAGGCAAATATTTAGTTGTTCATCAGAGTTTCATGGTAGGAAATACATTTTTCCAACGTGAGTGGAGTCTTCATGTAACAGAGGTTATATAAGAAACCCTTTCACAGAAATAATCTCATTCCATCTCAGCGTGCTGCGTGTCTTCTCAGCACTTTATCTGTCATTGTACGTGCACTGAAAGTGTTTTGCTCATTCTGCGTCTCTCTTTGCCCGACTCTTACCTTCTGGGTAGTGTGATGCAATGGAATTGTGAAGCCAGAATGAGGCTGCAAAAAACGTGTGCTCATCTTCAAATGCGATAGAAAACTGCCAAAGACATAAACTGACGTTTTCCCAGCCACTATCAGTTCTGAGGAATGGTCACCGGACCCGAAATGTTAACTCTGTTTTCTCCTTCACAGATGCTGCCAGACCTGCTGAGGTTTTCCAGCAACTTTGTTTCTGCTCCTGACAAAGACAATGGAACTTTTTTTCTGACTATTCTGAAAATAGTCAGAATAGTCTATATCGTAACTATGATTAAGATTGTTTGAAAAAGTTTGTAAAGTAAGACAAGCTGACAAATTCCGTGACGTTAAAATACATAACGAGATGATGAAGATAGAACAGCGAATGGTCGTGTTCAGACAAATTTGGATGTCATTCCCAACGATTCAGGAAATGTTACCATCCGTAGACAGACGACAATTAAGGGTTGGGTCAATCTTTACAGGAAACAGATTGCAAAAGCTGAAAGTGAAAGTCTTCCTGCAACTGGCTTGGTTTTAATGAGCACACAAATGCAGGTCAGTGCACTAATGATTTCTGAGCCCGGAGAAGGGAATACTTGCCTTCGAGGTCACGTCAGGAATGTTCATTGGATTCATCCAAGGGATGTGAGGACTGTACTCTGGGAGCATACAAATTACATCAGTCAATGCCCTATAGAGTTTAGAATATCGAGAGGTGAGAAAAATACGTTCATTCACAAAGTAATCATTCGGTAGCATTCAATACAGGGAAGCATGAAGTGATGCTCTAACGGGGCATCAACACAGAAAGACAATACACAATAAGTAGGAGAGTTTTTTTTCTTAAATGTCGTTTTCACATTCAGTTTGACCTTTGGTGAAGGAATTTATTATCCTGACCCAGTCTGCACTGGAAATGACTGCAGCCCCACAGAGAAGTGGTTGAATATCACTTACCTTGGAAATGGTTGAGAGTCACTTTGGTTACGGGGATTTAGGAATGTTGACCTCACAAGCCGTTCCCACGTTCCATGAAAGTACCAAAGGAAATCAGTCTAGAGCTTTTGGTCCCCATAGAGACGATATCCATGATGTTGTTAGACAATAATTTGGATTAGTTGAGTTTATAAATGAAAAGAAAATCACACTAATTAGGCGAAAAGATCAATGTACAACTGTAATGTCTGTAGTTCAGCCTCAATTGGATCATTGTCTGTAAACTTTGTCATCAGTCTTCACCAACAATGCAGAGATTACAAAGGACACAGACGATTATATCGGGATAGTGGACATGATGCAGGATTATATTCACGTAATGTTGCAAAAGATGAAAAATTCGCACCTGAACCTGGAAAAATTGGGAAGTAAACTAACGGAGATTTTCCTGATTATGCGAGTTTCAGAATGCCTGTATAGGAGGAGCATTCTCTCTTTCGTGAGAATCAAGGTCAGAGAGGTCAGAGATTCAAAAGTATCAGTGAATGATGAAGAAAACTTGAGAACAGAGTTTCTTTCACTCAGAGAGTTATTTAAGTTGGCAACAATTTTCCAAAAAAAAAGGTAGAAGCTGATTCCAGTGTGTTTTAGAAGACAAATGACCAAACATACAAGGAGTGAATTTAACAAGGGGAGAGAGTCAGTAGCCGGGTCTTACGGGGATCGTGGGGGGAGGTTTAGGGCGAATGGTGGGTGGCAGGGCAGGGGTGGGGGTATGGCCTGGAGGGGAAATCAATTCGAATTTGAATGACTTGAGATGTAAAGAAATTTTGTGAACAGTTGATTAAGACTGAGTGTGAAAACGCTCTTGGCTTTGAAAAGTGCAGCATATTATTCAAAGGGAAGGCCATTATATATTGCAACAGAACAGATCAGTATTTTTAAAAACAGATGAAGGAAATTTACAAGTAAACACATTTCGTGAACACGTGCAGCTGAATCGCATTGGCAATAAAAACAATTCATGGTTTTGAAATCTGTGGCATATGTTTCCCCGTGAAGCATTATTAATGGAACTGAGTTTATTTTTAAATTAGAAATGAAAGTTATGCCCCAATAATTAGGAAGTGAACCGTCTCTCAGAGACGTAATTCCTGCTTTTATCTGGTGCCTTTTATCGAGTGGGTTCAAATTCTGCCAGAGTTGTGTTTTCGTTCCTTTTCCAAGTGGATGGATGAGCGTCTTTAGTATTCTAACATCATACGGAGACGTGAAAAGGGGAAGTTTGATGAAATTAAATCAGAAGAAATATTCATGCACTTGATTCCTTCTCGCTTGTGGTTCCGATTCGATGCTTTCACCGCCATGACCTGGCTTCCATTCCTTGTTCATGATAGTAACCATAGCAGACGCAGAGCAGTTCTGACAGGAATCCTTTCAATGTCTCAGATCGGCGAACGATCCCGAGAAAATTAGTCAATGCCCGTGGCTCTGAAAGACGGGAAGGTGCCTTGACCGTTTCTGCTGAGTCGAGCAGTTCATCCTTAATTCTCCTCTGATTCCACTTCCCGAATTTCTAAAGAATAACAAAGCTGAGACTGGGTTTTCTGCTTTGTTTCCTTGCCATTCCCAAGAGCCGCATAATTAGATCGGTGGGTTTAAAAATGGAAAAGTACCTACTCGCAGCTTGTGGGACTATTTCAGCTTCCCTTCGTTTGATGCCGCTGGGATATTAACTCGGATGCTCTTGGTGATGTTTACAAATATGAGGCAGTGAAAGGATTCTCGTTCATGTGCAATAGAAAGACAAAACATCAACATGACTTCAGTCCAATGAGAAATATTGACTTGGAAATATAAAGACGTTGTGAACTGCAATCGAGCCAGAGAGAAAACTACAATCTCCTGATCCCGAGACAGACGCATTATCCATTACACTACCCAGTACGGAGCTGAAGAAATCAAATCAGGTTTGTTCGAAACCAAGGGCATTAGGTTTCTAATGACCGAAGTACAGGAATACAGTTAGTTAATTGTTTTGTCGTTTTGCTTGAAAGAATATTGGTGTACGATGCCTGAGCATATCTGTATTGGAATCTGCCCCCACCCCCATCCAAGCAACCAAATCGTTTCTTTCTCGTTGTGTCTAATGGGGGATCGAAAATAATTCCTGAATCCGCCCTGTGACACATAGACTGGAATCAATCTCTGCAGTTCAGAGCAGGATGTATCAACGAGAAAGTTAAAGGGCATGAAGAGAGAGGGTGAAAAAGTCAAGGGCAGGATAAGGGAGACAAAAGGACAGACAAACGGTTGGAGAATGACAGAAGATGATTGGAGACAGGCAGAGCACGGGGAGATGTTGGAAAGAATGTGCGCGACCTTTTGACCTCCTTTGCTGGTGACGATTTCTTGTTGGGATACGATCACTTCCCTTAATCCTGCGCAGCAGGAGCTTACCCGCTGAGATCTTGCCCGCTGAGATCTTGTGGCGCAACGGTACCGTGTCTGCCTTTACATCAAAAGGGCGGTGTGTTCAAACGACGGCAAGCTCGTGGTGTTTGACGGCGGTATGACACGTTAGGGTTTGGCCAGTGTCGGGGATGCTGCTTGATCGTGTTTTTCCTATTCAGCAGTTTTCAAGTACGTGTGATATTTTCCTATCTGTTTTACATGGGAACAATGTCGCAGGGATGTGGTGCGTCCAACACAAACTGTTTATCATGGCGTTTAAACATAAGGCCGCTTCGTTCAGTCAGTGACAGCGTGATGTTGCTAAAATTATACCGATATCTTCTCATTTAATTTATAAACACGCAACTTTACGTTTCAATCTATCAGGATATTCCAGCTCCTCCTGTTAAAGCAGGTGGCAATGAGTTCAGGAAGATAAGTTTCCAAACTACAACAATTCCTTTTACAGTTAGAATGATCTTTATTCAACAGCAGGAGAGGAAACTGCAGTCCCACGGCCCCTCTCATATTAACAGTGAGGATGAATTTTATAAAGTGTGTCGGTAAAATCCCATGGCAAATAATCAGTTCAGTTCCAGTGTTGGTTGATGCTGTCCCCTTCCTGATTATTGTCTGATTTAGAGGTAAAGTCTCCAGGAAATATACGTCATGTGGGTTTGTTGCCAGAACAGTGAGTCTAAAGTTAGAAACCTGGAAATCGCCTTATATTGAATTTCAAGAAACATGTCATTAAATCGAATGAATAAAAGAATTGTGCAATGAAGATCGCATCGTGTCTCCGCTCTCTCCCTGCACTCTTTGTGACAAACAGAATCCAAGCGAGAATGGTCTTTTTACGAAGATTACAACAGGGAAATGACAGGACTCCTCCTGAATGTTTTCCACGACAGTGAAGATTTTTCTTCCTGTGTGACCTGTCTTAGGTTGATCAGTTTTTTTTTCAGGAGAGGAGGGGAAAGACTGTGAGTATTCCCAGCATTTTCTCAGTGTAAAAGCAGGACTCTGTAAAAAGAGCAAAAGTGAAAGTCTATGACAGACTCTGAGGCAGATTTAATTCACTGACATTCTCCGTTTTGAATAAGTCAGTCCTTGCTGTGATTTTACGCCCGCTGGTTACAGATGCTCGCACAAGGGAAACCAAAGGAAATGGAGAAGATGATTATTGAGGCTGAGGCAATGGATGCTGTCCGTATGGTCTTTACTTAAACATTTGATAAGGTTCCTCATGGTACTTTGGTCCATAAGAATAAATCGCTTGGAATCCATAATGTTGACAAATTGGACACAAAATTGGCTTGGTCATAGAAGACAGCACGTAGTTACGGAGGGGTGTATTTCTGACTGGAGGTCTGTGACCAATAGTGTTCCACAAGGATACTGCTGGGACCTCTGTTTGTGGTTATTGTAAATAATTTAGATGATAATCTCGGTCAATGAATTAAGTTTGCTGATGAAATGAAAATTGGTAGACAGGGAGGAAGGATATCAAAGGATAAAGCAGGATATAGACCAACTGGAAAGTTCACCGCAGCAATGGCAATTTGAAATTAATCCGGACACATATGACCCATTTTTGGAGGTCAAATGCAGGAAGAAAGTTATTAGTAAATGTCAGGAGGCTTAGGATCATTGATGTACAGAGGGATCTGGGTGAAAATCCATTGCTTCCTGAAAGTGATAACACAACTGGCTAAGGTGGGAAAGAAAGCATACAGCATGCTTGCCTTCATCGGTCCAAGAAGTGAGTATAAAGTTTGCAAGTCATATTCCAACTACTTAAGACTTCGGTTCGATCACATTTGGAGTGCTGCGCGCACTGCTCATCACCACACTGCAGGATAAATGTGGAGGCGTTGGAGAGTGTGCAAAAGACGTTTAACAGGATGTTGCCTGGATTGGAATGTATTAGCTCTAAGGAGATGGTGGACTAATATGGAGTTAAGTTCGCTCGAGCACAGAAGCTGCGGGGTGACCTGATAGAGGTATATAAAATGAAGAGAAGCATGGATGGTGTGTGAAATGGGAATTTCTTTACCGGGGTGGAAATGTCAAATATTAGCAGGAATAGGATTGAGGTGAGAGGGGAAAAGTTTAAATGAAACATGCGAGGAAAGTTTTCTTCCACAGGGGGTCGGAAGTGCCTGGGTAGGTGGCAGAGGCAGAAATGTGAGCAACGTTTTTAAGTGGCATTTAGAGAGACACGTGAAACAGGCAGACAACAGACAGTTGTGTCGAAGCTGCGTTGAGCGTCGATCAATACCTCTTTGCTTCGCCTGAAGCTATCTTTGAATTGGGACAGCACAAAGCCTCCGTCAGGTCAGCGTGCACGGCGTGTTTCCATGGTGCAGTGGTTATCACATGCAGAATGCCCCCAGCATGATAGCGGGAACAAGCAGACTGCGCTGCTACTTCATGTTCCAGGCAATTTGCATTGCTCACCCCATTTGCTGAAAGTGAATGGAGATTGTTATAGCACTGCTGTTCTGTAATCAAATCCTGCATTAATTCTAATCGTAGCTATTTGCTGTTGTGGTGATAATGATAGTAATTGCGAGGTGAAATTTTGTTAAATTTCTCTCATTTCCTTCATTTCTGTCCTGGAGAAGGGAGTTGATGAGCCGCCATCTCAATCCACTGCAATCGTTGCCGTGCAGGCACACCCGCATTGTTGATCAGAAGGGAAACCCAGCCTCTTCGAGACTGTGATTGCTCACCGTCACTTTTTGTGTGTCATTCTTATTCTATTTTTTGCCTTACGTGAGCACTTGCTGGAAAGTGGCATTGGACTAAACTCCCAAGAAAATTGGAATCGGAGTTTGGAATTGCTCCACTGCCACTTGTGTGAAAAGTTCGTGATGCAGACAAGTCGAGGTGTCCCACAGACAGCATTCATGCTTTGGTGTGTCTGGAACAGCGCTTGCCTTGTCAATTTGGCTTCTGTTGCGCGTTAAGAGCTGTCTATTTGGGGATTCTCTCGATACCTGAGAAGCTAACACCGTTATCTTCTTGCAGCCAAAATTCGCACGGAGAACGGTCATTGGGGTTAAAAAGCGAAGAAACACTTCGTCCCTGGGGAGGATTCAAACTATCGAATTTTCAATCAACAGCCAAAGGCACTAACCAATTGCACCACAGAGACATGCTTCAGCGTACTCTGCAAACAAACAATTAAACCGAGGGTCAGCGCGAAAATAGACACTTCGGTGCACCTCGTCCATGCCGGCCAGATATCCGAAATTTAGCCCCATTTGCCAGCATTTGATCCTTATCCCTCTAAACCCTTTCGATTCATGCACGCATCCAGATGCCTTTGAAATGTTATCATATCACCAGCCTCTACAACTTCCTCCGTCAGTTCATTCCATACACGCACCACCTTCTGCATGAAAAATGCCCCTCAGCTCCAATTTCATTTTTCCCCTCTCACCTTAAATATATTCCCTCCAGCTTCGCATTTGCCCACCCGTGAAAAAAGACCTCGACCATTCACCCCTGTTCATATCCCTCATGACTTTATCAACTTCTCTCAGTTCTCATCCTCCGACGCTGCGGGGAAATTTGGCCCAGCCTATTCAGCTCCGCCCTGCAGTCCCAGTCGTACAAACCTGGCAACATCCCTGTGAATAATTTCTGAGCAATTTTACGTGACTTTCTTTATTTCTCAATACTGACAATAAGGTCGGACAACATCAGTCTGTTTGCAATCAAAGAGTAAAACGTGAAGGGCTGCAAATTTCAATGATGTACGAAGATCAGCGGGCACGACAGCAATGTGTGGTGTTTCTGTAGTGTACTATTTATTACGTTCACCACACACGCGATAAATCACCGGTTTGAAAGCACGTAGAAGCTGAAGTCTGTACTACTTCGTTACCAACGACCTGCTCCTGCTTGGACATAGACCTAACTTTCCTGCGTGCTCTTCTGGTCAGTCACGCTTGTTTTGAATTTATTCAGCC
This sequence comes from Rhincodon typus, assembly GCF_021869965.1. Lineage (NCBI taxonomy): Eukaryota > Metazoa > Chordata > Chondrichthyes > Orectolobiformes > Rhincodontidae > Rhincodon > Rhincodon typus. The sequence goes on from NC_063339.1 coordinate 85,698,057, forward strand.
ATCTCTTCTGTTCTGGCGTAAATACAATTCAATTCCAATTAATAGCAGAGCTAAGTTTTGTTAAATTTCTCTCCTCACTGTTCCCCTGAATATCTGATGATTTGTTAGCACAGATGGTTATCATTTTAATTCGTGCAATTGGCGAACTCTAATACTTTTTGCAGAATAATACTTTCGCATTTGCTTTACGTGCGAAGGCGTCCTGGTTCAATGTCAAGGAGAAGCCTGATTTGCAAGAAAGGCAAGGAAAATGGCATTTCGTCACTGCACCGAGGTTCGAACACTCTCGCTGTGTGATCTGTCGTTCTCGGATTCGAACGCTAGCTCAATTTTTCAGACAGAGGATTACCTTTGAACCACTTATTCTGCAAAACCGGCGTGGTAATTATAAGTATGCTGCACGGTATCATCTGTTACATGGCCTGCACAGCTTTGAGCATTTTCCATGTGGTCCTTTGTTTTTCATGGTACGTGTAAACGCAGAAGTTGTTGTGTTTCGAACAAACGGCGAAATCATTCACCGAAGAGAAAATCCAAATTCAGGAATGTGTGCAGTTCAAGCTTTCTTTATCCAAGCATAATCAAATATACTTTCTGCCAGGCACAGTACATTTGTTGCTCAACCGAGTCTCACAAGATGCGTTCAGCTTTGCATTGATTTTGGCTTTCATTGAATGACTGTCAGCATCTGGTCGGAAAATAAAATTGTAGCTGGGCATTGCTGAGCAGCTACGAAAATGGACGGAAAAAACAAGGATCCTTGAAGGCTTTCGCTGTGCCTTCACTTTTGTTGTGTTGCAGCAGTAACAACTGAAAGAGTCATATTGGCAAATCACGCGCCTGTGGTCGTGTGGCCGGGCGGTCAAAAGTGCTGGATTCAGGTCGCAATCTCCTCTGAGATCTGGGCTCAAAACCCACCGCTGTCACTTGTGCTGGTAGACTGTTCTGTTAGTCGGCTGTTATGCTGAAGCTGGGTCGGGATGAGCTGCGTGTAAATTGATAGTAACAGAAGAAAACCCTTTGTTACAAATCAATGTACGATGTGGTAGAGCACAGAGCATCCAATCCTCGTTTCCATTCTGCCAGTGGTTATCGATTTCGTCGTGGAAATGTCGAGAGCGGACATACAACCTTCGGTCGACTTCGCCAATGTCGACCAGATATCCTAATTAATGCAGCCCCATTTGCCAGCATTTGGCCCATATCCATCTAAACCCTTCGGATTCATACAGGCATCCAGATGCCTTGGGAACGTTGTAATTTTGCCAGGCTCCACCACTTCGTCTGGCAGTTGAATGCATACATGCACCACTTTCTGCACGAAAAAAATAGCTATCAGGTCGCTTTTAAATTTCTGCAACCCACTTTAATTATACGCCGTCCAGTTTTGGACTCGCCCACCATGTGATAAAGACCTTGACTACTCACCCTGTCCATATCCCTCATGATTTTATAAACTTCTGTCAGGTCGTCCCTCAGCCTCCGACGCTCCAGGGAAAACTGCCCCAGCCTATTCAGCCTCGCCGTACAGTCCGAAACCTGCAACACTGGAATCGTCCTCGTGAATATTTTCTGGTCAGGTTTACATTATATCTGTTATTTTTCAATAATGCCAATAACGCTGGACTACATCGACCTGTTTGAAACAGAGAGATGAAGCGTTGAACGGCTATGAATTTCAATGGCGTAGGAAGGTCCGTGGGGAGGGCGCAACAGGGGCCGTGTTTCTGTAATGTAGTGGTTATTACATGCGCCTCACACGCGAAAAGTCCTCGCTTCGAAGCCGAGCAGAAACAGTGGTGTTCCTCTTTCACTGCGATAGGTTTCTGGTTGGGCGTGCAGTGAGCTTTCCAGTGTCCTCATCAGCCAACCTGTCTTGGAATGAAGTTGCCCATATCTGTTTTTGTTGTGGAAAGGAGGATAATTCTGTTTCATTGTGGTATGAATCTTTGTTAAATTTCTCTCCTTCCTGGTCATTAATGTGCACAGATGGTCATCCTTTCTAAGAGTGCATTTGGTGTGCTCTAATTCTTTCTGTGGCGGAGTTGTATCACCTTTGCTTAGCGTGCGCATGCATCCCAGCTCAAATTCAAGGAAAAGCTTGATTTGCCGGTGTCGCAGTGCACTGTGCATTCCTCTCTGTCAAATGCATCTCAAAGTAGTCTCTGTATGTCCTAGTTCCGTCAGACTCTGCCATGTCTCAAAGTGCTTGAATCAAAACCAGAAGCCCTCAGTCACTTCTTGGAGGAGAGAAAAATATTTGCATTTCTGAGCAGCGGACACAATAGTGGCTCATTCAGTCAACAACAGGGGTGATGGGATTTACAGACTCAGACGAACCTCATGACTGGTGTTCTCGCAGAATCACTAACATTAACGTGTCCTCTCAAGTCAAAGACACGTTGGCATTGAAACTGAGGAAATGACAAGACAGGCTGCCAATTGATATTGTATCTATTCTTTTTTTCTTTATATCAAAGAGGAGCAAGAAAATCTAAACAACGACAGATAGGAAAGCGAGACACATGCAGCTCAAGTGAAACAACTTGCGTCTTAATCAGTCAGCAGGATGTGAAGTGCAGGTGACTCAGGCGCGAGAACTTTTCACTCCTTGAACAAAAAGCAATCGCATGCTGTTAGCATCTCTTTGACATCTCTGATCGCCTTTTACGTTCTGTCAACGTGTTCAGAAACTGTCTTTTGCGCATTTCTAAATAAGCACGGGAATTTCATAAATTTTACTGAGTTGCTTTTCCTTGTTTCCCACACAGCTTTCCAAATCAGCTGGCTGTCATCTGACATTTGGTCACGTCCAGAAGCGGAAACTGTGCAGGAAAATGTGGGGCTAAGGTGAAAGGCAAGCAAGATGGCAGCGCGTACCTGCACCGAGGTTCAAACTGCCTCCCAATGTGATTCGGTGTTCTCGAGTTCTAACACTCGTTCAGTTTTTCCATACAGAGAGTTATCTTTGAGCCACTTATATTGCAAAACCGACGCGGTAACTCGAAGTATGCTGCACGGTATGATCTGGTACACGGCCTGCTCAGCTTGGTGCGTTTTCCCGGTCATCCAGTATTTATCATGCTACATGCAAACGCGAAAGTTGTTCTGTTTCGAGCAAAGGGCGAAATCATTTAACAAAGTGAAAATCCACATTCCAGAAATGTTGTGCAGCTCATGTTTTCTTTATGCAAGCATTACCAAATATACTTTCTCCCAACCACATTACATTTGTTGCTCAACCGAGTCTGACAAGATAGAAAACAACAACAAAAACAAAGTTGCTGGAAGAGCTCAGCAGGTCTGCCAGCATCTGTGAAGGGAAAAACAGAGTTAACGTTTCGGTTCCGGTGACCCTTCCTTGCAACTAGTCACCAGACCCGAAACGTTAACTTTGTTTTTTCCTTCACAGATGCTGACAGACATGTTGATCTTCTTCAAGCAACTGTGTTTTTGTTCTTGATTTACAGCATCTGCAGTTCTTTCGGTTTTTTATCTGACCAGGTAGATTCAGCTTCCCGTTGATTTTTGTTTTGATTGGTGGGCTATCGGCATCTGGTGGGTAATTGATATTACATCCGGGCACAGTCGAGTAGCTAAGAAAATGGACGAGAATTTCGGGGATCCTCGAAACCTTTCCCTGTGCCTTTGGTTTTGTTGTGTTCCCTAGCAACATCGGAAAAATAATCTTTGAGGCAATCGCTGGTACAACATGGTGTCGTGTGACCTCTGGTATTTGCTCCGACCCAAAAACAGAAATCTTCGCCCGAAAACGGCCAGCTAAGCAGAAAGGCCGGGAAAGTGAAAGGAATTATGATAATGTAGCTCATCCCTGCACTGCCTTTAGAACAATTACGCAGTAGGATCTGCCTTTCTCGAATTATGAATCTGTTTACCTTCCGAGAGGAAGTGTTTTTTTTTCAGACTACTTATTTTGCAATGCAGGCTCAGTGACTGTAAATATGTTGCACGGTGTCATCTGAGATGCGGCTCGCTCGGCTTTTTGCATTTTCCCTGCAGTCCGGTGCTGATCATGTTTCACTTACACCCGATAGTCATTCTGTTTCAAACACGGGACTAAACCCTGTTCCAATGTAAAAATCTAAATCCCTGAAATGTGCAGTTCATATTTTCTTTATCGAAACACACATTCTCACAGACACATAGCATTTGTTAGTCACTGAGTCTCAAAATATATATTCAGCTTGCCATTCATTTTTTTGTTTTGATTGAAGGGCTGTAATTATTTGGTGCAGCGCGTATTACACCAGCGAAGGGATAGGAGGAGTAGAATGAAGATCAATATAATTCTCGTCCAGTGCCTGATATGCAACAGTGAACATTCGGCCCCAGCGCCCGATACAAAACTGTGACCACTTTCCTCCACAGCCCAATATAAACCAGTGAATATTCTCCCACAGAGTCGATATAAAACAGTGAACATTCTCTCGCAGAGACCAACAGAAAAGAGTGAACATTATACCCCAGAGCTCAATATGAAGCATTGACCATTCTCGTCCAGAGCCCAGTATAGAATAGTGACACCCACCAATCCTCATAAACCCGCATTTATCATGGCTGAACTACCTGGCCTGCACATCCCTGCACAAAACGGGGCAATTTCCCACAACGGATTCGCCTAACCTGTATATGTTTAGACTGTGGGAAGAAACTGGAGCACTCCGACGCAGACATGGCGAGAACGTGCAAACTCCACGCACATCAGCTGAAGCTGAAATCGAAGCTGGGTCCCTTTCGTTGAAAGGCCCCAGAAAAGTTTGGTTTTTCCACGTGCAGAATAGATGCCTCGTCACCTGTAAGATAGACAGGGTTACTAACTACTAAACTACGGAGGACCTTGAGCCCAAACGCCCCGGAAGCCCTTTATGAGTGCACCAATCAAATACAATCGCTTAAATATCCAAATTCCATTTCTATCGCTTCGCCCATAGACGTCAATGCCACAGCATTACACATTCACATCTGAATGCTTCTTAAAGTCATCAGGATATCTGCCTCTAGGATACTTGCAGGCAGTGGTTCCAGATTCAAACCAACAGCTGGCTGAAAACGTTTTTCCGCACATTTACTCAAGCCTTCCTGTCTCTTACATTAAATCTAAGGCCCCTTTTAGGGGAGCCATGTATTTGGTCTACCTTATCAATATCACTCGTTATTTTGTACATCTCCTCTGCTCTAAGGAAAACAACCTCAGTCCATTCAATCTCTCTTCATAATTGAAACTCTCCAGCTCAGACAATATCCTGGGAATTTCTTCTGCACCGTTTTAGTGCTATCACATCCCCGTAATAATGTGAATTACAGATCTACGCACAATACTCCAGTTATAGCCGAATGAACAATGAAATAAATAATGCAGAAACCCACAGAAACTGGTCTTTTCCGATGAAGTCTATTTTGCTCAGTATTGCCCTCTGTCGATTTCCTAAGTCTGATGCTCCAATAATCACTGGTCCACGCCCGTAAAAGCTGCTACATGAGTTTTGATCTCACAACCGCAGTATCTAAATGGATCGACTGGTTTAAAGTTCCCGGTGGTGAGACAGGGCACGTTCACACAGCAACACTGACGGCAACAGGACAAGAATGAACGATGTCAATGTGAAAATGGATGTTATATTGTGCAGTGCTTCAATGAAGTGGAAGGAGGGACGTGAAGGAGAGTTAGTGATTGTTAGAGGGAGAGAAATCTCCAAGTGGTGTGTTTGAAATCTGATGCACCAAATGCAGATATGTGAGAGAGCAGGGGTTGGGAGATGATTGTCACCACGTCAAAGAATACTTTCACGTAAAAATATTTGATACTTGCTGCATTTCGATAGCCTGTGTCACAAGGAATAAAAAGACATTGGAGCAAACATCTACTGCCGTGACTCGGATTCGAACCAAGGTTACTGCAGCCACAACGCAGAATACTAACCACTATATGATCACAGCACCACACAGAATAGTGTGCTTGTAAAGACCCATAACTACAGTGGCAGGGGATATGTTAGGAACAGCACCAGATCCACCATACAAATACTATCCAAGCAGTGCACTGTAATGTGGCGATTCACAGAGGGCTGGAATTTGTAATTTCGATGCTACCAGAGGCTGTGGAGATTCCATCAATGAGTATGTTGAAGACTGAGATTGGTAGATTTCTACAAAATATCAAAGACTCGGGGGATAGTGCAGGCTCTTGTTGAAATGTATCTTTCAATAGCAATCTAGTTTAACATCGGATACTTCACCAGTTCCCTCACACAATAAAGTATCCACTGCTGCAGACGAACATATAATCCCAGTTCCCGGGCCCGGAACCAGAGAAACTCAGTGGCCCAGTCTCGAAGATTTGACCGGAAATGCGATGGCAATGAACACACGGAGCGACTGTGTGATAACAGATGATGGGATAGTCTGTGCATTATAAACCAAGACAATGTGACAAAACGAGATAGAGCCGAGGGGATGATGTGCAGAAGGATGAGAGAATGCAATGTTGAAACAGACAGTGACCAGGGTGATACAGACAGAAGTGACACAATCAGTGAGAGTGCAGTCCTTCTATGGCGGCATAGAGGCGCGGGAAATGCCGAGCTTGTGAGCTCCAACCCCAATCCGAGCAATTTTTATTGACATGGAGCAGGGATTATTGGGGCATCAAGCTGTATGAAAGGATACTCAACAATTTTAATTCGAGGCAAAATAGTTTTGGCAGCACAGATGTTTGTGGATTGAGCGACGATCTGTCCGTGAAAATATCACAATTATAATGGAAAATGCTGCAAACATTCAACTCGTCAAGAGAGAAGTCTGTGCTGGGAGAAATGGAGGTAAAGTTTTCGCTCTCCTATTTTGTCATATGGCTGCACTGGTTTGAATTGCGGGAAAGGCTTTTTTTAGCTCGTTTCATATTGTTCAATTTCATGCAAACAAGCACAGGTCAATGAAGTAATCTAAACTTCCGAAAAATAACGGCAATATACGATGCTGTGATTAGGCTCGAGTTACCTCAGGTTAGGGAGGGAAAGCAGAAAACCGGAGTTAACATTTATCAGATCAGCAGTAATCTCATTGAATGGCTGAGCAGACTCGATAGGGTGAATTGCAGCTTCCTGATGACAAATGGCACTGAAACTCAGCGCATCACAAAGGGGAGACAATTGAATTGAAGTAGCAACGATGATTATCTTTGCTGGTTGTTCATCTTGTGAACGTTACTCTTCCTGCTCATGTCCCTGCTAACAACACAACACAAAGGTGAATAGCCTGACTGAGCACTGACGGCTAAGGCACCTTTCCCCTCGTTTAGCGGCTGGAATGTGGATTCTGATGTTCTCGGGGATATTAACTAACATTGAAAGGATTGCGGGCCGAGCTCTACTGCCTTTGCTATTGCCACCATCAGGAACAATAAAACCTGATTCCCTGACCGGGAATCGTGCCTAGGCTACAGCAGTGAAAGCGCCGAATCCTGACCACCAGGGCTGGTGCTGGCTTTTGTGCAGCGTTTCTTCATAACGCAGCTTCTGACATTTTCTTTCTATGACAGGTGTTTCTCCTCCAAAATGATTGAATCATCATGTTTTTACAGCACGGAAAGAGGCTCACCATCCCAGTTTCCAGTCTTTGCCCATCGTCTTGTGTGCCACGAGGGGATGGACCAGCCGTTTGAGATGTTCACTTTCCCTTCGGGATCTGGACCACATTTTCAAATCTGATGGTAAGAAGCAGACACATTTCTTAAAAGGTGACAGAGGCCTCAGCAGAGACCAACGCCCAGAAAGTAGGATTTCACCCATTTGGGTTATATTGTCCCAGTTCACACTTCAAAACCAGAATCTGATTTCAGCAAAGAAAAAAAAAACATTCGGCCGCTCCCCTCTCCGTATTGGTACCCCATTGTTTCCTTGTCAACCTGCAATTTATAACACCTCACCTCACCTAACTGCTGGTCTGTGGAGGAAATGACATTGTCATAATTTCCGACAATATTGAAAGTGCTCCTTTGGATGTTGGATGCAGCAGCTGTACAAACATTCTCATATCGTCCAGTTAGAAGTAAACTCATGACAGCTGCTTGACATGACCATTGCTTTCAATACTGCGCTACACAGCGAAGCCTGTACCCTGTAAGGTAGGGTTTCATGCATTAGAAACTGCAATGTAATAGATGACGGGATAGTCTGTGCATTATAAACCAAGACAATGTGACAAAACCGAGATAGAGCCAAGGTTTCATGTGCAGAACGATGAGAGATGCAATGCTGAATCAGACAGCGACCAGGGTGATACAGATAGAAGTCTTCCCTCGTAGTCTACTGATTAGGATTCAGTGCCTTCACTGCCATGGCGTGTTCATGGTTAAAATTTACAATAATAAATATGAAATATTTACTGATCTTTAGAAGCAGAATTATGTCGTGGACCAGTCAGTATCGCTTCACTCCATATTACAGTTCAACACCAGCAATGTCAGCTGCAATTGCCTGACGTGCAATTTGTTTAAGACAAGAACAGTGGAGATCAGGAAAAATTAAGGGCAATGGTGGTTTGTGAGAGTTGACTGTCGGCCTAATGTAGCCAGGCTCAATGTGGGCACTGAAGACTGGTTTTTCCTGTTTACCCTGGTATACAGATCTCTCCGGAAAAACCAACCACAATGACTGCCCCTTTGTTTGCTGCCCGTTGCACATCTCACCTCAGTTCAGTGCCCTGATGGGATCCACACATTTATAAATTGGCAACTTTTACTCCGGTCAGTTTTGCAGCCTTATATTAACATCATGCATTTTAGGAGTAGAAAGAGACAACTCAGCCTATCAAGTGTGCTCCGCTATTAAATGAGCGCATAATCCTGATCTGATAATCCTGAACTGCACTTTCTTGGATTTCTCCATAACCTTTGATATCCTTGCTGCTAAAAATCATTCGATCTCAGCCTTAAATATACTTAATGGCCCAGGCTCGACAACACCCTGCTGTAAAGGAATCCACCGATTCACAACCATCTGAGAGAATAAATTTTACCTCGTAATGGCCTTAAATGTGCGACCTCCATTCTGATATTAGACACTCTATTCCTTGACGGCCCCAAAAGGGAACTAACCTTTCTGCATCCAATCCGTTACATCACCAAAAACACCTGTATGTTTCAGCAAGGAGCATTTTTGTAGGACTGTTTCTGAGCAGATGAAAGCAATGGATTTCAGTGCTTCTTCCCATTTAATTCATCTCTGATGTGAAACTCTCACTAATTCTGATAGAGATGCTCTCTTTGCTGGTTTTAATGCCAGAAATTCATGTTCAAGTTAAGAGATTGCACAGGAACAATAAATACTCACTCCCTGACTAGAAATCAATCCAGGAAACAGCAGTCAGAGTGCTGAATCACAACTACTAGAGCACCAACGAAGGTGCATGCAATGCTTGCAACTTCTCATGCTGGCAATGTTTTTGAATTTTATCATTTACTAAATGACAGAGATTATTCTATGATATTATATCAATGCCAGTCATTAAACATCTCACTTGTAAATCTAATTTCCGCACTTGGTTTTGTGTGTTCTGACGTTTTAAGTGCTCATCTAAATAGGTATTCAATGTCTTGAGGGCTTCAATGGAACAAAAACAACCCTTATACCAATAACAGGAAACATTACTGTTTGCTGGAACACGAAATCTACAATTTCCTCCTTGAAGACAGTTCCGAAAACCAAACAGTTCCTCAGAGCCATTTGCCAGTTTTCCTCATGATGCCAGTAGTTTGAGATTATATCCGTCTGGTTGCCGCTAATGACTTTCGTTTTCAAACTCTCTGTTCACCCGAGGATTGTTGTCCCTCAGGTTCAACCGCCATCACTTTTCTCTCTCTAATGATGGCCCAGAACAAGTATGGCAACATTAGCTTTTAATGCGTGGCTCAGTGTCAGATTTTGTGATATTGCAAACATGGGACTCATTCTTTATTGTATACATTATATAGGTCAGTTGTACCTGTAAGAGATAAACAAAAAGATTGCTTGTCCACGTAGTAACTTACAAAATTAGAAGTCTACAATGGCGGCTGCGTTAACCCAGAATTCCGAGCGCTGGTTAACATCCCCTATGAACGGGTTCCTTGTCGCTGCGCATGCACAGACACACTGTGGCTCAAACATGGCATGGCGCATGCGCGGTCGGAGCGATCCTGAGGAGCAGATGTACTTTTCCTCGGCTCCACAAAAGTAACAATGAGGCGGAGCAGAGCAGGCGATGGGCCGGCCGGTCGACGGGCAGGGTTTCCTAACCACTTTGTGGATGCGCTAGGATTCGTTTCAAGATAATTTTGTCCTCGTTTCACAAAACTGGTCAAATCGCCGCACCCTCTTAGGGACAGGCACCGGTTATCGTCCGCCATCTTTGTATATGGGGCAAAGGGCAGCTGGGCGCATGTGCGATCATTCAGGGCCAGGGGTGAGAATGTTGTGCTTCGGGTCAGCTTTCCTTTTCCCCTGATGTTGCCTGGCCTGCTGTGTTCCTCCATCTCCTCACTGTGTTATCTCTGACTCCAGCATCGGCAGGTCTTATTATCTCTGACAGAATGTTGTGAATGTGTCTTCTTGACTAATAGGGATGGAGTTTATAAACTACTTTTACGGGTTGTGAGGAGGGAGTGAGGGATGGGGAGGGAGCAAGGAAGTGAGTGAGCGAGGGATGGAGTGAGGGAGTGAGGAACGGAGCGAGGAAGCAAAGCACAGGGAGGGAGGGAGGGAGTGAGGGATGGGAAGGGCGGGAGCAAGGTATGGGGAGGGATTGAGGGATGTGGAGGGAGTGAGTGAGGTAGCGAGGGACGGGGAGGGAGCGAGGGATGGGGAGGGAGCAAGGGACGGGCAGGGGATGAGGGATGGGGATGGAGCGAGTGAGGGAGGGATGGGGAGGGAGGGAACAAGGGACGGGGAGGGAGGGAGCGAGGGAAGGAGAGCGAGCGAGGGAGTGAGTGAGGGACGGGGAGGGAGAGAGCCAGGGACGGGGTGGGAGCGACGAATGTAAGGGAGTGAGGGACGGGAAGGGTGTGAGGGACGGGAAGGAAGCGAGTGAGCAAGGGACGGGGATGAGGGAGCAAGGGATGGGGATGGAGCAAGGGTGTTAGCGAGGGAGGGAGTGAGGGACTGAGAGGGAGCGAGGGAGTGAGGAAGTGAGAGTCGGGGAAGGATTGAGAGACAGAGAGGGAGAATGGGAGGGAGAGCGAGGGATGGGGAGGGATGGGGAGACAGGGAGTGAGCGAAGGAGAGGGAACGAGGGAGCGACAGGGAGGAAGTGAGGGGGAGGGAGTGAGGGATGGGGAGGTAGAGATGGATGGGGAGGGAGCGAGGGATGGCGAGGGAGTGAGGGATGGAGTGAGGGACAGGGAGGGAGCGAGGGACAGGGAGGGAGGGATGGGGAGGGTG
>NC_063339.1:85709501-85712161 GCF_021869965.1 Rhincodon typus
GTCGGGAGGGAGTGAGCAAGGCAGTGAGGGACGGGGAGGGAGCAAGGGAGTGATGGATGGGGTGGGAGTGAGGAAGCTAGTAAGCGGGGGACAGTGCGAGTGAGCAAGAGACGGGGTGAGGGAGAGAGGGACGGAGCAAGGGAGTGAGGGACGGAGCGAGGGAGTGAGGGAAGCCGATGGAGGTTTAGACCGAGAGACTGGGAGGGAGCGAGTGAGTGAGGGACAGAGCGAGTGTGTGAGAGATGGAGCGAGGGACAGACCGAGGGAGCGAGGGAAGGAGAGGGAGTGAGGGGTGGGGAGGGAGCGAGCGAGGCAGCGAGGGATGGAGCGAGGGAAGGGGAGGGAGCGAGGGGTGGGGAGGGAGCGAACGAGGCAGTGAGGGACGGGGAGGGAGTGAGGGACGGGGAGGGAGTGAGGGTGTGAGGGATGGGGAGGGAGTGAGGGAAAGGGAGGGAGAGATGGACGGGGAGCGAGGGACGGAGTGAGTAAGAATGAGATGGAGCAAGGGAGCAAGGGATGGAACGAGGGACAGGGAGGGAGCGAGGAAGCAAGGGACGGGGAAGGAGCGAGGGACGGGGAGGGAGGGGGAGACAGGGAGCGAGAGAGGGAGAGGGAACAAGGGAGCGACAGGGAGGAAAAGAGGGGGAGGGAGCGAGGGATGGGGAGATAGAGATGGACGGGGAGGGAGCGAGGGATGGGTTGGGAGCGAGTGACTGGGAGGGAACAAGGGAGTGAGTGAGCGAGGGACATAGCGAGTGAGCGAGAAACGGAGTGAGGGAGCATGGGACAGAGCGAGGGATGGAACAAGGGAGTGAGGGGCAGGGAGGGAGTGAGGGACGGAGAGTGAACGAGGGAGTGAGGGATGGGGAGCCAGTGAGGGACGAGGAGGAAGCAAGGGATGGGGAGGGTGCAAAGGACGGGGATTGAGCGAAGGGCCAAGGGAGCAAGGGACGGGGAGTGAGCAAGGGACCGAGGGAGTGAGGGACGAGGAGGGATGGAGGGAGTGAGGGACAGGGAGGGAAGGAGAAAAGGACGTGGAGGGAGGGAGAGAGGGATGGAGAAGGAGGGAGAAAGGGATGGGGAGGGAGGGAGCGAAAGACAGAGATGGAGGGAGTGAGGGACTGAGAGTGCGGGAGGGAGGGAGCGAGGGACGGAGAGGGAGCGAGGGAGGGAGTGAGGTACTGAGTGGGAACGAGGGAGGGAGGCAGCAGGGAGGGAGTGAGGGTGAGGGAGCGAGGGAAAGGAGCGAGCGAGGGACTGGGAGCTAGCAAGCGATGGGGAGGGAGCGAGGGACGGGAAGGGAGCGAGGGACGGGGAGCAATGTGGACGGGCAGTGAGCGATGGGGAGGGAGCGAGGGAGCGAGGGATGGGGAGGGAGCGAGGGATGGAGAGGGAGCGAGGGATGGGGAGGGAGCGAGGGATGGAGCGACGGACATGGACTGGGAGGGACAAGGAGCGAGGGATGTGGTGGGAGCGAGGGACGGGAAGGGGGCGTGGGACGGTGAGAGAGCGAAGAATGGGGAGTGAGTGAGGGATGGGGAGCGAGGAACAGACAGTTAGTGATGGGGAGGGAGCGAGGGAGAGGGAGGGAGCAAGGGACAGCAAGGGAACAAGGGACAGCAAGGGAGCGAGGGAGGGTGATGGTGCGAGGGAGGGCAAGGGAACGAGGGACGGGGAGGGATGGCGTGGGAGAGAGGGACGCGGAAGGAGCAACGGGGATGGAGCGATAGAATGAGTGACAGGGCGGGACGGAGCGAGTGACAGGGATGGAGGGAGCGACAGGGAGGAAGGGAGGGAGAGAGCGACAGGGGCAGGGGCTGGGGTACAGGGGTATGGGGCCCAGGGAGCCAGACACAGGGCTGGAGGGCAGGGGTTTACAGAGATCAGTGAGGGTCTTGAAGGGACAGAGGAGGACAAGGAGGAGGGAGCAGAGAGAGAGCGAGAGAAAGTGGGTCAGAGATAGAGAGGCAGAGGCAAGGAAACAGAGGCAGAGTGAGGGGTGAGAGCGAGGGGGGAGGAGAGAGACAAAGGGTACAGAGCAGGATGGGGAGAGAGATAGAGAGGGGGAGGGGGACGGAGAGAGGGAAAGACTGTGATAGGGAATTAGAGAGAGCTGGGGTCAGAGGGAAAAATACAGAGTGGGAGATGGGGTTCACACATGCAGAGGGTGAGAGAAGGGGGTGCGGACATTCGAGGAGGAGGGAGAGAGAGACAGGACGCAGGGAGAGAGGGAGGGAGTGGTGTGGAGAGGGTGGGTGGAAAGAGAGAAGGAAGGGAATGGAGAGAGGGATGGGGAGCAGGGGGTTACGGAGAAATGTGGGTCAGAGAGGGAGACAGCGAGCGAGGAGGAAAAAGAGGGAGAGAAAGAGACAGGGAAATAGCAGAGGTGAATGCAAGGACAGAGTGCCGGAAACCCAACTTCTGAGCGCAGCCCGAAATCCTCCCAATTCCCTTGGGGCTGAGTCTGTCTTTCTCCAGCTTAGCTTCTTCAATACAAAGACAAACAACAATATAGTTTGCTGTGCTTCCTGGCACTTTTTAATGAACGTTAATTACACATTAAAGTTATGGATGCAGTCAGTGGAATGGTGCCTTTTCTCTCTGGCCTGTGAGTTGAGAGAAACATTGACATGTTTCCCTGTAACCCCCTGTGGGATAAG
>NC_063339.1:85712561-85770489 GCF_021869965.1 Rhincodon typus
GTAACTGTACCCACTTCCACCACTTTGTCTGCAAGTTCATTCCATACACGAACAACTCTCTGTAAAATAATTGCCCCTCATGTCTTTTTTAAAATGTTTGCTCCTCAAAACTTAAAATATCCCCATCGTCTTGAAATCGTCCACCCGCAAGAAAAGATAACTGACATTCAACTTATCTGTGCCCCTCATGATTTATAAGCCTCAATCAGATCACCCCTCAACCTCCGACGTACAAGTGAGAAAAGTCCCAGCCTGTCCAGCCTCTCCTGATAACTCAAACTATCCATTAACAACGACATCCTGGTAAATCTCTGCTGAACCCTGTCCAGATTAATATTATCCTTTCTATAACAGTGCGACCAGAACTAGACACAATACTTCAGAAGATGCCTCACCTACATCCTGGACAACGTGAAAATGACATCCCAACTCCTAAACTCAAAGGTCTCAGAAAAGAAGATATCGAACTAAAGGCCTTCTTAACCATCCTGTCTATATGTGACACAAATTTCAAAGAATTATACCTGATGGCCTAGCCTCTGTTCTGCAACACTGCCAAAGGTCCTAATTTAAATTGTATAAGTCCTGCCCTTGTTTGTTTTACCAAAAGCAGTGTCTCGCATTTATGCAAATTAAACACAATCTGCCACACCAGAGCCCAGTGAGTGATATTTCCACCCCCCACACAACCCTGACATGTTTTGAAAGACCGTCCCATCTCCAGAAGGGTTACAAACTCCAGTCTTCATTTTTCCAAAGACGCTGATCTTGGTTTGCCTTGTGCGGGCAGGAGGAGAGTGGGTGGTGCATTGCAGACCAGCCGGTGGTGAGGAGACTCATTTTCTGCAGGTTAGAGTGGTCGCCATGGGTACCCGGATGAGCCCCAGTTATGCCTGTCTCTTCATGGGGTCCGTGGAACATTCCTTTTTCCAGTCCTATTCTAGCCCCCACCCACAATCTGTCTCCAACGCATCGATGATATCATCGGTACTGCTTCTCTCTCGCTTCTGGAATTGGAAAACTTCAAATATTTTGCTTCCAATTTCCACCCTGCCCTCACTTTCACCTGGTCTGCCTCTGGCCCCTCCCTTCTCTTCTTCAACATTTCTGTTTCCATTTCTGGGGATAGACTGGCCACTAATATCCATTACAAATCCACAGAATCCCACAGCTCCCTGGGCTATAAAACCTCACATCCCACTTCCTGTAAAGACTCCATCCCATTCTTTCAGTTCCTCCATCTCTGTCGCATATGTTCAGATGAGGCCAACTTCAACAAGGGAGCCTCCGACATGTCCACCTTCTTCCTCAACCGAGGATTCCCCAGCTCCGTTGTCGACAGGGCCCTCAACCAGGTCCGACCCATCTCCCGCACTTCTGCCCTCACCCCTTCTCTTCCCTCCGCAAAAGGGATAGGGTTCCCCTTATCCTCACCGACCATCCCACCAGCATCCACATCCAGAAGATCATCAGACGCCATTTCCGCCACATTCAGCGAGATGCCACCACCAGACACATATTCCCCTCCCCTCCCTTGTCTGCCTTCTGCAGGGGCCTTTCCCTCTGGCACATCCTGGTGCACACTTCCTTCACCCCCAACACCTCCCCACAGCCCTACGGCACCTTCCCCTGTAACCGGCGAAGGTGCAACACCTGCCTATTTATCTCCTCCCTCCCCACTATCCAAGGGCCCAAACATACCTTTCAGGTGCCTCAACACGGACAGGTCAAGGAGACGTGGGTGAGGCTGGTAGGTAGGAGGTGGAGGTGGATTTTGAGGTGGGAGGAGCAGACAGGTGGGAGAAAGGACGGACAGGTTAGGGAGGCAGAGACGAGCTGGGTTGGTTTTTGGATGCAGTTCGGGGCGGGGAGATTTTGAACCTTTTGAAGTCCACATTGATACGATTGGGCTGCAGCGTTTCCAAGCAAAATATGAGGTGCTGTTCCTGCAGCCTTCGGGTGGCATCGTTGTGGCACTGGAGGAGGCCCAGGATGGACATGTTGTCCAAGGAGTGGGAAGGGGAGTTGAAGTGGTTCACGACTGGGAGTGCAGTCATTTGTCTCGAACCGAGCGTAGGTGTTCCACAAAGCAGTCTCCGAGCCTCCACTTGGTTTCCCCAATGTAGAGGCGGCCACATCAGGAACAGCCGATACCATATACGACATTAGCAGATGTGCAGGTGAACATCTGTTTGATGTGGAAGGTTTTCTTGGGGGCCTGGGATGGGGGTGTGGGGGAGTGTAGGGGCAGGTGTAGGACTTCCTATGGTTGCAGGGAAAAGTGCTGGGGGTGGTGGGGCTGGTGGGGAGTGTGGAGAGAGTGGTCCCACGGGAAAGCAGATATGGGTGTGGAGGGAAAAATGTCTTTGGGAGCGGGGTCAGATTGCAGGTGGCGGAAGTGCCGGAGGATGATGCATTGGATCCGGAGGTTCATGGTGTGGTAGGTAATGAGAAGTGGGATTCTATTTTTGTTGTTATTGCGGGGAGGGGGTGTGAGGGATGAGTTGTGGGAAACATGGGAGATGCGGTCAACGGGGTTTTCGACCACTGTGGAGGGGAAGTTGCGGCCCTTGAAAAACGAAGACATCTGGGATGTCCAGGAGTGGAGTGCCTCATCTCGGGATCAGGTGCGGAGGAGGTGAAGAAATTGGGAATAGGGGATCGAATTTTCGCAACAAGGTAGGTGAGAGGAGGTGCATTCTACGTAGCTGTGGGAGTCGGTAGGCTTGAAATGGATATTGGTTTCCAGGTGGATTCCAGAGAGGTCCAGGAAGGAGAGAGAGGTATCATAGATGGTACAGGTAAACTTAAGGTTGGGGTGGAACGTGTTGGTGAAGTGGATGATCTGTTCGAGCTCCTCGTGGGAGTACGAGGCATCACCGATACAGTCATCAATATAACGGAGGAAGAGGTGGGGTACAGGGCCAGTGTAGCTTCGGAAGAAGGATTGTTCCACGTATCCTACAAAGAGGCAGGCATAGCTTGGGCTCATGCGGATACCCATGGGCACCCCCTTTGTCTGTAGGAAGTGGAAGGAATTGAAGGAGAAGTTGTTAAGAGTGAGGACGAGTTTAGCTATGCGGAAAGGGGTGTCAGTGGAGGGGGACTGGTCGGGCCTGCGGGTCAGAAACAAGCGGAGGTCCTTTAGGCCATCTGCATGGGGATTGCAAGTATATAGGGACTGGACGTCCATGGTGAAGATGAGTTGTTGTGGACCACGGAATCGGAAGTTTTGTAGGCGGTGAAGGGCGTGGGTGGTGTCACGGACGTAGGTGGTGAGTTCCAGGACCAAGGGGGAGAAAATGGAGTCGAGATAAGTGGAGATAAGTTCAGTGGGGCAGGAGCAGGCGGAGACAATGGGTCAACCAGGGCAGTCAGGTTTGTGGATTTTGGAAAGGAGATGGAAACGGGCAGTGCGGGGTTGGGGAACGATGAGCTTGGAGGCTGTGGGTCACCTGAAGTGAGGAGATTGTGGATGGTTTGGGAGATGATGTTTTGGTGGTCGGGGGTGGAGTCATGATCAAGGGGGCGGTAGGAGGACGTGTCAGAGAGCTGGCGTCTGGCCTCAGCAATGTAGAGGTCAGTGCGCCATACTACAACTGCGCCACCCTTGTCCGCGGGTTTTATGCTGAGGTTGGGGTTGGAGTGGAGGGCTCCATGTTCTGTCGGGGAGAGGTTGGAGTGGGTGAGAGGGGTGGAGAGGTTGAGGCGATTGATGTCTCCATGGCAGCTGGAGATGAAGAGGTCAAGAGAGGTTAGCAGGCCTTCGGGTGGTGTCCAGGAGGAGGGGGTGTGTTGGCGGTGGGAGAAGGGGTCAGTCGAGGGAGGATTACAGATAATAACCATTAAAGCTGGAAATCATAGCCAAGCAATTAAAGATGTTAATAGTTTATCTCAATGGCAGAACACGTGCCCTCAACACCCTGTAGTTGAGGCAAGTATCTTGCATTTGTTCAACACTGAAAAATCTTCTCTGTGTAATTCAGTCAGGTTAACCAGAATTTGATAAATCCAAACTCAGCTGAAAGCTGACACGCAAAATGTGACCCCAAATCTGGGCATGACTTTGGTCTTGTGTAATGGGAAGCGCCAATGCCTCAGTGCCAGAGCTCTGGATTCGATTCCCATCCCTGAACCTGTGGCATTGTCACCAGCTCTGGACCAAAAATTCTGGATTCAAGTCCTGCCAGTCGCAGACGTGTGTCACAGCATGTCAGAACAGGTTGATGACCAAATATACAGGAGAATAATGTTGAATATTTAGGGGCCATCGCAGTGTGGTGGTCGTGTCTCCACCTTTGGGTCCAAAGGTCCAGATTCAAATCTCACATATGTGTTTCATAAAATGTCTGAACAAGTTGGTTAAGTTTTTTCTAGAATTGTCACTTGATCGAGAAGGAAGTGGTATCAGTGTTGAATTTCAGAATTTAGGCCCGGGATAACAGAAAACACAGCCATTCGTGTTGATTGGAGTAAAATGTGCACCTTCGAGATGTTTATAAAATCATGAAGGGCATGGGTAGGGTGAATAGTCAGGGTCTTTCTCCCAGAGTATGGGGAGTCAAAAATTAGAAGGCACAGGATTAAAGTGCGAGGGGAAAGATTAAAAAAAAAATGAATGAACTGCCAGATGAAGTGCTGGAGGCTTGTGAAAACACCATTTTAAAGATATCTGGATGGGTATATGAAATGGAAGCGCTCAGAGGAATATGGGCCAAACGCTGGAAAATGGGACGAGAATAATTTCGGATACCTGATCAGCATGGACATTTTGGGCCAAAGGATTTGTTCCCATACTATACATCTTTATGATTCATTCATCCAATTGATCAAGATCTCTTTGTAATCTTGTATAACCTTCCCTGTCTACGGTTCAAATAATCTCAGTGTCATCCGTAAACTTGCTAATCATGCCTTCTGTAATTTTCATCTGAATCATTTTTAAATATGAAAAACAAAAGTAAATCCAGCACCGATTCCTGTTGATCACCGCTAGTCACAGGCTTCCAGTCGAAAGGACAATCCTCCATGACCACCCTGTCTCCTGCCATTAAGCAGAAATACACAGAAACACACACACACAGCCGTGTCTTTAAGACAGAGATAGATACGTTTTGTTTAGTAAGCAGATCAAGGGTTATGGTGAGAAGGCAAGAGAATTGTTTTGAGAAACATGTCAAGCATAATCGAACAACAGCGCAGACTTGATGGGCCAAATGGCTATTTCTGCTCCAATTTCTTATGCTGTCTGGTCTGAAGGTATCAGGAATATTTTCCCAAGAGAGCAGTGATGGCTGAGATTGATAAATACTTTACTGAACAGAGTCAATCGGAATATGGAATAGGTTTGAGGGAATGAATGGCCTACTTCTGCTCCTATTTGTTGTGTTCTTTGAAGAGGAGGTAACTTGCTGTGAGGTTAACACACTGTAAGGAGTCTCCCAGTTAAGACTGAGATAAGAATATATCTTTCTCTGTAATATTGTGCTGACTGTGGTGTTATCATCCCCAGGGAACATTGAAGACTCGGTTATTAAAGATATTTAATGCTGACCTCAACTGACCTTTGATGATCAGCAGAGTCAATATTTATTGGGAATAAACAGGAAAGAGGTGTTCATCCATAAACAGATCTGCCATGATCTTTCTAAATTGAGCAGCAGGCACAAGCGTCCGAATGGTCAACTGCAGTTCTTATCCTGTGTGTTGTTCTCTCACTCCACCCCTCGAAGCTGTTACAGAGGAAAAGGAAGTCCCCATTCAAACAGTCATGGTTGTTACAATGAGATAGGAGATCATTCTCCTCCCCTCCGGAGTTACACAGGACGAGAATGAAGTACTCAGACATTGAGTCATGGAGACATAGAGATATACAGCATGCAAACAGACCCTTCGGTCCAACTCGTCCATACCGTCCAGATATCCCAAATAAATCTAGGCCCATTTGCCAATATTTTGTCCATACCTCTCTAAACCCTTCCTAAACATATACTCATCCTGATGCCTTTTAAATGTTGTAATTGTACCAGCCTCCACAACTTCTTCTGGCAGCTCATTCCATAAACGCACCACCCTCTGCATGAAAATGTTGCCCCTTCAGTCCCTTTTAAATCTTCCCCCTCTCTCCTTAAAGCTATGCCCTCTCGTTTTGGACCCCCCCACCCCGTGGAAAAGACCTTGATGGTTTATACTTCTGTGCCCCTTATGACTTTGCAAACGTCTGTAAGGTCCCTCATCAAAGACATTTAATTTTATTTTATCGTGTACCAATTGTGGCAATTTTTCCACACAGCACCCACAGTCAAAAGTGAAATTAATCATTAAGATTATCTGTATTAGTGGTGTTGTTCAAGGGACACATGTTAACCAGACTGATCGGAAATCTTCCCTCCTCTTCAACACATTTCCGGAGAAAATTGAGCACCTGATTGAGAGGGCAGGCTAGATTTATTGCTGCATCTGAAAGACAGCATTTTTGACCGTGCAACATTCTACTTAAGTGTTAGTCTATATTCTGTGCTTGTCTTTTAAACGCTCAAGGATCAGAATCATTGACAGTACAACCTCCACCTGATGATCTGACACCAAATGGCCCTATTGGTGTGTTGCTGAGCTCAGATACACCTCGACAACCAGCTACACATCACAGTAGAGGCCTGCAACCTTTCTGGGCTGCTACACACGGAGTCCTGGTTCACTAAGAGGAAATGCAGAGTAGAGATAATTATTTATTTTCAGGTTGGAAACCTGCAACTAGTGGAATTCCTCAGGGATCGTTGTGAGGTCATCAACAGTTTACAATCTAGATTAACGATTTGGATGAAGGGCTGATAGGATTGGAGCTCAATTTGTTAGTACACCAGTACAGTCATCCAATAAGATGTCAAGTGGAAGCAGAGCATCTACAACGGTTTATAGACAGGGGATGTTAGTGAGCAAACTTTCGGCCAATGCAAAGAAAACAGTACAATGCGAGTGATGGGAAATTTGTGTTTTGGGGAAAGGTTAAAACAGCAATAAATTCTATGACTGGAGAGAGAACGCACAGCTCGGTGCTCAAGAGGGATTTGTGTCTCCTGGTACATAAATCATATAAAGTTAGTCTGAAGATGTTGCAAGTAATTTAGAAAGTAAATGGAATAGTGCTGTTTCTTGCAAAGGGTGCCAGGTATGATCTTAGGCATGTTTCCCTGCTTCTATAGAGGTCATTGCTGAGATTCCATCTAATGCACTGTCTGTAGTTATGATTCCCTCAACTTAGAAAAAAAAAACACAATGGCCTTTGAAACTTTTCAAAGATGGTTGTCTATATACTGTCCTATGACGAAGGCATTATGTTATGGAGGATTAACAGTTCAGGCCTGAGAATGAGAAATATTCTTGACCATATAAGATCTTGAGGAGATTGTAAATGGTGAATACCTGATGGATAATTTGTCTTGTATGGGAGAATAAAACTGGGGAAATATTTTTTTAAAATAAAACAGGTTCTGAGGAAAATTCACTTAACCGGAAACATTAATTCTAATTTCTCTTCATAGATGCTGCCAGGCTGCTGAGCTTTTCCAGTAATTTATGTATTTGTTTAGGAATAAGACACATTCATTTTAATATAGATGTTGTGAAGACATTAAACTTGTTATTTTTAAATTATGCAGGCACATATAAACATCTCTTTAAATCAAGTGGGGCCATTTGTTGCTAAGGAAATGGCTCTGTGTACGACAGCAGCAACGATGCACCGACATGGAGCAGGAAATGTGGCGGAAACATATAGTTCGGACAATGTTCAAAGAGACCTCACATGTTCCAGTTTGGGGGTCGGATAACATTATTAGCGATTCAACTCAGAGAGGGAAAAAAACGTAACCTGCCTGAAAAGCAACAGCGTATTGCTCCCTCTCTTTTTCCTTGTTCCTCATCACATCAATGTATGAGAGCTGAAAACGCTCCAATCATCTTTACCACTCGCGAAGGATTCATTGGAATCTCCCACTGCCTGTAGCAAAGGAAATTCAGCCAAATTTAATGGTTCCAGGAAATAATCCCATTTTCAACAACTTGTGCACAAGCAGAATAATTTGGAAGCGGAATAACATTTGGGACAATCTCTCACACTTTTCCTTTTATCATGAGTTCAACTATTACGTGGACAAAGTTCTTTCAAATTAACATTTCAGTTTGTCATCAAATATACGTGTGTGTGTGTGTGTGTGCGTGAACTGTGTGTGTCATTCTTCTTTCCATCATAGTTTGAGTAAATTTGTTTTGGTCATAAACGTGTAATTTTAGCAGATTAAAGAAAACTGCCTGATTCGTTCCCTACACTGACCCTGACCAAGTCTGAGGCCTATATTATCAGCCACATCACCAACCTGGTTACATTTAAAATTTGTTGTGACCAGTGGAGGAGTGGGACTACAAAAGGAAACAGTGACCCGCCAAGCCAGTACACCATAGACCAGTGAGGCTGACATGAGTGGTGGGTAAGTTGTTGGAGGTGATTCTGAGGGATAGGATTTACATGCATTTGGAAAGGCAAACATTGATTAGGGATAGTAAACATAGCTTTGTGCATGTCTCACTAACTTGATTATTTTGAAGAGGTGATAAAGAAGATTGATGAAGGCAGTGTGGCAGATGTTTTCTATATGGACATCAGGAAAGTATTCGATAAGACTCTGAATGGTAGACAGATTAGTAATGGTAGTTCACATGGGATCCCGGGGGAGGTAGCCAATTGAATTCAAAATTGGTTTGAAGGTGGAGGATTGTTTTCCAGACTGGAGTGCTGTGACCAGCTGTGTGCTGCAAGTATCAGTGCTGAGTTCACTGTTTTTCATCATTAATCTAAAGGATTTGGATGTGAATATCAGAGGCATGTTTAGTAAGTTTACAGATGACATCAAAAAGTGGTGTAGTAGACAGTGGTGAAGATTATCTCAGAGTGCAATTGGACATTGGTCAGATGGGCCAGTGGACCAAGGACTGGCTGATGGAGTTTAATTTCGATAAATGAGAGGTTTTGCATTTGGTAAGGCAAAGCAGGGCAGGACTTATACAGTTAATGCTCGGGTCCTGGGGAGTGTTGCCGAATAAAGAGACCTTGGGTGCATGCACATAGTTCCTTGAAAGTGGAGTAGCAGGTAGACAGGATAGGGAAGGACACATTTGGCACGATTGCCCTAATCAGTCCGATCATTGGGTATAGGAGTTGGGATGGCTTGTTACTCCTGTACAGGACGTTGATGAGGCCATATTAAGGATACTGCGCACATTTCGTTTGGCTCTGCTAAAGGAAGGAAGTTGTTCACCTTGAGAAGGTCCAGAAAAAAAATTACAGGAATGTTCCTGGACTGGATGGTTTGAACTGTAAGGAGAGGCTGAATAGTTTGAAGTGTTTTCCCTTGGAGTGTCAGAGTCTGAGGGGTGACATGACAGAGGAATGCATACTGCATGTTTAAGGAATGCAGACTGCATGTGCTTGATATGTTTGTCCCTAGCAGGCAGGGAAGATGTGGTCGAGTGAGGGAGCCGTGGTTCTCGAGAGAGGTCGAACGACTTGTAAAGCGGAAGAAGGAGGCATATGTATGGTTAGGAAAAGAGGAACGGAAAAGGCTCTAGAGGGATACACGTTCGCCAGGAAGCAGCTGAAGAAAGGGCTTAGGAGAGCTATAAGGGGGCATGAGAAAACCTTGGCGGTTAGGATCAAGGATAACTCCAAGGCTTTTTACATGTACGTAAGGAATAAGAAAATGATCAGAGAAAGGGTCGGTCCGCTCAAGGATTGTAAAGGCAATTTGTGCACAGAGCCTAAAGAGATAGCAGAGGTCCTTAATGAATACTTTTATTCAGTATTCACAACTGAGAGGGACCTAGTTGTAGTGGAGGACGCTGTGAAACAGGCAGATCGGCTAAAGGAGGTTGATGTTAGTCAAGAAGATGTGCTAGGAATTCTGAGGAAGTTGAAGGTAGGTAAGTTCCCCGGGCCTGATGGGATTTATCCAAGGATTCTTTTGGAAGCAAGGGAAGAGATCGCAGGGCCTTTGGCGATGATCTTTTCGTCCTGACTGTCCACAGGTATCGTGCCAGAAGATTGGAAAGAGGCAAACATCATTCCCTTGTTCAAAAAAGGGAACAGGGATAACCCCAGAAATTACAGGCCAGTTAGTCTTACGTCAATGGTGGGCAAATTATTGGAAAGGGCTCTGAGAGATAGGATTTATGATCACTTGGAAAGGCACAGTTTGATTCGTGATGGTCAGCATGGATTTATGAGGGGTAGATCATGCCTCACAAACCTTACTGAGTTCATTAAAGAAGAGGTGACCAAACACGTGGATGAAGGTGGAGCAGTGGATGTGGTATACATGGATTTAAGGAAGGCGTTTGATAAGGTTCCCCATGGCAGGCTCATGCAGAAGGTAAGGAGGCATAGGATAGGTGGAAATGTGGCAAATTGGATTCAGAATTGGCTGACCGTTAGAAGACAAAGGGTGGTAGTGGACGGAAAGTATTCAACATGGTGCTCAGTTAAGAGTGGTGTACCACAAGGATCTGTTCTGGGTCCCCTTCTACTTGTGATTTTTGTAAACTATTTGGATGAAGGAGTGGAAGGTTGGACTGGCAAGTTCGCGGACGACACGAAGGTGGATCACGTTGTGGACAGTGCGGAGGCTGTTCTAGGTTACAAAGGGGACATTGATAGAATGCAGAGCTGGGCTGAGAAATGGCAGATGGATTTTAAACCTGAAAAGTGTGAGGTGATTCATTTTGGAAGGACAAACTTGAAAGAAGAATACAGGGTTAACGGAAAGATTAATGGCAGTGTGGTGGAGCAGAGGGATCTTGGGGTTCATTTACACAGTTCCCTGAAAGCTGCCACCCAGGTGGATAGAGTTGCGAAGAAGGCGTATGGTGTGTTAGCTTTCATTAATAGAGGGATTGAGTTCAGGAGCCGTGAAGTTATGCTTCAGCTATACAAAAGCCTGGTTCAGCCACATCTGTAGTGTTGTGTCCAGTTCTGGTCGTCTCATTACAGGAAAGACGTGGAAGCATTGGAAAAGGTGCACAGGAGATTTACCAGGATGTTGTCTGGAATGGAGGGAAGGTCTTACGAGGAAAGGCTGAGAGAGTTAGGGCTTTTCTCTTTAAAACGACGAAGGATGAGGGGTGACTTGAGAGAGGTGCACAAAATGATCAGAGGTATAGATAGAGTAGACAGCCAGAGACTTCTTCCTAGGGTGGAGGTAGCTGTTACGAGGGGAGACAGTTTTAAAGTGAAAGGAGGTAGATATTGGGGAGACGTCAGAGGTAGGTTCTTTACTCAGAGAGTGGTCGGGGCGTGGACTGCATTGCTGGAGAGGGTAGTGGAGTCGGCCTCATTAGGGGCATTTAAGCGGCTATTAGATAGGCATATGGATGATAGTATAAGGTAGCGGTGGAGGTTCGATAAACCTTATATTTAGGGTAGAAGTTCGGCACAATATCGTGGGCTGAAGGCCTGTACTGTGCTGTACTGTTCTATGTTCTATCTATGTTCTATGAGGTTTATAAAATCCTGAGGGGCATGAATAGTCTGAATAGCCAAGGTCCGCTCCCAGGAGAGGGGAGGCCAAAAGTAAAGTGCAAAGGTTGAAGGTGAGAGGGGAACGACTGAGAAGGGAACTTAGGGCAACGTTTTCACGCAGATAGTGTTGTGTGAACAGAAAGTGCTGTCAGAAGTGGTGACCGTGTGTGCAATTACACAGCTACAAAGTATCTGGATTGGTATATGAATAGGAAAAGTTTAGAGGGATATGGACAAAACACTGGCAAATGGAAATGAATCAGATTACATATCGAGTCAGCATGGATAAGTCGGACTAACTGGTCTGTTTTTGTGCTGTGTGACTTTCTGATTCTATAAGATGGATGAGAAGGAGTTCTAAAACGGCGTTTGGAGGGGGAATTCTCTTCCCCAGAAGTCTGTGGTGCCTTGTCATTCAGAGCGAAGGTAATGAAATAGATGACAGGTGTGAAGCAAAACACAATTGATTTAAACACTGTGGTTAAAATACAACCAAAGAAAGCGGAATTTAGAATAACTTAACTCTGCTGGAAAACCTAACAACATAATAGTTGCAGCAACTATTACTAATTAAATGTTCCAATATAGCAACAGCCCATAAACACACACTTTGGTAAAAAATAAAATTCCGACACATGTTCTCACATGCAGTTCTCCAACCCAAGAGGAGAAAAAATCATCCGCAGAAAATTCTGCAGCCAGACGACATTTACTAAAGCTTCCAACTCTGTTGAGACCCCAATAGCTTCTGATGCAACTGAAAAACAAAACTCAGAAAATCTAATCTGTAAGAGCCAGTCACACTCATTCAGGCTGCGTTAAAAAATAACTGAGGTCTGTCAAGCTATTTACTCAAGTGGTCTTAACTGGACAGCTTTGTGCCGCTCGGTAAATCCCTCTCTGAAAAGAAACCAGGACAAAATAACCTCTTACAGTTACAGCATTGTTACACTAGTTCGCACATCGAGCTGTTACACAGGAACCCGGGGAAGCCCAATTCGGCACTTGGCCCTGTTGTACAGCCCCTTGTGTCACTTACATATGAACAGGAGGAGGCCATTAAGCCCCTTCAGTCACTTAGCTGGAAACAGAGTGAGGTAACTGATGCTCCAACATGACGAGCAAATGGAGCAGAGGCTGCACAGATAGTCTGCTTCACGCTGCTCATTGTGTCTCCATTGCTCGTGGTACACATGTGTTACGTTAAAGCGGTTTAAAGAGGTGGGAAGCCTCATGTTTTGTTCAAAATCTAAAGGTGGAATCCTCCGAGAAGACAGACTTGTGTTCTGTATGGAGATCAGAATCTGGTTGGGATGGCTAACCATTTCAGAAGGAGGGTATTATGGCTGATGTCGGCATTGTGAACAACATGACATTCAGCGTAGGGTTACACATTAATGTGGGGAGAGTTAATTCAGAGTCAGCCATTCTCTCTCAATCGCTGTGGGACTCTATGTCATTTTACATGTAAAATCCAGATGTACTTACATGGCTAACGTATGGAATTTCTCACCCTATCCATGTATTTTTTGGACATAAGTGTTCACCACCAACACTCAACTTTTAAAGCAATTATCTCTTATTCTCTCACAGCGCTACAGATTAAACACTCAGTTTCTTCACTCTCTCCTCATGGTACCATCATCTCAGGGATTAGACTGGTAATACTCGTTTGTACCGTGTCTGTGGCAAGATCTTTCCTTAAAAAAGAGATCAAATCTGTGCACAATGCCCCTAAATACTCTCTCATCAAGGCTCTACAAGTGCAGAAAGATAGTTTTATTTATGTACATGAATCATCTTACAATGAAGGACAACATACAATTTATTTCCCTCATTAATGATACTCCCATATGTACTATTTTTGGCAACCAATGATCAAGGACATGCAGGTCCTTTTGGACAACAACACTTCCCAACCTCACACCATTTAATCATTACAAAATGAGATGTATGCTCTTGCTGGTCACATCCAAATTGTTCGTTTGCCTTTCAAATTACTGTGGTCCAAACGCTGATACATGTGATACCCCATAAGTAACATCATTTAGTCTGGAAAAGGGCTTGACTCTCCGTATTGTCTCAACTAAACAATTCTCAATCCATGTAGTATATTTCCCCTTACCCTTGGACTCCAGCTTTACTCACTCACTTGTGTGCAACCATGTCAAAAGTATTCTGTAAATTCAAATACACCATTCCCATTGGTTCTCACTGATGCTTCAACAATTATATACATATTACTCAGTCATACGTGCACTGGACAAAAGACCACAACACACAGGAATTGCCAAAACAAATTGGAAAGTACATCTACTTCTGTCGATAATCCAGTTTTCTCTATTTTTACATCTCAGCATCCATATTGTCTCTCTCTTTCTCTCTCTCTTATACATACATTACATATATTGAGTTAATAAATACTCCAATCTTTTTCCATGTCTTGTCTCTCAAACCTCCCTTTTTCAGTTTAAATGTATTGCTCACATTTGGATGTGACACGATTATAATTGAGTAATGAAACTAAAAAAAATCATGAGGGAGGAACTGGCCAGAGTTAATAGGTCTAGAATCTTAGCAAGGAAGATGGTGAAGCAGCAATGGAAGACATTTCTGGGGATAATTTGGACACACATCTGAAATTTATGGACGCATTAATCAACACAAATTACACAGGTTTGCAAAAGATGACTTCCCTTTCCTGAATCTAAGTTTACTCTGCCAAGTCATATCATAATTCCCCAAGCGTCTAGTTTTCACAGTCCTCATAAAAGATTCCAATATTTTCCTCAGAACAGACATCAAGTTGTCCAAATTTAATTTTATTTTGTTTTCCCTCCCACTCCAGCTTTTATTTGGGTCACAACAGCTACTTTCCATTGTGTAGGAACCAGAAATTCCAGAATCTAAAGAATTTCGAATGGTAATCAATAATTCTTTCCAGCAGTTACAAGTTTTAAATGACATTTAGATCAGTACCTGAATAGGAAACAGGTGGAGAGATATGGGCCAAGCCCAAGCAGGTGGGACGAGGATAGTTTAGGATTATATTTGACATGGACTTGTTGGACTGAAGAGCTGTATGACCCTGTAACTCTTTCGCTCGCTCTATTACCGCCTCAATGTATACTCGAGGACATACCAGACCAAGGTACCCAACTTCAGTTCAATTAGTTTTTAGTAATTCCTCTTTATTAATTCTAATCTCCCACAGTTACTCATTTTCACATTCACTCTGTCCTGGAGAATTTCTGGAAGATTTTCTGTATCTTCTTCTGTGGAGACAGAAGTAATGTATTCCACCTATCCCCAGGTCATTGGGGGTAGGTGAAGAGAGATGGCCTCTGTCACCAAGTGAATACATCGGAGCACTGCACTGAGGAGTTGATGGACATGGCACCCACTTCTGCTTGGAGAGTTCTAGAATCTAAACCGTTCAATGAAACTGTCATTTCATGGCCATCGACGGGTTATGCTGAAACCAGTGACACAAAGCTGTGACCACGTCATTTTAGAATCAAACTGGCTTCACACTTTGCAACTGGCGTAAGTCCAGGTAGAGACAAGAATAAGTATACAATCAAAATTTTACTAACTGCAATTGTGGCCAGAAGAGAACTGCAACTGGAAAGGACAAGATTATAGTTTATTCAGAAACAGCACTGAGGCAGAAGTGAGAGCTGGGAATATTATTGGTGATAAAGGGAATATTGTGATATAACTCAGCTCAGGACAAAATGGGCCAATGGTGGTTATGAACACTTTTGTTCCTCCTAAGATGTTTGTAAGTGAAGGTGAAAAAAACCATAGAATAAGAATTGAGTTTGTAATTGAAAGTGAATACAATAATTTACATCTTTGCCAAGAAAACAGAGCATAGAAATTGAGATACTGTTCACAAAGTTTGACAGAATTAATAAATGGACAGAGATAGAGAGACTTACCGGGAACACCAACAAAAGCGAGGATGGGATAGTAACCCGCTTGAATAATCAGCAGTACAGCTTCTATCCGCAATGTTAATGGTATCTGATCGAAAGAAAGCAAGTAAAGGCCATCGGATAAACTCCTGACAATTGTTGGAACATTCCAGTCTATTACTTTCAGATTCTGGTACGTTGTCGTAACATTCCCACCTCTGGTTCTGAGATTCTGATCCATTATTGGAACATTACAGTTCATTGCTCTCACATTCTGATCCATAATTGGAACATCCCAATCATGTTGAGGATGATATAGCCACTGATACTATGGGATGACGCTTTGGAATAAACCCCTTATTAATAGAAGAGGGAAACCCTCCAGTGACAGTTAGTATCCATGGAGACTGACATTAATTCGAGTCACGGAACAAACAGCTCCAGTTAACCCCTTTCACTCTGACACTTTTAATGGAACAACAATACCTGATCTGGGTTGGATGCTGACATTGTCTGCTATTGGTCTTAGTGCCCATCTCCAATTACTCTAACCATGATAGCGATAGAGGAGAAAGGCGATGCTTTCTCTGCACAGGTTCGATGATTCTGCTGTGTTAGCCACATGCGATGCCATATGTAACCGTTTACCTAATAGCCAATCGAGAGGTTGATACTGCACTGAAGTCCCCTCGACCACAACAACTGCCAATCTAAAAACTGTCTCTGGACACAACTGCCCGGAAGAAAGACAGGAAATGTGGACTTCGCTGAACTTTCCTCTCACTGCCCTAATAAGGCAACATTTTATCTTTAACACAATACTTTCAATAATTTGATTCTTAAGTTGCAAACATCTTTTTTGCAGTTTATACAGCTTTTCTTTACAGAGTTTTTGGCCTTAGACCAAACGTAAACGTTACATTTCCAATTGCTTTGCTTATTGGGAGTAAAGGGTCAGAGACAATATCTATGTGATTGATTAAGAAACAGTAAAGAAGAGGAGACAGTGGCTGTGCAGACTGGACAGGACTAACATGATATCGTCCAGTAGCCAATTTCTTCTCCATAGACGGAATAAAATAAAACGCAGAGAAAGAAACAGAATAAATTTGGCTGAAGGAATGGCGACTGACAATGTAAACAAAACACGATAGTTTGAAATGGAATGGAGGAGAAATGATTTCATATACACTGTTTAATCAGTGTGTGTGTGCAGATAGATAAGATTGTTCATATATGTGCAAGACTTTCAGAGTTATTAACGGAGACATGGTGAACACAATATGATGCAGACGATATGACCTTGTCTTGTTTGTGTCTTCTTAACATTGCACTCAATAGAGAGAACACATCTCCCCCATTCACACCTTTATTTACTCCCATTGTACATCTGCTTCTCTTTCACCACAATTAAAAGCCCATTTGTATTTTGCACTGCGCCCCCACACCCTCTGTATTCTGTCACCCCTCCTCCACCTCTGTCAAAGTATTAAAAAGATCATTTTCCAATTCTTTTCAGTTCTGAAGAAGGGTCTCGCTGGACTTGAAACCTTAACTCTGTTTCTCTGTCTCCACAGATGCTCTAGACCTACTGAGTTTCTCCAGAAATGAATCGGCACTAACTGAATTTTCAACAAAACAAAGAACCGTGGATGCTGGAAATCTGAAACAAAAAGAAAAATTGCTGGAGAAACTGAGAGCTTTGAAAAGGCATCACTGGATCCAACAGCTTAACTTTACTTTCACTGTACAGATGCTGCCAGACCTGCTTAGTTTCTTCAGCAATTTGTGTTTTCGAATAAATTCGAAAAACGTGTGTCAAAGTTGCTCAAACGCCCTCCAACATGGATCACCATACACTGAGAAGTGAATGACAGCTCAAGGTGCACAAATACATTGGTTACAAACGACATAACGCTGGCATCATTGACATTACAGAGCCCTTAATCATGGTCAGGGAGAGAAACATTCACTTTAAAATCATTCCTACAGTGTGGAAACAAGTCCTCCAGCCTAACAAGTCCACACCCACGCTCAAAGCATCCCATTCAGACCCATTCCCCTTTTACCCACCGAATCGACACATTCCTAAACACGATGGGCAATTTAACATGGCTAATTCACCGAGCCCACACCTCTTTGGTCTGTAAGAGGAAACCGAACCACCTGGAGGAAACCCACGCAGACACGGGGAGAATATGCAAACTCCACACACACTGTCGCCCAAGGGTGGCATCAAACCTACATCCCAGGTGCTGTGAATCAGCAGTGTTAACCACTGAGCCACTGTGACGCCCAAATATGCCCCTACTGGAAGGGAAAAAGTTCAGATGAATATGTTAAGGGGTTTTGAGGAATGTGACAAATTGGAGGCGCGACACCATGGAAACACCGTCAGAAGAATGAGAATATTAAAATGGAAGTGTTACCACATCAGAAAACAGAGTAGGTCACTGCATACAAGGGCGAT
Source organism: Rhincodon typus (assembly GCF_021869965.1). Taxonomy (NCBI): domain Eukaryota; kingdom Metazoa; phylum Chordata; class Chondrichthyes; order Orectolobiformes; family Rhincodontidae; genus Rhincodon; species Rhincodon typus. The sequence goes on from NC_063339.1 coordinate 85,730,521, forward strand.
TAGGACTCGGTCTGAACTGGGGGACATTACATTGCACTTATTGCAGCTCAAAACTGGGCATGCATGTGGTGATGTAAACCACAGCAGCAGCAGCAGAAGCAGAATTGTATTCCACCAGAATCTGTGACTTTTTGTCCGGGATAATCCCTCACTCTATGATTACCATTAAGCTGATCAATGGTTCAGTGACGAGTGCAGGCAAACATGCCGGGGTCAGAATCATGTGTACCAAAAACTGCTGGCAACCCGTTATAGCTACCGCATTCGACTGCTTGCATTACAAACAGCAGAACTAACGCATCACAGACAGGGTGAAATGATTGCAAGATCAACAGACCAACTATCCTGCTACAACCAGTCATGAATGGTGACGGGGTCAGTGGGAACTGTCGATGCTGGAGTCTGAGATAACAAGGTGTTTAGTTGGATGAACACAACAGGCCAGGCAACATCAGAGGAGCAGGAAAACTGATGTTTCGGGTCTGGACCTTCTTCAGAAAAAGAAGAAGTGAAGAGAGCTCTGAAATAAATAGAGAGAGGGGGAGGCGGTGATAGAAAGTAGATAGTGGAGCAGATAGGTGGAGAGAGAACGGATAGGTCAAGGAGGCGGGGATGAAGCCAGTAAAGGTGAGTGTCGGTCGGAAGATGTGACGAGGGTTGGTCAGTGAGGAGGGAGGGGCGGGTAAGTGGGAGGGGACACGGACAGGTCGAGGAAGCGGGGATGAGACTCGTAGGGGTGAGGTGAGTGTCGGTAGGAAGTGGAGGTGGGGGTTGGTCAGTGAGGTGGGAGCATAGGTGTTCCACAAAGCAGACTCCAAGCATCCTTTTGGTTTTCCTGATGTAGAGGAGGTCACGTCGGGAACAGCGGATACAAAAGACGACATTAGCGGATGTACAGGTGAATATCTGTTTAATGTGGAAGGTTTTCTTGGGGCCTGGGATGGAAGTGAGGGGTGAGGTGTAAGAGCAGGTGCAGCACTTCCTGTGGTTGCATGGAAAGGTGCCAGGGGTGTTGGGGCTAGTGGGGAGTGTGGAGCGGACGAGGGAATCGTGGAGAATGCAGTCCTTCTGGAAGGCAGATAAGGACGGGGAGGGAAATATATCCTTGGTACTGGGGTCAGATTGTAGGTGACGGAAGTGGTGGAGAATGATGCATTGGATCCGGAGATTGATGGGGTGATTCATGAGGACGAGGGGAATTCTGTCTTTGTTTTTATTGCAGGGAGCGGGTGTGAGGGCTGAAGTGTGGGAAAGGCAAGAGATGCAGTCGAGGTCATTTTCGACCACTGTGGGGGTGAAATTGCAGTCCTTGAAAAACAAAGACATCTGGGATGTCTTGGAGTGTAACGCCTCATCTTGGGAGCAGATGCGGCGGAGGCGAAGGAATTGGGAATAGGGGATAGCATTCTTGCAGGAAGGTGGGTGAGAGGAGATGTAGTCGAGGTCGCTGTGGGAGTCGGTGGGCTTGAAATAGATATCAGTTTACAGGCGGTTACCAGAGATGGAGACAGAGAGTTCCAGGAAGGAGAGAGAGGTATCAGAGATGGTCCAGGTGAACTTAAGTTTGGGGTGAAAGGTGTCAGTTAAGTGGATGAACTGTTCAATCTCCTTGTGGGAGCACGAGGCGGCGCTGATACAGGCATCGATGTAACGGAGGAAGAGGTGGGGAATCGGGCCAGTGTAGCTGCGGAAGAGGGACTGTTCCACGTATCCTCTAAAGAGGCAGGCATAGTTTGGGCCCATGTGGGTACCTATGGCCACCCCTTTCGTCCGTAGGAAGTGTGAGGAATTGAAGGAGAAGTTGTTAAGGGTAAGGACGAGTTTGGTGAGGTAGATAAGGGTGTTGGTGGAGGGGGACTGGTCGGGCCTGCGGGAGAGGATGAAGCGGAGGGCTTTTAGGCCATCTGCATGGTCAGTTAAACAACTCCCTGGAGGAGACGGTTCCAGCAATATCGCCATCCTAAACAATGGAACTGCCCTGCACATCAGTGCAACTTCAAGGATGCAGTATCCGCACCATCCTCAGCCAGAGGCATCGAGTTGATGATTCACCTCACCGTCATCATGATGTCCACAAAATCACAGATGCCAGTCTTCAACCTATTAGATCAGTTGCACATGATACCAAGAAAAAGATAACGATAAAGTAAAGATACGAAAAAGATAATTGGCCCTGATGCCATTCCTACAATAGGATTGAAGACTTGTGCAAGACAATCAATTGTATCAAACTGTTCTGACGTCTTAAAGGATAAAACCGGATGGAACACCCAGCATCGGTATCGGAAAAGGGAAAATGAAACACAGTCGTGTCGAACCTACAGCGGCCTACTTCCTAACATCTGAGAGCTTGTGAGAACATTTAAAAAGCTTTCCCACAAATGGCACAGAAATATCGGGAAAGGAGAAGGCCATTCAATCCATTTAGCGTTCCCCATTCTAGTTCATGGCTGAACATCTCTTCAATGCATTTCTCCCACACAGTGTACATTTCCCTTAATGTGATTAATCATTGGGGAAAAAGTACAAAATAGGAACTGCAGTAGTTCCTTCGGTCCGTTGATTTTCCTCCACCACTCAACATAATGATGCTGATCCTTTATCCCCATCCCATACACCTGTCCTCTGCCCATCCATTTAGTGTCCAGAAATCCTTATTTATATTCACTGCCTGGCTTCCACAGCCTTGTGTGGCAGAGTATTCCGCAGGGTTACCAGTCTCTGTGTGCAGACATTAATTCTCATCTCAACGCACAGTGGCCTGTCTGTAACAAATACTGTGTCCCCTTATTTCAGACATCCAAGTCAATGGCATTATTTCCCTGCTTCCAAACTGTCTCACTCAGTGAGAGTTTTATATATTACACTGAGATTTTCACTCATTTTCCTAAACCTCATGGAATTTCAGCCCAGTTGACTTGAACTCTGCTCAAACAATAAGCCTGTCATCCCAGAGATCAGTCTGGTCATCCTTCGCTGCAATCCCTCAATATCAGGTTTATCCTTTATGAGGTAAGGAGACCAAAACTGCACATAATACCGCACAATGTTCGAGGTATGGTCTCATCAAGGCCCTGGTCTCCAGTAACATAAACAGCCTTCTAACACGACCCTCCGTTTCTTGCCATTAAGACAATTTTGAATGTGACTTGCCAAATTACCATTGATACAATTGCGTTTTACTTTCCTTGTCAGTTTCCCATGTGAGACTTTGTCAAAAGGCCTCGCTGAAAAACCATGTAAGTGACCATCTTGAAAGAAATCAATGAAATTTGTGAGGCATGACTTCCCTCTAATAAAGTCATCCTGACTATCCCTGATCAAACCTTGTCTCTTTAAATGCAGAACAATTTTTCCTTTCCTATTTTCTCCCACTGCTTTCCTAACACTGATGTGATATTCACTGTTCTATCATTGCCCGGTCTATCTCTGCACCCCTTCCTGTAAAGAGGTACTACACTAGCTGTTCTCGAATCCTCTGGCACCTCCCCTGTGCCGATTCTTATAAATTTGAATCAGAGATTTCCCTCTCCTGTCTCCGACAGCTTCATATGATGCAAATCAGCCAGACTCGGGGATTTGTCCAATTTTATACCAGCCAAAACCATCAATCCCTGCTTGCATCGGATATCCATCTGCTCAAGGGCTTCACAGTCCATCTTCTTGAATTCTGACCCCGAATCCTCGTTTTCCCAATTAAAACAGACGCGAAATACTCATCTATCATTGTTCTCCAGCTTCCCACAGATTGTCCCTTTGTTTCTAATAGGCCCTAATTTTTCCCTGGTTATTCTATTCCTCTTGATGTACATGTAGAATATTTTCGGATTCTTCGTCATCTCACCTGCTTGCTATTCTCCATGCCCCTGTGTTAGTCAGTCCCGTCTGTGTGAATTTTCTAAGTTTCGCTGTGATCACTCTCAGTCTTTTAAACTCTGGAGAACACAGAACAAGTTTTCTGATCAGACAATCTTGCCATCTGTGGGAGTAATCTCGGGAATACGCACTGCATTTCCTCTTCGTTCAGTGTATTCTTTCTCAGAAAACTGTACACAATACTTCAGGTACAGTCTCACCAACACTCCATGGAACTGCTGCAGGACGTCTTTACTTTTGTATTCTGATTCCTTTTAAATGAAGGTAAACCTAGTTTTCACCTTTCCATTTGCATATGTTCCTCCCTACACCCTTTGATTTAATTTACAAACTCACTGTGTGATCGCTTGGAAAATCCTTCTGAATATCCATATGTACCACATCCAGTAGTTCTCCATTATCTATGTCTATAAGAAATATCTTCAAACAGTTTGAAAAAGAAAGCTCGTCAAACATAATTTTCATTTCACAAATTCATTCGTATTCTCTCTAATTTTGCTATTACTTTCTAAATATCCAATGTCACATCTTTTATAATAGATTCTAACAGATTCCCTCCTGTGAATTACAAGTTAACTGGTCTGTAGTTGGCCAGTGTCCCCCTTCTTCTCTTCTTAAACTGTTTGATTATTTTTATAACCTTCCAGATATCCAGATTGGCTTCCTGCCTTTGCAGAAAGTATAGGAAAATAACACAGTGATCCCCAATTCAATCAATATGTCTACTGTTGCTTCCTCCGAAATTCTATGATGAGGTACATCTGGTCAGACTTATCAATGTTCAGTCCAGCTATGTTTTCAAATGCCACCACATCACTGTTATGAATGATTTTAGTCTTTAGTTACACATGTCCCACGATCACTTAATATGTCTGGGAGATTTTCTGGTTCTTCCTCCATGAAGACAGGCACAAAGTTACTATTTAGTTTCCCTCTAATGTCTCTATTCTCTGCAATAAATGATACTGTCCGTACATGCACTGTTCCATATTTGACCTTGTTTTCATTTTTGCTTTCTCGATGTCTTTATATTTCTTGTTTGTTTACATTCTTGTTCTCTTTTCGATTTTTAAAAATCTGTTTCTTGGTTAAATGTCTCTGAATCCATTGGTTTACCACTATACCCGGCATTTTCACAATCTACTTCCTTTGATCTAATGCAATCTTTAACTTCTTTCATTAACAATCATTCAGTCATCTTTCCCTTTTTCTGTTTGCACTCGGGGGGTATATGTATATTGTACACCTTCCAGTGTTTCTGTGAATCACAGATATTGCCTGTCTTCCATTAAGACTTTATAAATGTACTCTTCCAACTCACTGAAGTCATCTTGCCCCTCATACCTTCATGGTTTGCCTGAAACAGGTTTATAACTGTAATTTTAAAAAATAAAGTTTTCAGATGTCATGTAAAATTCAAGATCAACATTACTCCCAAAAGCTCCTTTACAGCAAGGTTTTCAATTTGCTGTTCTGATCACACAATGCCAGTTCCTAAATAGACTGATCTCTTGCTTGGCACTGAACATGTTGTTAAAGCAAACCATCTCACAGGCACTCATGAAGTGCATTTTTCCCAGCATTAGCATTTGCATGGATAAACACAGTTTGGAGGAAAATTGAATCTGTCCATTATTACTGTTGTACCCACAAACTTGTATATCTAATTTCCTGTTTTGTAACATAACCAATGTTTATATTGCAGTTTTGTCTTTGAAATATAACTCTCATAAATATTTGCTTCTCCTTGCTGTTTCTTCGCTCCATTTTACCAGATTAACGAATCTGAATGATATGGGCTCTGGGGAGATTAATGGTAGATTCAGTCAGGATATTTTGCTGGGCCTATCTCAACGTTGAGATCATCTCACCACATATTATTCATTCTTCTCAAGTGTCATTGTGACATTTTCACCAGATCTCTCGGAGAGAAGGACAATGAAGTTTCAACAATGATGTGCCTTCCTCCACACAGCTGACACTGCTCTAGTCTGGGTTGGGAACTTTACAGCAGACTGACAAAATGTTGCTTCTAATGTACTGGATTTATTGAGATCACATCTGAAGTAATGTGTACAGATTTAGTCTCCTCACTGAAGAAAGGATATTGTTGCATTGGAAACAGTTCAGACATAGTTCCCTCAACTGATTCCTTTAATGAATGTGTTATAAAGCAGAAGTGGACTCCTGTTTGAGAAATAAAACTCAAACACCCAGAGAGGAGTGCCTCGCCCTATAATCTGCTAAAAGCAGTGTGGAAAGTGGTGTAATCTTTTTATTCGGCAGCTTTTAATGGTTAAATGAAACAAATTCCTGACACTCACGTTATGATCAACAAGTGACAATTTATTTATTTAACTCTAATCCTGAACAAATTAACTAAACTATTAACAACCCAAATGAACGCCTTCTAACTGCGAACAATTCCCAATCAAAACAAATTCTAATGGCATATTGTTCCAATAAATATAAGTTCCACTTATATAAAAAGGATTAAAGAATAGAATTTAGTCTTTCAAACTTACAGCCAGATTACATCTTCTGGAATGCTCTGTGCCTTCTCTGTCGAATGTTCTTTCAGAAATGCTTTCTGCGTCGAGTGCTCTGTCACAAATATTAACTAGTTGCGCCTAAGGTACCTTTGAATCATATAGTGCTTTCTCTAATGCTGAGAGAATTCTGTGAGAGCCAGTGATTCTCTCTTTGTAGCTGAAGGCTGTTAACTTGGGCAAATGGCAGTTAGCTGTCCTGTCTTTTTTCCAACTGCCCTCTTCTTTTATACCCTTGATGACATTTCAATTTCTTGCAACAGAATTCGCCCTATGTTGTCAAAATCATGAGATTTAAATTTAATTGCTTTTGTTTTGGTGTCTCAGTGCCTGGATCGAATTAATTGCCTAAATTCAAGACTTGTTTTCTTGATAACAAAATAAAACTGCTACTTGGCCTGTTAATTACTCTGCCCTTTTACACAAATGTTTCAATTCAGGTGCTCTGTGCACAAGCAAACACACACGCTGCTGCCCAAAGACGTCCATTTTGAAGCTCGAAGCATAGAGAAAAAACACACGATCTTTTAAAAGGGCCACATACTGTTTTGCCCCTCCCCCAGCATTTTGTGAACACCAATATTTTACAAACATCAAATTCCAACGTCCTACCTACCAGTCCATAAATATTCTACCTAACTTCACAACACCAATAAGGAAAGGATGATCAGGTTGGCCCAAAACACATTGGAGTTTACAAGATTGAAAGATAAACTTATATTTACATAGAATGTGTCCTCTCAGCCACTCATGCCCCTTGCACAACATTCAGAAGTGACCTTTTACAGCAGTGTGCCCATGACACAGAAATTGAGATAGAGGTTAAAAAAAGGGAAGAAGTTAGAATTCTTCACGAGAGAACGAAAAGTAGTGAGCAAAGTATTGGGATACAAGGTAAATTGTCAGAATCCACTGTCAAGGAATTAATAACAGGAGATTTGCAAAGTCAGACCACAATCCATCACAGTCAGCATGGTTTCATCAAGCATAGATATTTGCTCGAGTTTGAATTATTTGCTTGAGTCCTTTAAAGATGGCGGCACGGTGGCTCGGTGTTTAACACTGCAAGCAAAGTGGATAATGCGGCTCCTGGAGATGTAATACATCTGGACTTGCAAAAGGCATTGAATGAAGTGCCAGACAAATGATTAATTCATAAAATAATTGCGCATGGGGTAATGAGTAAGCCTTTAGCTTTGATAGTGGATTGGTGAACCAACAAAATAGACAGAGATGGAATAGAGGGTCGTTTTCTGTTTGACAACTTTTGAGGTTCCCAGTCTTTTCAAGTTCCCAGTCCCAAACAATTTGCAATCTATGTTATTTCCTGTATAAGGGGATAGAAAATGCTATAGCCACTTGTTAGAAGACACGAAAATCGGTGGAAAAGTCGGATGCTATGAACATGTATGAAATATGCAAATGGATTGGGATCAGTGCAGTGAATGGACCAACATTTAGCAGATGAAATTTAACGTGGATAAGTATGGCGTTATCCATTTTAGACAGAGGAATGGAAAGGCAACTTATTATCTAAATGGAGAGAAACTTGCATTGGAGGTCGTTAAGAAGATGTTCACTAGATTGATTCCATAAATGAGAAGTTTGTCTTATGGAGAGAGAGTGAGCAGTCCCGGTCTATATTCTCTGGAGTTTAGAGGAATGAGAGGAGATCTCATTGAGATCTGTAAGAAGCTAAACGTGATTGAGATTGTAGATGTGGAGTGGATATATCCTCATGTGGGCCAATCGAGAACAAGAAGCCATAGTCTTCATATAAGGCAGAGCAGATTAAAAGTGGGGATGAAGAGAACTTACTTCTCTTAAAGGATTGTGAATGTGTGTAATTAACGACCCCAGAATGCAGTGGATGCTGGGACATTGAGTAAATGAAGGATTATGGAGAGCAGGCAGGAAACTGGCACTGAGACCAAGATGACATCAGCCATGATCGCATTAAATGCTGGAGGGGCTGAATTGCTGACTGATGGTCATTGTTCTTATTCAGCCCTTCGAATGTGCCATACAAGAATGAGGGAGGATTGGTTATCAACAGGAAGCAGACATTCGGGATAAATCAGTCTTGATCAGTTTGACAGAATGTAATAATTGGAGACACATTGTGACCAGTGCTGGGTCCTGTATACAATCTATAACAATGATTTGGAGGAATGGAACAAATGTGCTGTAACTACATTTGGCGATGACACCAAGATAAACGGGAAATTAAATGATCAAGACAAGGTGCCTGTTCATGGATATCGACAGGTTAAGTCAATGGATGATAGTTTGGCAGGTGGGATATAACATGATACATCACCTGTCACTTTTCTTTCATTTCCCCAGAAGGACATTAGTGCACCATTTGTTTTTTTATGACAATTGGTAGCTTGCACAGTCCCCTTCTCTGAGAGCCGAAACGCACAAATTCAGCGGAATTTCACAACCTGCTCCGTCATTGGGAATATGTTAAAGTCCATTAAAGTTGGAATAGCAGAGAATTTAGAAATACGTCATAGAATCAAGCAGAGTCAGCATGGTTTCCTGAAGGGGAAATCATAGCTGACAAGTTGACTAAAATATTTTCAGGTGGAAACAAATAAGATGGGGGTGGCGATGGCCTCTTGGTATTATCGCTGGGCTGTTAATCTAGAAACCTAGGTAACGTTCTGGGGACTCAGAGTTGAATCCGGCCATGGTAGTTGGTGGAATTTGAATACAATAAATCACTGGAATTAAGAATCTAATGATGACCTCGAATCCATTGTCGATTGTCAGAAAAACCCATCTGGCTCACTAATGTCCTTGAGGGAAGGAAACTGCTGTCCTTACCTGGTCTGGCCAACAGGTGACTCTCGATCCACAGCATTGTGGTTGACTCTTAACTGCCCTCTGGGCAATTAGGAATTGGTAATAAATGCTGCCTAGCCAGTGCCGCACTCATCCTGTTAACGAATTAAAAACAACATCAGGGACGGGAGTTACCTGGATGCTCTGCTTCAGGAGGCAGTCAGACCCTTCAGATTAATTAGCTCAAATTCAGTCAGTTGTCAGGAACAAAAAGGTGTGACCATGAGTGAGACAATTAGATGAAAACAAAGGGAGTGCTGATGGAGCCTCAGCGCATGAGCTTGTCGAACAGGCTCGAGATTGTTGCTCCCTGTGCGGATGAGAGCAGGAGCTGCAGGGAGGATGAGCAAACTGACGATGGCACTGTGGTAGAGGGGGTCACTCAAGACGGGGGAAAATACAGGAAGTGTAGCTGTAACTGGGGCTAGTATCGTCAGGTAAATAGACATTCTTCTCTGTTGCCAGAAACGGGAGTCCAGAAGGTTGTGTGGCCTACGTAGTGCCTGTGATCAGGATATCTCATCTGTGCTGCAGAGGAACTTGGAGTGGGAGAGGAACAATCGTATTATCAGCATAGATAGAAAAGAGGAATGAGATTCTGCTGAAGTAATACGTGCAGCTCAGGGATAAATTAAAGAGTACAACCAAAAAGGTAATAACCTCTGGATTATTACCTGATCCATAAGCAGACAGGTACAAGGTCAGCAAGGTTAAAGAGGTAAATACATGACTGAGATTGGTGTGGGAGACGTGGGTTCAAATTCATTGGACATTGACATCAGTACTGGGGAAGGATGTAGCTGTTCTGATGGGACAGAGTCCACCTGAGTCATGCAGGGACCAAAGCCCTGGTGAATGATATAATTGGAGTGTGTATGTAAGAATAATAAGGTTTGTAATATTGGGTGATTTTACTTTTCCAAACATTGACTGACACTACCATAGTGTTAAATGTGAGGATGTGATTTTTTTTTTTTTTAAATATGCTCGAGAAATTATCTTTGGACTGGAGGCCGGTCACCAGGGGTGTTCCAAAGGGATCCATTCTGGGTCTTCTTTTGTCTGTCATTTATATCAATGATTTGGATGAGAATACAGAAGGCTAATAAGATTGTGGACGACACCAAAACTGGTGGCATAGTAGACAGTGAAGAAAGTTTTCTACGATTACAAAGTGAACTTGATCGAATGGGTCAATGGATGAAAAAACGGCAGATGGAGTTCAATCTGGATAAATGCAAGGTATTGTGTTTTGGTATAACAAACTAGGGTCGGGCTTATACAATTCATGGTAAGGGTTTGGGGTGATATTGTAGAATAGAGGGAGCTGGGGGTGCAGGTACATAATTCTTTGAAGTTTGTGTCACAAGGAGACAGGGTAGTTCAAACATATTTGGCACACTTGCTTTCATTGCTCAGTCCTTCGTATATAGGAGTTGGGATGTTATATTGAGCTTGTACAGCACATTTGGGAGGCCACTTCTGGAATATTGTATCCAATTATGGTTCTCCAGTTTTTAGAAGGATATTTTTAAGCTGGAAAATGTTCAGAAGAGATTGATCAGGATGTTGCCGGTATGGAAGGCTTGAGTTATACAGAAAGGCTGGATAGGCTGGGACTTCTTTCACTGGAGCGTAGGAGGTTGAGAAGCGATCTGATAGGAGTTTCTTAAAAAAAGTGAGCGTCTAGATAGGGTTAATGATATTGTCTTTTCCACAGGATGGGGGATTTCAAGACGAGGAGACAAGATTATCAAAGTGAGAGGAGAGACATTTTAAAAATACATGAGGGGCTTTTTCACAAAGAGGGTGGTTTGCATGTAGAATTAACTTCCTCATGAAGTGGTGGATGTGGGTACAATTACAACATTCAAAAGACATTTGGCTAAGTACATGAATAGGAAAAGTTTGAAGGGATATGGGCCAGGAGCAGGCAGGCGGGATTAGTTTAGTTTGGGATTATATTTGGCATGGACTGGTTTCACCGAAGGGACTGTTTCCATGGTATGTGACTATGTAAATGTTCATACTCAAGAAGGAGCAAAATTTGACCTTCTTTTGGGTAATAAGGCAGAGCAAGTGACTGAAATGACAGTACAGAAACACTTTGGAATTGGAGTGAACAATACAGATGAGGTTCAGTATTGTCAGGAATTAATAAATAAGGATGGAGAGTGTAGAAACTGCAGTGGATAAGAATATATTTAAAAAAGAAAAGCAGAACAATAGAAATTCTTTTAAAACCTTATACCGAAGTGCACATGGCATTTGGAATAAATTGATGAGCTGACAGGACAAACAGAAATAATTCGGAATGACCTGGTGGGGATCACTGAAACATGGTTACAGGAGGATCAAGACTGCGGATTTAATGCCCATGGATACTCGGTGTTACGAAAGGAGGGACAAAAAGGAGCAGGAGTTGGAGTTGCTGTAATACTCAAGGATGATATCAAGGCTGTATTAGGAAATTATATTGGCATGAGGGGACAAAACGATAAATCAGTCTGGGTAGAAATGGAAAGTAAGTGAAGAAACCTCTTGTTAGGACTACTTTTCAGCCCCACTCCACAGTCCTTCCAAAGCATAGGTCATAGTATAAACCCAGAAATAACAAGTGCTTGAGAGAAGAACACAATTGTAATTATGGGTGGTTTGAATATGCATATTGATGGGATTAATCAATTTGGCAAGGATCGCCTCGAAGAACAATTCATAGAGTGTATGAGGGATTATTTCTTACAGCAACATGTCATTGGAACAACCAGAGGACTGGTTACTTTAGATTTGGTATTATGTAATGAGGAAGCATTGTTAAATGGTCTCGTCGTTAAGGACATGCTTGGAGGAGTAACCACAACATGCGAGAGCTGCAAATTCGGATTGAAAGCCGGAACACACGAGTCGCACACGAGAGTTTTGGTTCTGGGCAAAGATAACAACACAAGCCTGAGGAGGGATTTGTCCTGAGTAGACTGGGCAAAAATGTTAAAGGACTGGACAGTTGAAGAATACAGGCAAATATTTCGGAAAATGCTAAACACCTCTTCATTAAATTAAATGTCCGAGAGGAAGATGAATTGTTTAAAGGTGAAAAATCATCCATGGCTTGACAAGGAAGTCAATGATAATTTGAAGACAAAATCTTGGGTATATCATAATGCATAAGTTAGTTGCTCTTTGGAGTAGTTGGGGGAGGCAGTGCTCTAATGGTATTATGACTGGACTTTTAATTAAATGACTCAGATAATGGCCTGGGGACCTGAGTTCAAATCCTGCTTTGACAGATGGTGGAGTTTGAATTGAAATCTAGAATTAATAGACTGATAGTGACCATGAATCATTTGTCAGGAAAAACCCAACTCGTTTGCTAATGTTCTTTCAGGAAGGAAACTGCCATACTTAGTTGGTCACACTACATGTGATTCTAGATACACTGCAATATTGTTGAATTTTAACAGCCCTCTGGACAATTAGTGATGGGCCAAGCCAGTGGTGCCCACATCGAGTGAATGTTATGCGGTTGGCATGGAGGATCGGAACTGAAGGGTCTGTTTCCGTTCATTACAACTCAACGACTTTATGATTTGGTGTTGGTACATACATAGTGCTGTTGGGAGGAAGTCTCAGCAGTGCATCTTGTATGTCAGTGTTGCCGACAGTGAGTATTACTGGAGGTGGATGGAGTGTTAAACAAGCTGCCTCCTTTTTCCTCGATAGAGTTGCTGCAACTGTGCTCATCCAGGCACCTGAGGATCTTCCATCACACTCCTGCCTGGTTCCTTGTAGACAGTGGAAAGGCTTTGTAGAGCTTTAAGAGGTGAGTTATTCGCCACAGATTTTCCAGCATCAGATATTCTCTTTTACATGGCTGGATCAGTTGAATTTCTGAATGGCATTAACGCACAGGATATTTGTCGTTGGAAGTTGATCTTCTCGTTGAATATCAAAGAAGGGCTTTTGAATGACCTTCTGCTGGATGTGATACCTGTCCAGCAGCTTTGAAGAACTATTCTTGTTAGCCATTCATCAGCTAAACCTGAATGGTGTCCACATATTTTGGAATAAGGACGGAAACTGCTGCAGGAACTGAGGATTGTGAAACGGTGCTGTGGAATTAGTTGGGTGGCTGGTGATTTCCTCCTCTGTCAATATGGTCTGTTAGTTTTCGAGCATTCACAATCCTGGCAAAAACAGAAACATTGTCTTTGGAAGTGCAGCTTCGACACATGGGAACATGAAACCAGATCATGGAAACAGTCAACAAGTACATGAGCGTTGGAGGGGAGTGGGAGTTAGCAATTGGCAGCAATACATGTACCTTTTCAAAGTGCGTATGTGTGAAGAAGGAACGTATTCTTCTTTTGAGAAATGATACCCTTACAGCTAAAAGTATTTATTATAATGAAGGAAAAGCTGTATCCATGTCATTGGTTTTGTTAAAATGATAGTGGCAAACAGCTGGAATAATCTTGCACTGACCATTTGAAAAATCCTGGATGTTTTCAGACATAACTGGGATGTCCTAGGTTGAGGAAGTGCCAATACTCCATGAGATGATGCTGATTTGTAAAATAACCATTTACTGAGCACAGTTGATGAAACAGAAAAACAAGTGCTGTTGGCTCGTACTTCGGAATATATCAGAGCTTTTATGCCTGCCACCACACCGAATCATACAATTGAGAAAAGGCCCATCGAGTCTGCACCACCAGGTGCTGATCCAAGTGCTTTTTAAAGTTTGTGATGTTACCTGACTCAACCACCCTCCTAAACAATGTATTTCAGACACATACCACCTTCTAAATTCAACACAAATTGCACAAATCCTTTCTTAACCTTTTACCTTAAACTTTAAAAGTGTGCCCCTTTATTCTTGACACTTCGTGGAAGGTGAACATTTACTTTCTGTTCACCCTGCCCGTACCTCTCATTCTCTCACACACCTCGATCAGGCTTCCCCCTCAACTTTCTCTGCTCCAAAGATAATCACGAACAAATCTAGCCTCTCTTCACAGTTTGAGTACTTTTCTGTCTTGCTGGTTCTGAAGTGCATCAACTCACATTTACCAGCGTTAAATTTTATCAGCCACTGATCTGGCAACCTGAACAACCTGTTTATATCGTCCTGTCCTCCTCACTGTGAAACACCCGGCTCATCTTTGTGACATTCACGAAATTATTTATCATATCCTCTCCATCCACCATCTCCCACATTCTCATCATCGTTATTTATGAATATCACAAACAAACCTTGATTTTCTTCCTGTTCTCCAGATGTTATTCGCAGAGGAAGAATTGAAAATTCCAGACTCTTGTTTCTATTATTTTAGTGAATGTACAGTGTGATGCAGTTGAGTTCTTTTATGAGGGAGACACAAATAGTATTTTGGCCATGGAGTTGAATTCTCCTCTTACATTCTGCCCCTCTGCATGTTATATTCTTCAGGCTTTAACGTCATTAATGCTGGGCTAGATTTTGGTATCTTGCACTGAAACTTTTATATTTTACATGGGCCTGAAGCATGTTCTTCGTAACAGTCCCTGCAATAGTCACAGCTGAAGGAATTTTTTCAACTGCAGGATGGACACAGCCTCATTCATGAAGATTGTTTGAGAGAGCTAGAGTAATGAGGATAAAGGTACAATTAAATTCTACATTATGGACACATTGTAGGCAATCAAACCATATTCTCGTGTCTACCTTGAAAAAAATGTTAAGACAATGCACGAGGGGAGAAAAATATTTCATCTGCGCTTGATGGAAATACAGAAATTCCGAGTCAGTGTAAAATCTGAACAAGAATCAAGTGTTGGAAAAGAAACATAAGAAATAATTTCTGAATTATCAAAGGAAACCAGAACCCAAGTTTCCTGAACAGCAATGTTTGATTGCCCATCAATCTCTCTTCTTCAAATACATGCTTTTCCTTTTCACTCATACTTCAACTGCCAGTCCTCTTCCTCCTTCCTTACACTTCTGCTTCCCTTGCACTGCCCCTTCTACTGCTGCATACGCTTCCACTGACCATCTCCCTTCACACTTCTCTTCTACCACCCCCACTGCATGTCATACCTCTGTCGTGGTTTCTCCCACCTCCCCATCTCTCCCTTTCCCTTTTTATCCTCCAACTAGGGTGATAGAAGCTGCTGATTTCCATGTTTCTATTGGTCATCAGTGAATGCTGAGGTTGAAATGATCAATGTCCAATAGGAGCAGACAATAATGTGTGCTTGCCACTGTCTGATGCACTGGAAGTGGGATAGCTTTGTTCGCCATCGGACGGAGTGAAGCTTTGTTCTGGCCCTCTGACAGGGGATTTAACCAAACAGCCTTATCAAGAATAGGACAAATGTCGCCTGACAGAATCGGAAGTCTATGCCTAAAACTTCTTTGGAATATTCTGAGGACAGTGAGCACATTGTTCAAACAAACTGATATTGTTTCAGCTGACGTTCCACTGTCACTTGAAGTGAGCTCAGAGTAGCTTCCCATGCCACCAGTCGTACTTGACTCATTGTGGCATCAATGGCCCTGAACAAAAAAATGTGATCAATGGGAATTGAAGAGAATCCTGTACTGGTAATGACATCGACTGAGAAAAGGGAAACCCAATCTCTGCAAGTTGTTATTCAAGTCACATGTCATCCTGGATAGGGAGTAAATTGCTGTTCCTTCACTATAACGTGGTAAAAAAAAAAGAAAAAATCTTGGTATCTCCTTACGAACAGCTCTGTGCATACATCTGCATCACTTGGATGAGAAGAGTTTCAGGAAGGCTGCTCTTTATCACCTTCTGCAGAGCTATTGGTGATGAGAAATAAACTCTGCCCCTGCTAGTGCCTGCTAAAATCAATGGATAAAAGTGTCCGACTGAAAATATCAAATATTTTATTTTTCAAAGCTTAGTCTAAAGCTTCAGAAAGGTAAAACTTTGCTAGATGAGTGTAACCCCAGTCACATCAGGAGCACAGCATGACATTGAGGTAACAATCCCCATCGTTTTCAATCAGTTACTTTCAGACATCAATGCTGGGCACTGTAGTGACAAGCCACCAAGAAGCTTCCCCCTCCGCCGAGCTCTATTTGGTCAGTTGGACAGGAACTAGCAGAGAAGCTGATGATTTTGCCTGGGACGTAATCCTGCTCACAGAATCCTGCTTTACAGTCAATGTCTGACTGTTGCTTGATGAGTCCATGAAAATAAAATGCAGCTACTTTTACATTTTGGACAGCAAAGAGTTAATATCACTTTAATTCTTATATGTTTTAAAATAAACCAAATGCAATGTTTTTCAGTTGAAAACAACTGAAGTGACAATAATTAAATTACCAGAGTACACACCTAATTATTGCAGAATTTAGTGACGATAGTAAACAGTTGAATCATGTTCAGATCAGTGAACAAATCATCTTGCAGTCAGCAAATCTGTTAAAAATAAACTTTAAAACAAAAACCCTGAATTCAGCCGCAGTGCTACCGGGCCTCACCACTACCTCCAAAACACTGGCCATCTCCTAAATCTGTCCAGAGAGTATCTAAACCGGACTTGGACTGATATTCACACAATCCCTCACAACAGACCTGTTAGAGGCATCCCTGAACAACAAGGAAGTGCATGGAGCAGACTGGCCAATGAACTAGCACCAGACTCAGTACTGGTCCAAATGCAGTTCAACATTTGTGAAAAATGACCTGCCAACAAACACGTCTCATAAGTTTATCTCTGTTGATGACTTCTGGTGTGCCACCTAACCTCTGTAATTGTGCACCTTGGACCCGATCCTGAATGAAAGTGTTATAAAGGTGATGGACTCCTGCAGCACGTGTTGCCTTACACTGAATCCCTCACTAACAATATACAGCGCATGTTACTCCACACGTCAGTGTCCAAACAGAATTGTCCAGCGACAATGATGGTCGGCATGTTCCCAACCCAACATTCTTGTGTGCGACTAGAAATAGAAATTTCTGTGGCAATGTTCTCAGCATTCTGACTATAAATAGCAAAGTCACATCACTGAAGGCCGACATCCTTCGATAATACTCACTTTCCGAATTTCCACAAAACACACGTCTACCCATTTATTCAGTTAAATTTTATGACAACAATATGAGGAAACAGTGCACAAATCACAATAAAGGACTTTGAAATGGTAACTTCTTGTTGCCACACCCAAGCTCAAATTATTATTAATTGCAAGGACTTAGAAAATACACACAATTATTTTTCCCTTGTACTAACATATAACGTGCTAATATTTACACACAATCGCTTTAATAGCAACAATATCATGGTGTCAGATAAAATTTTGACAAGCGAACCTCCTGCTGAATCACCTCCCTCATTCTTTGAATTATCCAGTCCCTCCAGCTGTTTGTTCATATCAAAGAAAATGCATGGAATTAGTTGAAGACTGCCACGTGTAATGCTAGGAATCTTTGGAGGAGGCTGAGTTAGATCATCCCATCGACACTTCTGTCTGAACATTGTTGTGAGTATTTCAGCCTCATGTTTTCTACTGTTCTGAGGAACAGTCACCGGAGCCGAAACGTTGATTTTTTTCTTCACAGATGCTGCCAGACCTGCTGAGTTTTTTCCAGCACTTGCTGTAAATATTATCTTTTCTGCTGGGCTCTTCCATCATTGAGGAAGGCAATATTTGTGGAGCCTCCTCCTCCACTGAGTTCTTTGATTGTCCAAAACCATTCAGGACTGGATGTCGCATCATTGCAGAGATTAGGTCTGATTCGTTGGTTCTGGGTTCGCTTAGATCTGTCCATCATTTGGTGCTTGTTTTATTTGCTGAGTAAGTGGTCTTCACTTCATTTTTAAATGGGGTTGCTTCTGCTATTGACAGGCTCTCTTGTGTTGTTCATTGAACAAGTGTTTATCCCTGGCTTGATAGTCATAATAAAGTGTGGGATAGGCAGGGCAATGCTATTCAAAATTGTGTTGGAGTAAAATTCAGCTGTTGCTGGCGACCCGTATCACCTCTCACAGCCCAGCGTTGAGTTGCCACATTTATTTGAAATCTAACCCATTTCGCACAGTAATAGCGTCATACACATGATGGATGGCATTCCCAATGTAAAAGTAGAACTTCATCTCTTGCAATAGTGTGTGCAGTAGTCACTGTTAGTGATATAGTCATGGATCCATGCATCCGCATCCGGCAGATTGGTGAAGATGAGGTCAAGTATGTTTCTTCTTCTTAGTCGGCCCTTCCCCACCATTTGCTGTCCCAGTCCAGCAACTATGTCCTTCCAAACCCAAACATCTCGATAAGCAATGCTGCTGCCAATCCCCTCTTGGTGGTGGTTTTGAATTGGACCACTCAGGATACATTGTCCATTTTTCCCACTCTCTCAGTGCTTCCTCCAAGTGCTGTTCAATGCAGAGGAACACTGATCCGCCAGTTCAGGGAGATGATTCAGCCGGAAGTTTCTGTGTCAAAGTCTGATCGGACACTATGAGGCTTCGTTACGTCACATTGTTGCTTGACTGGTCTGTAGGATCGCTCTCCTAATTTTGACACTAGTCCCCAGACGTTAGCAAGGATGACTTTGCAGTGTCTACAGGGTTTTTTATTTTTGTGGCTTTCAACTCAAGGGGCCGAAGGGGCCAACTGTGCTGTATAACGCTGATTCTATAGTTCTTGTGATTGGACCCTGCAAGGTCTCACTCCCAGTACCTTGTCTATGGCACAGATTTCTACAAATTGGTCTCCATTAAGCCATTGTGCAATTCTGTGTTTTTAAACTGCTCAGCTGTCCCTCTAACTTTTCTTGTCATCGCCTCCAAGAGCTGCATCCATCTCCACCTACATCCCTCCCTACCTCTCCAACCTTCTCCAGCCGCTTCACCCCACATATCTCGATAAGCTCCTCCAGCCCTATCAACCTATCGATCTCTCTCACCTCTTCCAGGCCCACTCACTCTACCTATCTCTTTTATGTCCTTGCCCCATATAGCTTTCTTATCTCTCTAACCTCCTCCAGCACCTTTCCCTTCATACTTCTCTGACCTCCACCAGCTCCACTTACTCTGCCTGTCTCTCCAACCCCCTCCAGCCTCTACAACCCTCTCTATCTCTTGAGCCTCCTTCAGCCCCTTCACTCCTCCCTTAATCGCTAACCTCCTCCAGATTTCACTCCTTCCTATCTCTTTAATCTCATCCATCAGCTACACTGCTCCCAAATCCTGTCATTGCCTCCTTCCCCTGTACCATCCCCGTCTCAGTAACCTCCTGCAGCATCTACTCCACTTCATATCTCCTCCAGCTCCTTCAGCTCTCCTTATTCTACAATTTTCTGAGCATTTACGCTCCTCTACATTTATGTAGCCTGCCACAGTTCCAATAACCTCCATATCTCTGTCACCTTCTCCAGCATCTACATCTGCTCCCTATCCCTGTAACATTTTCCAACACCTATACTCCTCTATATCTTTGTAACCTGCTCGAACATATGCATACGTCCCTTGTCCCTGTAACCACCCCAGCCCCTAAAACTCCACCAGAGCCTCCAATCATCTCTCTCTCTCGAACCTCGTCCAGCCCCTTCACTCCTGCCTTTCTATCTATCTCCTCCAGCTCGTACAACCCTCTTTTTCTCTGTCACCTCCAGTTACTACACCTCTCCCCCATCATGTGAAGGAATGAAAAAACAATCTCTGGAAACTGTTCTATCATGCACAGGCCTCGCTATCTCTGCAATGTCTCTAGCCACGCATTCCTGTTTTTGTAGCTTCCTCCAGCCCATAAAACCTCTAACCTCCTCCAGACTTTACTCACCCTAATCTCCATCACCTCATCCATCAGCTTCCAAATTCTGTCATCGCCTCCTTCCGTTGTCCCATCCTCCTCTCAGTAACAGCCTCCAGCATCTACTCCACTTCATATCTCACCCAGCCCCTTCAACTCTCCCTATTTCTAAAATTTTCTCCAGCACCTACACTCCTCTGCATCTCTTAAGCCTCCCACGGCTCTGATAACCTCCATATCTCTGTCACCTTCTGCAGCATCTACATGCGATCCCTACCCCGTAACATTCTCCAGCACTTATACTCCTCCATGTCTTTGTGACCTGCTCGAGCATGTCCACATGTCCCTTGTCCCTGTAACCTCCCCCAGCCCCTAAAACTTTCTTATAGTGGGTGGCACGGTGGCTCAGTGGTTAGTACTGAATCCTCACAGCGCCTGGGACCTGGGTTCAATTCCAGACTCAGATGACTGTCTGTATGGAGTTTGCACATTCTCCCTATGTTTGTATGAGATTCCTTCGGGTGCACCGGTTTCCTTCCACAGTCCAAAGCTGTGCAGTTTGGATGGATTGGCCAAGCTAATTTGCCCATAGTGTCCAGCAATATGTTGGTTAGGTGGACTGGCTATGGGAATTACATCGATGGTGTGGGCGGTTTGCTGATGTGGACTTGTTGGATCACTGTGGGGATACTATACCATTATCCCTGCAACCTCCTCCAGATTTCACTTTGTCATACCTTTGTAACCTCCTTAAGATCATATAGTCTTACCTATTTCTGTAACCTGCTCCATTCCCTGCACCCTCCTCATCTCTAACCTCCAACAGCTATTCCAGCCCTCCTTATTTCTGTAATTCAGTACATCTCCTCCATCCCTCCCTATCTCTCTAACATTCTCCAGCACATACACCATCCCCTGTCCATGTACACTCCTCCAGCACCTACATCCTTCCCTAACTCTGTAACCTGCTCTAGGATGGACAATCCTCCCAATGTCAAAATCTTCCTCCAGCATCTGCAATCCTCCCGAGCTATGAGACCTCTTCCAGGCCCGACAGCCTTCCCTAACTGTGTAACGTCCTGTAGCCCAGACCCACTTCTTTATTTCTGTAATTCCACCAGCCCCTAGATCCCCCCTTAATTCTGTAACCACCATCACCTATTACAGCCCTATCTTTCACTGTTAACAACTCCAGCAAATATATCTCTCACTATCTCGGTCACCATCTCCAACCCCTACATTCCTCCCATCTCTATAATCTCCACCAGCTGTTCGAGCCAACCTGATCACTGTAGCCTCCTGCAGCATGTATACCGCTCTTTGTCTCTGTACCCTCCTGCAGCTCCTACACTCCTTGCTATCTCTGTAACCTCTTCCCAGCCCTGCACTCCTCCCCATCTTTGGAACTTCCTCCAGGCCCTGGACTCCTCCTATTCCTGCAACTCTTACTTTCCGCCCTATCTCTGTAACCTCCAGCAGCATATATATTGCTGTATGTCTCTGGAGCCTCCTCCAGTCCCAACAACAGTTCTTCATACTGTGACCCCCACCAGCTATTCCTGCCCTCCGTATCGCTGTAACCTCCTGCAGTATGCATATAGTCATATATCTCCCTAACCACTTTCAGCCCCTACCTTTCTCCTCATCCCTGTAAGGAGAAATCATCCCTCCTATTCTGTGTAACCTCCACCAGCCATGCATTCCTATCTCTGAAACATCCTCCAGCCCCTACACCCCTCTTTATCTCTGCAAGTTGCTCTCCAACCATGGTTGCTCTCCAACCATGAGAGCCGCCCCTATTGCTGTCATCTCCACCAGCAACTATACCTGTTCCAATCTCTCGAACCCCCTCCAGCCCCAATTCTCTTCCTTATTGTTGTAACCTCCTCCAGCTCCCTAACCCAATCCTCCCAATCACTGTGAACTCCTTCAATGCCTACACCCTTCCTTATCTCTGTAACCTGCCCCAGCAGCGGTTACAGAGATAACCCAGTGTCCGGTCAATTCATCTGGCTAGTCAATTTTCCAAAGGAAATAAAAGTAGTTTTCTGCAAGTTTTTCATTGAATTTTGGTCATGTTTGGACATATTTGTACATGTCCCGACCAGGCTGTTGGCAACAGTGAGTTTGTTCATCCTCACTTCTGTCTTGTACTTCTGCCATTTGTAGTCTTTTTGCTCTAGTTCCAACTTTATCTTTCTAAATGCGAGCATTTTTTTCCCTTTCTTCTCTCTCTTTTTCCATTTCTCTCTCTTTCTTTCCCCCGTCTTCTCTCCCTCTTTCTCTTTCCCACTCTTCTCTCCCTCTTTGTCTTTCCCTCTCTTCTCTCTCTCTTTGCTTTTGTTTTTGCTCTGCTTGTAAATGTGATTCAAACTGTTTCAATTCCCTTTTATTGTCTGACTCCAGCTGTCTTATTTGCAATTTATTTTTTTTCTAGCTCCCCTGCACTTTCCCATTTCTCTGGTATACCCAAATGCTTGACTAACCCCTTTACAATTTCAGCTTTCCTGTTGTCCCTTAAACCCAATTATAAACTGTTTGCTGATTCTAAAAGTGTATCCTTCCTCTGTTTATGTAAACATTTTTTGGCAAATTTGGGAAGCATCTTCAAATCCCAGAATCTCTTTCGCAACTTTAAGAGCTATTTCCCTCACTTTCGACTTAACCAACGACAAGTAATCGAAATTAAACAGATTTGTCTCACCTGATCTAGGATACTCATCACAAAGTCTTCCCTGCTTGAACTAAATTTTACTGGCATGCTGTTCCAATAAACAATTCCCACTGATATAAACCCAAGTAATAAGACAATAAATTAACATGTAGTCTCTGAAAGTCTACAAGCCTTTCTTTTGCTATCCTCAAGTCATAAGCACTTTTCTTCCATTGGCCCAGCTGTCAGGAATGTTATCTCTTTGAAGTCTTCTGTGAGTACTCTTAGCTCGAAGTGCCATGGTACTTTTTATCAAGTGATGCTGCTTTCTTAGAGTGCTTAGCGATTTCTTATGAGAGCTGGATGCTTATTTCTCAATGGTGCTTCACTCTTATCCCGATTTTCAAAAAAAAAGCTCTTCTTATATCCCTTAAATGCTATTTCAACTTTCTTAAAATAGCATTGGTCTGAGGTTGTCAAAATCACCAGTTATAAATTCATCTGGCTTTCAATCGCTAAGTCCTTGTTTAAATCAATTGGCTGATTCTAGCTCGTTGCCAAAACATCAAAACAAGCTTAAGGCTTACAATAACACAGCCAAATGATACATGTTTCAATTTCAGAATTGGCTGTACATCTTCAGCTACACACAGACACATTTTTCCTGTATAATTATCCAAGCTTAGATGAGCACTTTACCCATTAAAGGAACTGTACTCTTCTCCCTTACCACTTTTTACCAACAAATTCTAGCTTCCTGCCTTCCACTTCACAACTCCTCTCAACAACTTCATAACACCTCCCCCCATAAGATAAAAACATCTTTATGAAAAGATGGCTTCATTCAAAAACAAATATTAATCCCATGATCATGAGATACATAGGTCAGTAATCAAATGTTACAACTTTTGTACCAGTTCTCTTTATATTTATATATAATATTGAGCAGTACCCGTTCCATCTGATCTACACATTTTCTTTTAAACTCACAATAACGCATCTGCAATAATATTTATATGACACACAGCATGTACAATCTGCAAATTAAAAGTCTGCAATATCAAACCCCCGTGAAATAGTCTTGTATTCTTGTCCTTCAGTCTTTTCAAAGAGGTGAGACAGTTGGATCTGTATACAGAACCGTCTCTGATGGATTGTTTGTAACATAAACATTAAAATGTTGTTAGGCCAGTACCAAACTCAATAACTCTTTTTCAATGGTGCAATATTTTATCTGGTGGATGTTGAGTTTCTTTGAAAAATATCCAACTGGCCATTCAATTCCACCATCATCCTCCTGCATCAACACAGCTCCAACTACTACACCGCTGGCGTTGACAACGATGTTAAAAGGTTTTCAGAAATTTGGCGTTGCTAAAACTGGTGCTGTGGTTAATATGGCTTTTAAATTCTCAAATGCCTCCTGGCACAGTTCTGTCCACTGAAATTTCATGTTCTTCTTTAGCAAATCCATCAGCGGCACCACCATGCTACTAAAGTTTGGTATGAACTTCTGGTAGAAACCAGTCAGGATCAAAAATTGAAGCACCTCTTTCTTCGAGGATGATCTTGGAAATTCCTCAATGGCCTTCATTTTCACATTCATCAGACTCATCCTTCCATGTCCGATGTTGTGTCCCACGGCCATCACTTCGGCCTTCACGAATACAGTTTTTGCTAAATTTACAACCAGTTTATCCTCCCACAGTCTTTCAAAGAGCTTTGCCAAATGTACCATGTGATATTTCAATGAATGGCTAAAGATCATAAAGTTATCTATATAGATAGAACAATTAGTCAAACCTGCCACAACACTGGTCATAAGTCTTTGGAATGTGCCTGGCGCGTTCTTCACACCAAAAGGCATTACGTTTAATAGGGGTTACAAACACATAAACTTCTCTTGTTGTCTCTGACAAATGTAATTGCCAGTAACCACAAAGTAAGTCCAACTTGGTGAGATAAGTGGCTTGACCAATTTTTTTCCCAAATATATTCCCGGCAGCCCCCTGGTCCTCGCTGTCACCTCTCCCTCTACTGCTGAATTATGAAGGCCGCTGACGCTTGAGCTAAGACCTTTAAGAGGGAAAACGTACCTTCCCGGCAGCCCCCTGGTCCTCGCTGTCGCCTCTCCCTTTGCTGCTGAAAAATTTGTATTTTGATGTGCCTCGCTCTGAGTGGCAGTGACTAATACCTTTTCCTTAGTTTCCATTCCAAAGGCGCTGATTTTATTCCTGCCTGTGGCTTTCCCACCATTTGACATGTATGACAGGAATGACAAAATTCAAACACATCTTTATATAATTCAGGCCAATAGACTTGTTTTAGTATTTCAACCTCACTCTTCCTCACTCCCAAATGACTTCCTATCAGTAATTCATGTGCTAGCTGCAATACTTCCTGTCTGTATGCTACAAGCAACAAAATTTGGTGCACTTCCACCCATTTCTCTTCTGCATGAACCTGTTGCAGTCTCCATTATTGCCTTCAGATTCTACCTTTAAGACAATAAACATTTGGAATATGTTTTGATTCCTTTTCCGAGTAGGTTTTATGATATAGATATTTTATTGTCTCATCTTTTTGTTGTAACTCCAGTAATCATCAGAACTAAACACCTCTGCCTGATCCTCTACCTGTTCAGACTTTTCCTTTACCATTTCATCAAACAGGGCAGCTAACTGGACCTTCGTCTTCCTCTTTAGTTTTTTTTTCCTTCTTGCTGTAACTTATGACTGTGGGATCTTGTTGCCATACATTCCAGAAAAATTCCAGTGTATTTCTCTTTTACCTCCTCTGTCCGCTGGTTTTCCTTTGGCTTCTCCACGACAAGAGGTGTGACTCCAGCCTTTGATCCTGCTCGGTCGTTTCCAATAACCAACTTATTCCTGGAATTGACACTCTTTCAATTGCTCCCACTGTCACTTCCCCAGTCTTGAAAGAACTTTCCAACCTGATCTTACACAGGGGGACGATAAATCTCTCTCCATCTATTCCACAGATTACCACTGTCTCAGGTAACGTTTCAGAAGGAGTGCAAATACTTTCATCTCTTACAATTACAGACTGATAAGCTCCCATATCCCTCAAAATTTTTACTTCTTTACTCCCTCCCTCTTTTCCTCCTGAGTAAACATCATCCACAGAGGTGAAACCTTTATAGAGGTCAGGCACCATCTTACTATCCAGTCTGTGACTCGGCTGCGCACTCTCCTGCAGCTTTTTGGGATTTCCTTGACTATCTCAACTAATCTCACTGGTTTAGCCTCATTTACCACATCCTTTTCCCCAGTGCTTTTCTTCAACTACCAGCACTGTTGCTATGTGTGTCCCACCTTCTCCCGGTGCCTTTTTAAAACAACTGGCGCGATAATTTTATGTATCCCTCTCCATTACATTGTAAACACCTGATGCCTCTTGCCTCCGTTTCACCCGCTTGGATTTATTTTTCACCTATGGTAAACTGGTCACAGTATGATCCACTTTGTTTTTTTTTCATTGAAGGATCTCCCCTTTTTTTTCCCAATTTACATCCCTCACGGAATGAAATTGCTGTCGGAAGATAAATTTCGATTTATGCACTAATATATATTCATCCGCCACCTCAGCAGCTCTTCTCAGTGTTTGAACTTTCGGTTCCTCAACATGAGTTCTTATCACTTCTAGAAATAAGTTTTTAAACTCCTCCAACTGAATAATCTCTCTGAGACCCTCATATGTCTTTTCTGTCTTCAATACTCTCACCCATCTATCAAAGTGATTATGTTCAATTCTTTCAACCTCGACATAGAAATGACCAGGTTCCTGCCTTATATTTCTCAACTGTTGTCGATATGCTTCTGGTACCAATTTGTAGGCACTCATAATAACCTGTTTGACATCCCCATAATCTCTCGACACCGCATCTGACAGTGCTGCAAACACCTCACTCGCCCTGCCTACCAATGTAGTCGAAAATAACATTACCCGTAGAGTCCCTGGCCAGTTCCTGAAAGGAAATGGTAAAAAGGCTTCAATATCCTTTTCATCGAATTTTGGTAATGTTTGGATATATTTGTATATGTCCTTATTAGGCTGTTGGTTATGATGAGTTTGCTCATCCTCACTTCGAGCTTGTACTTTTCCTTCTGCCATTTGAAATTATTTTGCTTCAAGTTCCAACTTCATCTTTTCCAACTCGAACAGCCTTTGCCTTTCTTTATCTTCCAACATGGCTCCTCTATCCCTTTCTTTCTCTTCCGCTTTCAAACATAATTCAAACTCTCTCTCTTCCCTTTCATTCTCTAACTCCAGTTGTGTCACTTGCATTTTTTTTTCTCATTCCACTGCACTTGCCTGTTTCTCTGATACACCTAAGAGCTTGACCAACTCCATTACAATTTCAGCCTTCCTTGTATCTAATTTCCTTGAATCCAATTTTAGCCTGCATGCTCATTCTAAAAAGATATCCTTCCTCTGTCTTTCTAAACTTTCTTGGCAAATTTGGGAAGCATCTACAAACCCCAGAAACTCTTTAGTAATGTTAAGAGCCATTTCCCTCACATTTAATTTTACCTCCCACAAGTAACCAAAATTAAACAGATTTTTCTCACCTAAGTTCTATTTAGTGATCTAGCACATAAATCTCCCACTCTGTTTAAATCTGCCCAAATATGTTCATATCCATTCAAACCCCATACATGAACTGATCGGATCCCGGACTTGAGCCCCCAACCTGTTAGAGAGGGAAGAAAGACATTCCTCTGATATTTAAACCAAAACAGAAGCCCCATTCCATTACGGAGGAGCAGAGATTCCCCTCTAACGATTAAACCCGAGTCACCTAGAAAAGCTCGCCTCCCTATGTACGATGTGTTAAAAAGAGAGATTAAATGAAATAAAATGCCAGATATCAACTTTATAAGTAGCACGTAATAATTTATTTATTTAACCCTAACAGTGAACAAATAACGAGAATTACTGACAAAACCAAACAATATCTCCTTCACCTCCCATCCCGCCTCCACCTCCCACCCACCTTCTTCCCCCACCCAGCATTGCTCCTGTTATTAAACCCAGAGAAAGGGGCACACGAAGGTGTCTCATATTGCCTCAGAACTGCACCGGTGTTTCTGTTTGAAGGGTAGGACAGAAGGATTATTTACTCCAGAGGTTTGGATTCATCTCTACTCCCAGAGCCTGTGTGTCTCCCTCTCCCTGTGTCCAAGATTCAGTATCTCAGAAATCCCCCAAGAAGAGCGAAGGAGAGAGATAGAAATTGATTGAATCAAAGTTAAGATGGTCTAAAACAAAAATAAACAGAAACAAATGAGATCCCATTACTGACTGACTTCCAAAATCTCACCCAATTACCGGTACTTTCCCCTGATTTTAAACCCAGAGAATGTGAACAGATTTCAACTGGGATTAAAAGGCAAATACTTTCTGACTGCCCCCAGAGTTCAGTTTCTGAGAGGCTGGGAAATGAGTTAATGGTGGGGAGTCAGTCTCTAGAGCCTGTGTCTCTACATCCCTTAAAAGGAGGGGATGTATGGTTGTCTTTTTGAAGCAGGTGGACACTTCGGCTTGTAGGAGGGACAGGTTGAAGATGTTGGTGAATACCTCGCACCAGTTGGTCTGCACAGGATCTGAGTGCTCAGCTGGGGACACAGTCAGAGCCCTGTGCTTTCCTTGGGTTGACTCCCAGAAAGACCGATCTGATGTATGCAGCGTGACAGGGGACACAGGTAAATCCAGGGCTGTCGGGGCAGGCATCAGCCCCCAATCAGTGGCAGTCACACAGTCATTCCTTATAGGCATCACTCCCCACCCCCACCTCCCTCAGTCATCATCAATACATGACAATACTGGTTGGTGTGAGCACCACACAGTTTGTGTCGAGACAGAGAGGCATCAATAGACCAGGACCATGTTCCATCAAGTTCTGCATCACCATAATGGGGTAAATTCACAACAAAACGGGGACAGGATGTGCTCCTTCTGAGTGCCGCTGGGGCAGAGAGTGAATTTTTTGCAGTTGTGATTCCAGTCAAGCCACTGCTTTAACCTGAATGGCATCAAGCACCCTGACTGTTGTACCTTGTGGATGGTGGACAGTCCTTCGGGACTTACGAGCTGCCATATACATGAACAATTTGAAAGAAGGACCTGAGGGAATTTTTGCTAAGTTTGCAGATGATACAATTATAGTTGGGCGGACAGGAGATGTTGAGGAAGTGGGGAGGCTGCAGAAAGACTTGGACAGGCTCGGACAGTAGACAAACAAATGGCAGATGGAGCACCACGTGGGAACATGTGAGATTATGCACTTTGTTAGGCAGAATAGAGCATACACTACATTCTGAAAGGCTTCATGAAATCAAAGGGATTTTGGAGTCCTCGTTCTCTCTTAAGGTTAACGTGCAGGTTCAGTTGTAGTTAGAAAGTCAAATGCAATGTTACCATTAATTTCAAGAGGGTTCGAATGCAAGAGCAGAGATGTACAGCTGAGGCTTCATAAAGGTTCTGGTCAGACTGCATTTGGAATATTGTGAGCTGTTTTGGGCACTGTACCTAAGGAAGGATGTGCTGATATTGGATGAGGTCCAGAATGAGCCTGGGGATTACATCTTGTCATATGAGGAGGAGTTGAGGACTCTGTGACTGTACTCAATAGAGTTTAGAAAGATAAGGGGAGGGGTCTGATTAAAACTGACAGAATACTGCGAAAAGAGAAGCTTTGACAAAGTGAGCATGTAGAAGATGTTTCCACTAGTCAGAGAGTCTATGATGCAAGGGCACAGCCTCAGATTAAAGGGATGACCCTTTGGAAGTGAGATGAGGAGGAATTTCTTCAGGTAGATGGTAGTGAATCTGTGGAGCATTTTGCCACAGAAGGTTGTACAGGCCACATTATTTAAGTCAGAGGTAAATAGGTTCTTAATTAGTGAACAGTTCACGCATTGGAGGAGAAAGCAGTAGAATGGAGATTAAAAACATTTCAGCAATGATCGAATGCTGGAGCTGATTCGATGTCTGAAATATATTGCTTTCTCTCATATCCTAATGGTCCTTTCGTCTATTATTTACTGCAGAATTGCTCGCTTCTGACCTGGTTTTGTACCCTTGTATTTTTATTTCAATTCGACTTCACATTCTGGTCAATGTTAAGACCTGTGATACAGATAGTGGGAGGATTCAGTGTCGACCAGTAGTCCAATAATGTGTTGAATGCATTCTGCCGTCAGTGAGTCTCATCTGCCTGGAGCACATTGTCTCTATGATGACAGTCATTTTCAGTCTATTATTTTCAAAGGATCAATCTTGTGATGCCAGTGCGTTGAATTCAACACCATAGGCAAAATTCATCACATTCTTCAGCAAGAATAAATTATGGAATATTGAAAACCGTTCTAATTATAGGAAAGTTGAAACTGAAAATGTTGATACTTTTCTTTCATAATGTTCGTAATCAGAAACACTGCTTTCCTGTTTATGTTCAAATCAGACAACTTATCACATCAAGATGTTGAACTTGGAATTACTTGCAACGATAAGTTCTATTCGGTTCTCATTTCTTGTGCTGCCGTATCTTGTTTTATTATTTGTATTATTCTGCTATCTCATTCTTCACTAACCTTTGAACGAAATATTCTCTGGTGAACATTCTCCGTCCTACTCAAATTTCATTCAATCTTTTAACAGGCATTTTGAGGCAGGTGCACATCAGATCAGGAAGAGATAATGGATGATTGTGCACTGTGTCTGGCATTGGACCAGCTTTTCTCTCCAGCCGTCTAAAGTTTTTATTGTGGGTCAGAGACCTCAGAATTATTACAGCACAGTTGGACGCCATTTAGCCCATAGTGGTCCATGAGCTACCCAACTGCACAATTTGCAGACAGAGAGAATGTGTGGAGATGGACTGAGAGAGAAAACGAGAGAGAGAGATAAACAGAGAGAAAGAAAGTGAAGGGAGGTAAACTGAGAGAGGAGAGAAAGGGGAGCGACAGACTGAGTGAGAGAGAAAGGGGTGCTAGAAGAGGTGGAAGTTAAATAAATCAGAAGACAGAGTGAGGGAAGATAGACAGGGACAGACAAAAAATGGAAATTTTATTTAGAAATTCCCATAGTCTTCAAACACTGTGTCTGATGCCGTACCTTGTGAGCACTGTGCTGATATTGGCTGTCATCCCAGATCATTGATCTCCAATAACATCACAGAGCTGAGTTGCTAACAGCTAAACAGAATCCAATGAGCCAAGTCGAGTTGCTCCAGGGAGAAGGTTGATTTATTTAAATAGTCTGGGCCAACAGCTGCAAGAACTGATAACATACACACTGTGTGAGAGACTGGGGCAGAGAATCTCAGTGAGGAGGAGCCCTGACAAAGGGGAGATCAGTATCAGATTGATAAATTTTGCACACCACTTCCAAGATTTTATAATCCACATTTCAATTCATATAGCTCAATATCATGAGTGCATTATAATAACCTTATCTCTTTGTACCTTACATATTTTGGTATGTACGGAAAGTCATTTTGTCCTGTATTTTGTTTTGAATAAATACATTTCATTCATATTGTTTCTCCTCATTTCTCATTGTAAATGTATCATTGAGTCTACTCTTCATATGAGTTATAAAGAGTAATATTCCAAGACTGATGACTGGGAAAATATCATTGTCCCTCCTTCTAGTCTCAACAGCTGTGTCCTCCAATTCTTTGTTTTCTGTATATTCTCCAATTTCACAATCACTGTGGGTCAACCAACAGCAGGAAGAATGCAGCGGTTCAAGAAGGCAGCTCACCACACCTTCTTAAGGGCCACTAGGAATGGGCAAGAAATGCTGGCCAGCCAGCGATGCCCACATCCCACAAATGAATAGAAAGAAATCACACTTTACTTGATGTCCAATAAATGACATCAACAGCACAACCCTCATCTGCTCTCTCTGATCTTGGAATAACAATCTGAACTGTGTTTATCATGTACAACTCTCTGTTAACATATCCATACCATTTATCTGTTGTTTTAGGCACATTTTCCCCTCAGAGTATGGACTATCAATGTTCTTTCAATATGCTACTGATATTGTCATGACTGATCAGTAGTTACAGGATGTTTATGAACAGGTAAGCATGTTTATGCTCTGACAATCCTTTAACATTCCTCCCATATCCAAAGCAGGTTGAATGATTCCGCACAATCATTTGGCCATCTCTGACATTCCTTCCCTCAGTCATCCTCACATGTCCCATCCAAAATGTGCAGAAGTTAAACGTTATTTTGAATTTGAATAAACCATTATTGAATTGAAAGGTGTTAATTGAAGCTGTTTGTTCAGTGTTTTCGATTAATGTCAGTCTCTGTGGATCCTAAATGTGTCACTGGAGGGTTTGCCTGTTCTATAAATAAGGGACTCCTTTCAACGTGTTATCCCATAGTATGAGCGGGAGCATCACCTCCATCACTGACAGGGATCAACAGCTCCAGAGAGAGGGGGAGGAGAGATCAGAATCTGAGAACAATAGACTGGAATATTCTAACAATGGACAGGAGTTTATCCTTGGGTCTTTACTGGCTTTCTCAGCCTTGGATATCATTAGCATCGCGGATTCATGATGTACTGGTGGTTATTCAAGGTGGTTCACTATCCCATCCTGGCTATAGTTGGTTTTCCCGATAAGTCTCTGTGTCTATTAAACCGGGTTGAACTGACTTGCTGCTCACGATATGTAAATTTTGGAAAGGTGGAATTCAACGATTTCAGTTCCAATCAAAAATGCCATTCCTTACAAATTATAACCAGCAGATTACTACTTAAAGGTTACTCACCAATATGCGAGGAGGAACCAGATTGTTCTCGAATTCCATGACCATTTTTCTTTCCTGCACAAATTTACATCTTCATATCCTCCCCCCTCACCAATCTTTTCCATTACCACCATCATGATATTCCAGTCTCCTCCTCAGCCTCAATGCAACTTCTGAATAAGCCATCATTTGTGCCTTTGTTAAATCTGGATACAGCTTTCAAGTCCCTTCTAACTACGCTTCTGTTACAAAATAATTACACCAGAGATGTTTAACTTGTCCTATCCACAGAATCTGTCAGATGGGAAGACAGTTCCTTGTGCTCAAGTCATTGACTCATAATCTAGAGGCACAGAATAATAGTCTGTTGGTATCTCATAAAGGAAATTGGCGACATTTAAATGAAACCATAACCTTTGTTATTTAAAAAAAAGCCCAAGCAGATCTCCTTTCGAGGAGGCAATGCGTCATCCTTCCCTGGTCATTTAACTTCCATGTGACTGCACACCCACAGCAAACTGTTTTATTCTTTCTTGTTATGTCGAACAGCTGAACAAGCCACTCAGTTCAAGATAGGTATAACATGCTGGCATGACCAGGGCTGCATACATTACATGAAAGTAGAACAAAAGTAAAGATAACTCCCTTCGTCTGCCTGTTTACCATATTCCTACAACTCATTTCCATTCAGGTATGTGGCAATTCCCTGTTTCAAGTGTATTCTCTCTAACTGAGTCTCTCCTTGAGAGTGATATTCATCTCCATAGGCACCTCTGGTGCTGGCTTTATTGATGCTGACATACATATGCAAGGAACTTTTAAATTCTATGTCAGTCGCAATGCAGAGAGAAGGAATGGCCTTACCCGCCACAGGAAATAAACAGAGATGGCTAAGTTTTTGCAAAGATCTGTAGCTTGGGTTGTGGATGAGGTTGTTGACTTGCTCGCCAAGCTGGCTTGTTTTTGTTCAGGTGTTTCGTCACTATGCTAGGTAACATCATCAGTGGAGCCTCCAGTGAAGCGATGTTATTCTACTCCGCTTGGAATTTATACTGTCTGGTCCGTTATGGTGAGTGCTGTCATTTCCGGTTTTGATCTGCATGGGGGGTTTGTATATGGGGTCCAACTCTCTATGTTTGTTGATTGAAGTATGGGTGGAGAAACCGCACCTCTAGGAACTCCCGTGCATGTCTATGTTTGGCTTGAGCTCCTATTGTTACCTTGCCCGCGTTAAGTTGACAGCCTTCATTGTCTGAATGTACATATGTTAAGGAGAGTTCACCGTGCCGTTTTGCTGCTAGCTGATGTTCACATAGCCTGATGGCTAGTTTCCTTCCTGTCTGTCTGATGCAATGTTTGTGGCAGTCATTGCCTGGTATTTTGTAAACCACGTTCGTTCTGCATGTTGTGGGAATAGGGTCGTTAATCCTTGTAAGCGTTTGTCGTAGAGTGTCTTTGGGTTTCTGGGCTATCATGATTCCTCGTGGTCTTCGGAGTCCTGTTGTCAATTCCGATATGCTCTTGATGTAGGGCAGTGTGGCCGGTATGTTAGGTCGTACTGTGTCCTCCTGTTGTTGTCTGTTTTGTAGATGGATATGTAAGGATAACAAACTATTGTGATCAACCTGGGAGTGTTATTGAGGCAGTATTTTGGGAATTTTGGACAGATTTTCTCTATTTTATAAGGAATTATATCCTTGCCACAGAGAGAATGCAAAGGAGCTTCACCAGGCTAATCTCTTGGATGATGGTACCATGAGGAATGAGTGAAGATTAATCTGTAGCACTGTGAGAAAATAAAAGATGATTGCATTGAAACTTGAGGGTTGTGGACTATCATTATGTTCTAAACAGAAACTGATAAAGTGATAAATTCCATGGCTTATTTTTTTTATTTTCTCAGGATGCATGATTCTGGATAGTTTATTTGCCTCTGAGGATGTTTCTCCCATCCCATCCCAACTCCCCAAGTCAACTGAGAGAGAGAGAGAGGCTTTGAATAAAGTCTCACCACATTAATGTGCAGTTGGTGTGTGATCCTGCAGTGAATGTTACGTTATCCGCAATCCCGGCAACAGCCACAATACCTTCGTTCTAAATCAGTTAACGATTCCCACCAGTTTCTGACCTCATGGAGAACACGGATCGTATGTAACGATCCTGACCGGCTGAATGGAGTGGTCCTGTACTCTGTAACAGCCGTGAGGGGTGATTCGAGAGAACAATGCATGAGTTAGGGGCAGCAGTTGGTTGCTAATGGCTGATTAGATTGTGTCTGACCATCTGAATGTGTCTGACCGTCCCTTTCCTATTTTTTCCCAATAAACATTGACTGTCCAGTCCAGCAAAGATCAGCCAAGATCAGCTGTGAATATCTTCAATAACCGAGTCTTCCCTGCTTCCTGTGGATGAGGGTACCACAGATAGCACAACAATAAAGAGGAAGGGACATCCTTATTTCAATGGGGGACCTGTTACGTTAAAAATGTGTCCACCTAACATCAAATTGCCAACTCTTTGAGACATAAGGACACAATAATTCGAATAACCATAAACTATTTGGCTCTCAAACCCTGACTCACATTACGACTGACTCTTTCCAATCAAATATGCATCAAACTCAGCCTTCACTGCTCTCTTGGAAAGAGAATATCAGATAGCATAACACCATGGAAACATAGAAAAGGAGCAGAATTAGGCCATTTGGCCAATCGGATCTGATATGCTGTTCAATAATGTCTTACATATTTCTCAACATCATTCTCCTGCTTGCCCCGTAACCCTTGATCCCCTTATTAGTGAAAAACGTATCTATCTCTGTCTTAAAGACACTAATGTCTGTGTCTCTGTGTCTGTATGTGTGCATGTGTCTTTGTCCATGTGTTTATGTGTCTGTGTATTTGTATCTATGGCTATCCGTCTGTGTATCAGCCTATGTGGTTCTATGTGTGTTTATGTCTGCTTGCATGTGATTGTATCTCTCTCTCTCTCTCTCTCTATCTGTGTGTGTGTGTGTATGTGTGTGTGTGTGTTTATCTCCGTGTATGTATTGCGTGTGTTAGTATATTTGGGTGTTACCGATTTTCTGTGTATTTCTGTCTGCATCTCTGTGCAATGAGGTATCTGTTTTGGGGGTGAGACAACTGATGTCGGAAATGACAGTGGGTTTAACGTGAAAATTGCCCGTCACTGAGCAAAGCTCCTTCGTTGGTGGAGCGTCGATCTTTCAGAATCTCCACACGAGTCGCTCTGGTCATCTCTAGCTTGTGCCAGGGTCCGCTCAACACTGTGGGCGGGGGGCGGGGGGGGGGGGGAGGGTTGGGGGGTGGTGGGGGGTGCGCTAAGGGGAGGGTAAAGAAACGGATGTCGGGCACTGTACCATACGGCTTGGCTCTTTCTTTCCTATTACAGGCTGTTTCTCCTTGAATGAGGGAAAGGGAGGTAGTGAGTGAAGGTGAAAGGAGGGCACTGCTGTAAGAGCTGGTGTAGGTTGGGTGGAATGATGAGGTGTCCAGAGTGAGTAAGTCCACAGTGTTGACTCCATGCAGTGTTATTTTTGCAGGGGTATTGCCTAGGTGACAGAGAGTGTGAGGCAAGGAAGGTATTGCGTTCAGTCGTGGGAGTGGTAAGAGTTTGAGTCGTATTTGGTGAAAGAGTGTGTACCTTGTTCGGAGTTAGGTGCTATAACAGGTATAGAATGAGTGTGAAGTAGCAGGAAGAATACAGTGGCACTTATACTGGCAGAAATGGAATGGTTACTGATACTAGTCCTATATTTCTGGATGTTTCTTCAGATCATCTCAGCATTAAGGCGAGCCTCACAATCTTGTCCAAGTCCATCACTACTAACGCCACAGGCTACATCCCTCAGATTCCACTGAATTAGTTTGAGTGGAGCTTACAAATAGCAAGAAGAAGCAATTTTTAGTATGTTATATATCTAAACAAAAACTGTAGCACAAATTTTGTGCATCTTATGCTTTGAAAATTAGATATGCAAGTATTGTGGCTGCTGCAGTAATAATGGATGACCTCAAGGTGCATCTAAACTGCTTTAACTAAGTGACTGCTAATGCCGTGAAAAATAAATTCCATACGTGTATATGAGGTAGGTTGAAGAATGTGTTGTGAACCAAACCAGAGACCAGGTAATTTCGACTTTGGTGTTGTGTGGTCAGAAGAGCTAATTAATAACTTTGCTCTGAAGCAGCTTTTGAGAAATAGTGAAAACAATATATTGCATATTACATGGCGTCTGCATAAACGTCGAATTTTTAAACGTTACGTCAAACAACATGGAATCCATGAGGCGAGATTGTCAAGTTAACTGTAATGAACTGGGAAAGTACAATATAAAATTTAGTGGCAGACAGGCAATGGTTGTTATTTCTAGAAATACTGCGAAGTCTGAAAAATGCATATATTTCTCTTAGGTACAAACAACAAAGAAAGGGAAAGTGACTCAACGATGGTTAACATAAGAAATTAAAGATTGTATTAAATCAAAGGAAGTGGTTTCAGGGGAATTCCAGATATTGTGGAAACCTGAGAATTCTGAGAAACTTATGACCCAGAAAAGGAGGGCCACGTAACTGATAAGGAAACCAAAAAGAGAACTTGAATACAAAAGAACAGGAAACACAAAGTCTGCCTAAATTTACTATCTATTCTTCAAAGAAAACAATATCAAAGCAAGGTTAAATATGGAAGATTAGCAACGGGGACAGGAGAATTCATTGTAGATAACAGGGAAATAGCGAATATACTAACCATTTACTTTGCATCTTTCTTCATGAAGGAAGATCCTGAAAATCTCCCAGAAACACGAAGTGCTATGATGCCACTTTTGGAACTAATGACGTAAAGTCAATTCACATCAATGACAAGGTAACATTTTGAAATGCAGCTGGATTGAGCATTGCTAAATCTGATGGACCAGATATACTTCATGTCAAAATGTCAGGAAAAGAAAGCAGCAATAGAATTATTAATTGCACTGTTGATGACTGTGTTTTATTTTCCTGTACATTCTGCAAAGGGTGGAAGCCATTGCACATAACTGAAAGGTAGTAAACGTTATCCAACCATTTACAAAGGGAAGAAGGGATAGTTTGGAGAACTGCAGTCCAATTATCTTGATATCGGTAAGGAAACTGTTGGAATGTATGATGCAG
Organism: Rhincodon typus; assembly: GCF_021869965.1. Lineage (NCBI taxonomy): Eukaryota > Metazoa > Chordata > Chondrichthyes > Orectolobiformes > Rhincodontidae > Rhincodon > Rhincodon typus. Next base: position 85,768,188 of record NC_063339.1, read on the forward strand.
GATGTGATATTGGATATTTAGTAATTCAAAGCAACATTGGAGAGAATCAGTATGCATTTCTGAAAGAGATCCAAAAGACCCTCCCCCTCATCACTCCCCACCACCAACCAACCACATCAAAATATCCTGCGTCTACTGAGGGTAATGAGGCAACTTGGAACATCAGGGAGTAGACCATCAGGACGATAGAGCAACACTTCCAATGTCTGAAAGTTTCAGAGTGAGCACTCTAGTACATACTGTATCACTGGGTCCCAAAATCTCCCTCCATTTTTGTAATATATAGCCTTTTGTTCTTCCTGAAAATCTCACAGGTTCACAGTTACCAATGTTATATTTCATCTGCCAAATTGTCCATTGCTTATCCATTTGCGTTCTATCTACCTCCTCCTGATAGCTTAATTTCCTGCTTATCTTAGCATCATTGGCAAGAATACATTTTCTTGCATTAATCTAAACCATTGATATAGGACAATGCCCGAATATAATAGTTCACTTCCCGGCTTGCACTTTCACCACGCCCGCCGCTCAAATCAAGTAGGCCGCTGACTCACGAGTTAAGTTTTTAAAAGCAGAAGATTGCCTTCCCGGCTGCCCCCTGTCTCGCGCTCTCACCACTCCCTCCAAAATCGTAAATCTAGATTGTAAATTTTTGATGACCTCACACTGGCCCCTGAGGAATTCCATTTGGTACAGCTTTCCAATGTAAAAGTAAGTAGTTATTTCTGCTCTGTATTTAATTTCAGCGAACCAGGGCACCCTGTTCCTGTGTAGCAGCCTAGGAAGGTTGCATGGCCTCCTCCTGTGGTATGTAGCTGGTTGATGAGGTGTTTCTGAGCTACGCAATTCACTATTAGGGCCATTTGTTGTCAGATAATCAGGTAGCGGTTGCGCTGTCAATGATACTGATTCTTGAGCAATTAAAAGCCAAGCACAGAATATAGACGAACACTTGAGTAGAATGCTGCACGGTCATCTGTCTTTCAGATGCAGCAATAAATCTTGTCTGCCTTCTCAATGCGGTTCTCAATTTTCCCCGGACACGTATTGAGGAGGAGGAGAAATTTCCTGTTAGCCTGGTTTACTTTTGTCCCTTTATCAACTCCACCAATACAGATAATCTTAATGATTATTTTCATTTTTGGCTGTGGTTGCTGTGTGGAAAAATTGCTGCAGTCACTACACAATAAAATAAACAATTGTCATTGAGGGGTGACCTTGTAGAGGTTTATGAAATTATGGTAAATCAGGGTAAAGAGTCAAGGTCTTTTCCCTGGTGTGGGGAGTCCAAAACGAGAGGGTACAGGTTAAGATGGGAGGGGAAAGATTTAAAAGCGACTTAAAGGGCAACATTTTCATGCAGAGGGTGATGCTTTTATGGAATGAGCTGCCAGAGGAAATGTTGGAGGTTGATACAGTTACAACATTTAAAAGGCATCTGGATGGGGACATGAAAAGGGACGGTTGAGAGGGGTATGGACCAAATGCTGGCAAATGGAACGAGATTTATTCAGGATATCTGAATAGCATTGATGAGTTGGACCAAAAGGTCTGTTTCCATGCTGCATATCTCTATGACTCTATGACTGAATATTTAATTCGATTCCTATGTAACTCCTTCGAGGGTCAGAATGGTCTCCTCCTATCTGTCATGATCCTGACTGGCTGAATGGGTCTTCCTTTACCTCTGTAACATCCTCGATGGGTGGAGTGAGATAGGAACTGCAGTTGGCCATTTGGACTCTCGAGCCTGCTGCTCAATTTAGAAAGATCATGGCTGATCTGTTTATGGCTGAGCACCCCTTTCCTGTTTATTCCTAATAAATATTGACTCTGCTGATCATCAAAGGTCAGTTGAGGTCAGCATTAAATATCTTTAATAACCAAGTCTTCAATGTTCCCTGGGGATGACAACACAACAGACAGCACAATATTGTAGAGAAAGCAAAATCCTTGTCTCAATCTTAATTAGAAGACTCCTTAAAGTGTGTTAACCTTACGGCTGGTAAAGTCCTCTTTAAAGTGCACAACAAATAGGAGCAGATGTGACCATTCAGGCCCTCAAACCTATCCCACATTCCCATTGAATCTCAGCCTCCACTGCTCTGGTGGGAAAATATTCCTGATATCTTAAGACCATACAGCATAAGAATTTGGAGCAGTCTGCTCTGCTGTTCGATCATGCCTGGCATGTTTCTCAACACAATTCTACTGCCTTCTGAATGTAACCCTTGATCTCCTTATTAATCAAAACTTATCTACCCCTGTCTTAAATACACAATTGTGTCTGTGTCCCTAAATG
>NC_063339.1:85770989-85783239 GCF_021869965.1 Rhincodon typus
TCCGTCTTCGAGTTTTTAATAGTGTGGAAAAAGACCATTCGGCCACCTTGTCTGTGCGTGTCTTCGGGCATCCATCTATTCTAGTACCAGTTTGGAGCGTTTCTCCCACCGCCTTTGGTGTTCTTAATTTTAGAGTGCAAATTTCAATGAGATTATCCCTGTAATCAACAAATGGGACTGAAGTTTGAGATGATAAAACTATTTTAAAGCCCCTTGAAGTAATCATCCTCATGTTAAGCCACAGAGGGACATACACAGATATATCCCCTGAGAGTGACAGAGGCCTCAGGATTACATGCGCTCCGTCTCCATCATGTCCACGCCCTGTTGCCGTACACATGGTTCCCCGGCAAAAGGCAGCTTTATGTGGAACACAAGCAGTTTCTCTGGGAGCCGTTGCCATGAGCTGAGATGTGAAATGGACAGTGAGTTGAAATAGTCCCATACTGATGTTGCTCGTGGGCAACTTCAAATTTCCAAAACCCAGCGATCCAATCACTTCAGCTGCTCAGAATCTGACAAAAAACAGCGCTGGGTACACATTCCGCTTCGGAAGCAACTGTCAATTTGCAAATGTGGGAAATCTGTCAACTTCATTCCAGAGAGGGAAGATACAATATTTCAATCTTCCAATTCCAAGTCAGACGCAGTATCAATTTCACCACTGGCTCCATACGTATTGCTGCATCTTTCATCCTGTCGACTTGTGATGTTAACAGGGATATCAGCGGAAAAAAAAACATTCGCAAGGTGAATAAACAGCAAAGATAATCGCCGTCACTGCTACACTTCAATGTTCTCCACTTTGTGAAGCGGTGAATTTCACTGGCAAATGAAAGACATTAGTCGTCACATGCCTGCTTTACTGTCACCCGTTTCTCTGCCACCTGTTTCTCTGCTGGAACTTGCCATTGTTTTATTCACAGTCATTGCGATGTTCAGCCTCTCGTATCTTTTTATTAAATTATCTCCTCGCAACTTAAAAATGTCCCCTAGTCTTCAAATCCCCCATAACAGGGAAAAGAAAACTACAATTATTACTGTCTACACGTCTCGTTATTTTGTAAACTTCTGTCAGGTCGCCTCTCAACCTCCTCAGGACCAGAGGAAAAACGTCCAAGTCTATCCAAACTTTGTTTATATCTCAAACCTTCCATACTAGGTAACATCTTGATAAACTTCTTTTTAATACTCGCCAGCTTAATAATATGCCTCCTACAACTGTGCGACCAAAACTGCACACTGTATTCCAGAAGAGGCCTCACCAACGCCCTGTGCAACTTTAACATGACTTCCCAACTCCTAAAATCAAACCACTCAGCAATGAAGGTAAGCGTGCCAAAAACCTGTTTAACCACCCTGTCTATATGTGACGTAAACTTCAAAGAATTATGTACCTGCACCCCTCGTCCCTGAACAGGCACCTTAACAGTGAGACAAAGTCTGTGGGCGGGTGCGGAATAGTTTCGAATTTGTTTGACTTCAGGTGCAAAGAAATTTATTGTACACGTGCAGCTGAATAAGATTGGCAGTTCATTCTCCGTGAAGCATTATAAATGGAACTGAACATGTTTTCAATTGAAATGTAAGGTTAGACCCTTTAGGGTCGAAAGGGAACCGTCGCTGAGAGACGCAATTCCTGCTTTAAACTGGTGCCTTAAAGATTTGACCACATTCCGATGACTCGAGGTCCATTCCATATTTTCTGAACTCCATCCAAGGAATCCACAAACAAGATTCTGTCTTTTTTTTTGCATTTTGAACCCTCCCTTCTTCTCAGCAGCTCTTTATTTTAATTTGATAAAATTTCTAACTAAAGTTGAATGTAACATTCGAACATCGGAATCAAATGAATCTGATTCCTTTTTAATTATTTCAATGACCTGTGCGAGTTTGCAGCTTTTTTTTTTTTTTTTTTTTTTTTTTTTTTTTTTTTTTTTTTTTTTTACCCATGTGAGAAACGGCTTTGAGCTGAAAAGAATCACCTTCTTTTCTCTCTCCGCAGATATTTCTTCACATTTTGAATACTTGCAGGATGTTTGTCAATCGTTGAGTCATTTCCTAATTCACAGAAACTGGTGTTTTCCCGCAAACTTTGCTCAGAATGGACTTTCCTCATTACCCTCTTGTGCCACGACAAACTAAAATTGCTCCAGGTGAGACTTAGAACTCACAACGTCGGCATTGCACACGCGTCTATATTGTCATATAAGTACCACACGCTGACCGATTGTGCCACTGGAGCATGACGATCCTGTGTAGCTCCATATTTCGGACTACACCTTAATGTTTGGAAAATTGCCTGTGAGCTGGGATATGATCGTTTTCACTCGTGGTTCCGAAGTTGTTCGAGGAACTTGCTTGATTACACAGTGCTCAACTGCATTGAAATGTACATTTTCAAGATTTTCCTCCACTGTCACCTGAGCCCTTGATGTTTTTACTCTGTAGAAATCTGTCAATCGAATTCTCCAACAGACTGAATAACTGACCTCCACAGTCTCTGGGGCACTGAATTTCAAAACTTCACCTCAGTCTGAGTTCTCACCTCAGTCTGCTGTTTGGGATATGTTCCTGTTGTGGGAAATTACCTTCACTGTGTACCTAGTTCTGCTCCCGGCATGCCCTCTGGCACTGCACTCTTTTTACACTTGCTGAAGTGTTGCCCTGATCGTGTCATGGCTCCGTGTCACAAGGCTCAGGAAAAGAACACAGAGCAATGTCCAGCAAGATAAATTTTGTTGGTAAAAAGCAGTTCATGCGGCTTTTTGCGTTGTTTCGTCTATTTGCGAGTTTTGCATCATTTAGAATTTTGGAACTGTGCACTTTGTGCACAAGTGCCGTTCATTAATATCTATCCTGAGGAGAGGTTGTTGCCAATACTGAGTCCTGGGAATAGCACAGTGCACTCTCATCGAGTCAGGAAAACAATTCCTCACAATAACGTTCCATCCCCCTCTGTCATGGGCCTTTCATGCCACAAAATTCTTCACAGAATTCGATTCAGCAAATTCACCAACTTCGCTTGCAAAATTCACACAACCGACAGGACACACACTCCACCCGTCGTCATCAACCTTCACCATTACTTCATTCAAGGACACGTTCCAAAGTTAAATTGAATTTCACATTTAAAATTGCAAATTAAGAAGATGCCAGAACTGGATTTAGAATATCAGAATGTCATGTTTAGCACCGCAGCTAGAACTCCAGCCCGACAATTGAGAAATCTACCCCTGAAGCCCCAACATCCACATGGCAACTTGCTCCATGTGCCCAGTTAGAAACCTTTTGTGAAGGAGCATGCTGTCTGATAGAGCGCCTGTGAGCATCCTCAATTGTCTGACCTAAAACTGCAACAGGAGCTGTCCATTCCAGTTGTGACTGCGGTGGGGTAAATATGAGAAACCTGATATTCGGTGTTGTCGATTCATCATTCTCATCATCATGATATCAACGTTTAAGAGGTATTTAGACAGACACGTGAACAGGAAGGTAATAGAGAAATACGCAACCATTGGCAGGCAAGTGGGATCAGTTCAGTTCAGAATGGCGTTCGGCACAGACCTATGTTGCACTGTTTTTTGTTCCACGTCATTGTTGACAATTCTCTGCCTGAAACAACACTGAAAGATGGGAACATGGGAACAGGAAAAGGCCATTCAACCCGGCTCCGCTGACTCACCATTCCTTAACATCTTGGCTGATCTAAAACTTTAATGGTTTTTCCGAGCCCATCCTCATAACCCACTTTGAGAATCTGGATTTATAGATCTCTAAATATATTCAAGGTGACAAATCTTATGTATAACGGGAATGTTATGTTGGATTTCCCTGTCAACTATGCAGTTTTGTGGGACGAGCAGTTGCCTCTGGTCGAACTATTCTCTGAAAACTTGTGTGGAATGGTGACGAACGTCCTCTTGTCAGCAGCAGGGACTGGAATTCCGGACGACAGGAAGTGCTGATGAAGCAGTTTCCACAGAACAACATTGATTCGTTTGAAACCTGAAATGAAAGTCAACTCTGGGGTGGTTTTTGAACCCACTCGACCTTCAAATCGCAAATGTTTAGCGATCGACCGCGCTGCCCCTTGCGACAAGAGCCACTCTCAAGTTGCCCTTGGCTTGTTATGTTCGCGTCTTTCATCAATCATCCGTCTCGCCATCGATTTAGTAAGGTCTGTTTGAAATATTAGTCAGAACTTTGTGTTAGTTTAAAATACTCATCAACAATCCCACTGCATAAACCTATGCTTCCGATATTTCGTCATTTTTTCTTTTACCTGTTTCTCTTTCATTCGATGTATGTTCATTGGAGCACAACTTGGGAGGAATAATGGGAGGGAAAAATCGTGTTCCTTCTTATTGTCCGAATTCAACCTACATTTGAATAGATTTCAGACAACAAGTTCCAATTCTTGATTTCGACATTACCATAAAGTCGACATATCAAGAATCTCCAGCGAGATAAACTGACAAGAATCGGATTCGAGCTTCACTTCATGTCAAACTCTTTGACAGAACGAAGATCGGCAGCAGCAAAAGAGCTGGGAAGAGCAACGAGAGTTGGACTTGAACCCACGCGTGCAAAGTGGAATGGATTACCAGCCCATCACCTTAACCTCTCGGCCATAGCATCACATAAGCACCGACGTTGACATGTGATCTTATCAAGACTTCATGTTTCGCTCACTTCATTAAATTGCGCAGAGCAGCAAGTATTTCTTCATCGTGTTTGTGAAATGATATGCAGCATGGTATGATTTCCAGAGTATGGTATGACCTGTGGGTCACACCCATTGCGACGCACTTCTCTCATGAGGTGAACACAAATGAAGAAATTACTCAATGACAAGATTAGGTGGGTTATGGAGAATGGGTCTGGGTGACATGCTCTGAGGATCGGTGTGGACTTGTTTGGCCGAAGGGCCTGTTTCCACACTGTGGGGATTCTATGATTCTCCGATCTATGATCTATTGAATCGAATTCGACGAAGAATTGGAGCCGATTGAATGTAAAGCCTGGTGACAGCGGGGATGTGACATTGTCTGTGAGGAATTGTTTTTCAGACTTGAGAAGAGTACTCTGTGCTGTTTCCAGAAGTCAGTACTGGGACCAGCTCTCTACTCAACAGATATTAATGACTCGTACTTGTTTACAGAGCGGACAATGTCAAAATGCTAAATGAGGCAAACCTGACAAATGAACTGCACAATGCAGAAACTGGTCTTTTGTAATGACCAGTCTGTTGTGCTGAACATCGCTCTCTTGTCATTTTCCTGAGCGTGACCCTTCAAGAATCACTGGTCTATGCTCATAAAAGCTGCTCTGGGTGATGCTTGTTCTCACAACATCGACGTTGAACACGCCTCCATGAGCATGCTTTCTGGAATTTAAAATTTGTCTCTCATTGCGTTCCTTTAGTACATGTTACGGGGAAATTGAATACCACAGTTAATGCCGTGGCCGGATTCGAGCAAGAGCTGCTGCAGCCGCATCAGACAGGAAGAACCATTATATGGTTACGGTGCCGCACAGTGAGGCCTCAGGAAACAGGACAACACTGCAGTGCTGTAGGGTGTGACAGGAGCAATGCCAGGCACACAACAGCAATACAGCGGACTGAGATGAGGGAACACACAATGGGGAGAATCTTTGGAATTCTGAACCACGGAAGTCGTAAATGCTAAGTTTTGAGTTTGTAAAAGGCTGTCATTGATAGATTTCGACAGAGTTTTAAAACACCAAGATCTCAGCGAATAGTGTAGAAAAAATGGTTTTAAAGTCGGAGGCCGTCCAAGATCTCATTGAAGGGCGAGGTTGGCTCGAAGTGTTGAATGGCCGCATCATACTCCTATTTCTTACAGTTTAAAATGAAGACTTTTTGCATTATATTCACTTGGTGAATGTGATTTATTTTCATGTGGAAATGATTTTTTGCTGGAGTGCGATATTGGTTGTATTTTTCAATGAGCATTTGAGTTTTACAACGGTTATACCAGCAGTTTCCTCAGACAAGGAAGTGACTACTGCTGCAGACGACCATATAATCCCAGTTCCCAGGCCTGGAATCAGAGAAACTCAATGCCCCACTATTCTATATTTTCCAGTAAAATTGATTCTGACCCTAAATCCCGACTCCTGCATATGCCGGATAAACGCTAAACCACTTGTTTCACAGAATCGTCGCCAATCTCCCTTAAAAATATTCATGGACACTGCAGGAGATAGCCTGGCATTTTCCCAAGACTGGATAAAATGGAATGGAATGCTTGGTTAGGCTGAGATTGCTCTCCTTAGAACAAAGGAGGCTGGGGGTGGGAAAATTTATAACCACACAATAACATTTATAAACATTCAATATTCTTAGGGACTTTGAAAGAGTAGATATGGACAGGTGGTTTGCCTTAGTGTGAGAGTCGAGGGCCAAAGGACACAATCTCAGAACAAGTTGTTGCCCATTTAATTCTGAAACGAGGAAGAATTGTGTTGCTCAGTAATTGTCTGGAATTCTCTCTCTGAATTGTTGAGTATTTTCAAGCTGAGCTAGACAGATGTTCAATCAGTAAGGAGATCAAGGGTTATTCAAATGGGGCAGGAGAATGGAGTTGAAGATTATCAGATCAGCCATGACACCACTGAATAGCGGAGCAGACTTGGTGAGCCAACTGGCTTACTTCTGCTTCTGCATCATTTGGCCGATGGTCCCATTGATCGAAAAGTTTCACATTGTGAGGGAGTTGGATAAAGTGGTAGAAAAGGTCTATTTATTTGATCAGACAGATCAATCCGAGCTTCATTAGCTGATGAAGAACAAATGTGCTGTGACCTGGAGACAACAAATGGCACTCTACATACCACAGATTGAAGAAATGACGGGAGGGAAAATGGTGCTCCTTTTCACTATTCCAGTTTAATCTGCAATTTAAACATTTTAAAGTGATAGGTTGTAATTCTTGATTTAGACTTTACTGTCATGTCGACAATTCACGAATCTCTGCTGACATAAACTGATGAGAATTGGGCGTCAAGTCCAATTTGTACAAATGTATGAGACACAAAGAAGAATGATAACAGCGATAATGGCCTGAAACACCAACGACGGCGGGATTCAAACCCACGCGGGCAGAGCACAATGGATTAACAATCTATTGCTTTAAACGCTCGGTCACGTCCTTGCACGTGGAAAGCAGTTGACATGTGATATCATCAAGATCTCATGGAAGGAAGATGGAGGATGAGAAATTTCCTCATCGGAATCGAATCCACACAACTACGTTTCTGATTTTAGAGGAATGATAAAATCAGTAAAATTCGAGAAAATACCACGCTTCTTTGAAACAGCAGTTGTGATTGCTTCATTCTGAGTGAGAAGTTGTTATAATGAACCAAACAAGTAATTTCTACAAATTCCTACCTACATTTAGCCTTGAATCATCATTTTTTCAGTCGGTTTCTTCCTCACGCCTTGTAGCCAATCCCAGCCCTTTCACTCCCCTCCGTCTGCACTTTTTCCCACCTGAGACATTCCGGACTATTCCAATTGGCTGGAGAGCTCATCAGCTGGAAGATTAATTGTCAGTCTTATCCCAGAAACACTGGTCGAATTGTTTTATTTTTCATTAGAAGCCCTGCCCACTGTGACCATTCTCACTGTAGCAACACGTGTAATTCCCCTTCTGGAATGTAAACCAACGGCACGGTGAAGAAAGCACATTACCTTAACCACGTGACCAACCGGAAATGGGTGTGCGGAGCTACTCTGTGGCTCCAGTGACACAATCGGTATCGAGGCGCGTGAAATGCCGAGCTTGTGAGCTCCAACCTCACCCGGAGCAGCTTTTATTGACATGGAGTAGGGATTATTGGGACATCAGGCTGTGGGAAATATCATACACACTGTAAATGTTGCAAACACGCACCAGCCAATACATTTACCTTTCACTCAATCCCTTTCTCACCAGGAACTAACACTGGCGTGATGGCCTGAATGGCCTTCTCCCGTCCTCTGTCACTCTGGGTTGATCTGAACAGTGAAACTTATTCTCCACAATGAAGAAATGCAGCAGGGAGACAGCAACGTAGTGGTGAGATATATCCCAGTTATCCCTGGGTATTAAGACATCGCAGCTGCTGGAGTTTAAATTCGATGAGTAACATCTGGAATATAAACTTGATTTCAGGAACAGAGACCATGACTCTAATTTCCTGAAATCCCATTCATTCATGTCCCTTTGGGAGGGAGGTCCTTATCCGGTCTGTCATACAAGTGACTCCAGACCCACAACAACATGGTTGACCTCTATCTGCCCTCTGACATCATTTCAAGGTGAATTAGGGATGAGTGACAAAATGATGTCCTGACCAGCGATACTCACATCCGTGGGAGAATAAGGAAGAATAAAAACGCATTCACAACAGGGAAAAATGGCTTTCTGTCTGCATGGATTCAAATTCACCTGATTACCCAACTTGGACAGGCAGAAGGACACCCACACCACAGATAAACCAGGGAAATGTGCGGACCGAGAGAAGGTTTCAATTACCCACTGAGGTGGAAACTCATTTACTCAGTCACACTTGGGACAGGTTGTTCACCAGTCCCGTGTATGGGAATGGATCACTCAGAGAAACAACCTCCAACGACACCAGCAAATTCACATATGACAGCAATGGTTATATTCTGCTGTTATTGCTGCTGTTAACCCCCAACTATGAATTGACTATGACTATGACCAGTGGAATTCTGAGGGTCACTCACCCTGAAATGTTATCTTTGATTTCTCTCCACAGATGCTGCCAGTTCTGCTGAGCTTTTCCAGAAATTTCTGTATTTTATTTCTTTCCGATTTACAGCAATTACAGTCCTTTCAGTTTTTATCCAGAGGAGTTCCATTGTTTTTTGATCAATAACAATAATTAAAACCTCGTTGTAAGAGCCATAATTTAGAAGTCTGCAGATGACACGCAATAATTGATCATGTCGTTGACCATGAGGAAGAAAGCCATGTAATGCAGGAATATATATCAATCAGGTTGAAAGAAAAAAATTGTGAACGGAATTCAATCCAGAGAAGTGAGTGATAATGAATTCGGGGAGAGTGAACAATGAAAATGGGGAATACTGATTGGTGTAGAAGGACAAAGAGACCTGGGAGTGGACATTCACAGATCGTGAAGGTGGTTGGACAGGGAGATCGAGGGTCAAGAGAGTTATGAGATATTTTCTGTTCTTGACCGTAGGCTGGAATATAACACCGGGGAAGTGATTCTAGAGCTTCAACAAACATCAGTTTAAAGGACAGCTGGAGGACTGAGCATAAGTCTGGTCACTGCATGAATCAACTTTTCAAAAAAATCATGATAGAAGACATAGAAGCAGACGTAGGCATTTTGGCCCATCATGTGCACTGCATCACTCAATGAGATCATCGCCAATATCACTCCAATCAGGTCGGTATGCACCTTGGAGGGAAACTTGCAGATGGATCTTCTACTCTTGCGCTACCAGGTGGTACAGTTTGAAGGTTTAGAAGGTGCTGTCAAGGGAGTGGGTGAGTAACTGCAGTGCATCTTGTAGATGTTGCACTCTGCTGCCACTGTACCTCAGTGGAGAAGGGAGTAAATGCTGAAGGTACTCTATGAGGCACCAGTTAAGTGGACTGTACTGTGCTGGATGGGGTTGGGTTTCTTGAGTACAGTTGGGGCTTTGGGGCAGCAGGGTGGCCCAGTAGTTAGCACTGCTGCCTCACAGCACCAGGGACCTGGGTTCGATTCCACCCTCGAGCAACTGTCTGTGTAGAGTTTGCACGTTCTCCCTGTGTCTGCATGGGTTTCCACCGGGTGCTCCGGTTTCCTCCCACAGCTGAAAGATGTGCAGATTAGGTGGAATGGCTATGCTAAATTGCCCATAGTGTCCAGGCACGTGAAGTTAGGCGGATTAGACATGGGAAATGGTGAGTTACAGGACAGGATAGGACAGGGGAGTGGGTCTGGGTGGGATGCTCTTTAGAGGGGCCGTGTGGACCCATTGAGCTGAATGGCCTGTTTTCATACTGTCGGGATTCCATGATTCTACAATTGTTGAGCTGTATCCATCCAAGCAAATAGAGAGTATTCCGTTACAATCATGATGATGCAGACATTGGGGAGTCACAAGTTGAATTCATCATCATAGAATCTCTTCCCTCAGACCTTCTTTCATAGGCTCAGAATTTGGAATGCAGGTCCAGTTCAGTTTCTCATCAATATTAGCACCGAGGATGATGATAGTGGGGAATTCATTGAAGATAAACCCATTGAATGTCATTAAATGTTAGGTTCTCATTTATCAGATTTGTTCATTATTTGTTGACACTTTGGTGCAAATGTTCTTTGTCACATAACAGGTTAACTTCAATGCTGTCCAGGCATACGACATTTGGATATCTACTGACTCAGTATCCAAGGAGTCACAAATTGTGCTAAGAATTGTGCAACCAGCAGCAAACATTCCCATTTCTGACCTTACGACACAGGGAAGTCCATTGGTGAAACAGCCGAAGGTGGTTGGGACTAGAACCCGATCCTGAGGGACTGCTGCAGCTGAGATGGTTGGCCTCCAAAATCACAAGCATCTCTCTCTGTACTCAGTATTACCCAACCAGGGTGATGTAGGGTAAGGAGGATAGGAGAGTGTACAAGGAGAATATAAATGGAAAGAAGCAGAACATTAAAACACAGAACAATAGGAAATAAGCTTGGACGAGCATTACAGCTTGGGCTAAGAGTCAAATACAACCATATCAGGACCTAGTTATTGTAGTTGAGGTAGTTTAACTACATGTCAATAACGGTGAACCATCAGCAGTTACTTATGGTTCAGAGAACATCTGTACATCTTAAGATACTCGCGTATGTATTATTCAAAAGGGAAAGCTTGCATGTTGTGGGCTGATGGTGGGGATAGAGAAGCTTTGAAGATGATGTAAAAGTGGAAGCACTGCTGAAGTTAGAGGTCTCAGAACTTTGTAAGAAACTGAATAGCATCCTGTTTATGTAGTAAATAACTGACATATAAATTTATTTTGTACCAATGTTATATGTAATCACTCTGACATGAAAATGTCCTAATATTCTGTTTTGAGCTGTAAGTGGTGGAGTGTCTCGAAACTGTGCTTAGAGACCGTTTCTGCACGTATGCGGTACAAGTTAGAATAAATTCACCTTGTTTCGATCGACTCAGGTCCGAAGACGCAATCTTTTCACATACCTGCCTTCAAAAGGGAGAATAATATTCTCTGATTCCTATTGATCCTAGTTTTTGCTATGATTCCTTGATACAATGCTCTGTGTACTGGAGCCTTAAGACAGCAGATAGTAATTCCCATATTTGGAATTCAGCTGTTGGTCCGTGTTTGCAGCAAGAATGTAAAGAGATCAGGAGCTGAGTGGCCCTTGCTTAACTCAAACTGAGATCCATGACTATGATGTTACAAAACAAAGCTTGATGTCATCGTTGTCACCCTGTTTTGACTGCATTTACGTCTCGAAAGTCCAGAAGATTGAGTGAAGATTTTTCCCACGCAGTCCACTTGTATGGTTTCTCTTCATTGTGAATGATGCTGTTTCCTTCCACGTTCAAAGCTCCTGAGAATTGATTTTTACTGGCAGCTCTTCATCCAATGTTTGACTTGAGCTGCCTGTCTGTAAATTCTCCCTTTCGAATTCCTGGCAAATAAATTTAAAACAGTCAAAATTGGAATGAAAGCTGCTGGATTATCATAAAAACCCACCTGGATCACTAATGTCCTTGATAAAAATACAGGTCAAATCAGGCAGCGGGAACTGGCTGCACAGCCAGTCATTATTTGTGCAGAGCCAGCAGAGTGGTACCGCAACAATGCTGTTGGTGTAACAATACAAACTGTACAACTATCTGACCATAACCTGTGTCAGTCTGTAATTGGATAAATGTAACTGACCTAAGCTTGCTGAAAAAGCATTACTGTAAGCAGGTGGGAAGTCATGGGCCACCTTCAGATACATGCAGTCCCCCTTTTACTGGTGAGACTTGCTTCTGGAATACAATGTTCAGTACTGGTCACTGTACTTATAGAAAGTTTTTAATATGTTGGAAGCATTTCAAAGAAGATTTAATGGTCGAATACCTTGAACGAGTGGATTGCCTTATGAGGAAAGGCTGGACAGGCTAGAACTGTATTCTTTCAAGTTTAGAAAAGAAATAGGAGACTAAATTGAAACGTAA
>NC_063339.1:85783339-85788353 GCF_021869965.1 Rhincodon typus
TGAAATGGTGAAGAATATTTACTTTCTCTCAGAGGGCTGAGAATATTTGTAATTCCCTTCACCAAAAGGCAGTGGATGTAGAATCTTTAAATTCATTCTAATGCAGAGGCAGACAGATTCTGATGACCAAGATGATGAAATGTTCAGGGATATACAGGCACATGGAACAGAGTTTGAAATCGTATCAGCTGTGATCTTATTAAGTCGCAGAGTAGGCTCGAAGGGCTTAGTGGCCTACTCTTGTTCCTCATTCATATGTTCGAATGAACCGGAGGATAAAGAAACTCAAGTCTTGTCTGGTTACTGCAGGCAAGGAGGGTGTTTAAGCTCTCACTTCACCCACACATGGATTAGTTACTGTCTATCACCCCAACCAGCTTCAATTAACATCTGGAAAATTTTAATCAAATCAGCCCTCATCCTTCTAAGTTCCAGGGAATGCACCATTCCTGCTGAGACGTATTTCGATAGCAAGAGTAGAGAACATGGAAAATAGGAGTCAGAGTAGTTAATTCAGCCCAGTGAGCCTCAAAAAGGTCAAAGCTGATCCATTTAGGCTTCAATTCCATATCCCCAGTTGGCCTTGATAATGCTTTTCTTAAATTTCCGTAGGTTTTGCTGAGCCAAGGTGCCATTGAGAAGATGGTAGCGACCTGCCTTTGTGAACCACTACAGTCCGTGAGGTGGACCCACAATGCTGTTAAGGAGGGAATTCAGGATTTTGGCCCTGTAACTCTCAAGGAATAGCGATACTTTTCCAAGTCAGGATGGAGAGTGGCATGGAGGGAATTCATGCCCAACAGAGAGTCTCAGAGATCTCACAGACAAAGGTTCTGCCGACTCTGTCTGATCTTGTCACTATCTTCCAGGTACTCTGTTATCCCAACTTTTACAGTGGACCCTAACACTTTTTCCCACCATCAATGCTTTGATAATGCCCTATTTTCGCTCTGATTCCCTTCTTAAATACTTGGGCAACGTTAAGTACCCTCCAATCCATAGGAATTCACAGAATTAATAGAATTTGAAGATAACCATTAGCGCATTTGCCATTTCTAGGGCTACTTCCTAAGTTACTCTGAGACAAAGGTTACCAATCTCTGGGGATTTATCTGCCGGTTGTCCCATGAGCTTTCTCAATATCACTTTCCTACTAATAGTAATTTCATTCAATTCTCCCTTCCCGTTAGACCCTGGGAACCCCTTAATTTTGGGTCAGTATTTGTGTCCTCTTTTTTGAAAATCTAAGACATACGTAATCTTTTGCTATCAATGTTCAATGAAGAGTTTAATGATGATCAGGAAACTGCTTTTGATTGTCAGGAAAAACCCATCGAGCTCACTAATATCCTTCAGGGGAAGAAACTGTCGTCCTTACTCGGTCTGGCCAAAAAGTGACTCCAGTCCCACAGTAATGCAGTTAACTCTTGACAGCCATCTGGACAATCAGGGATGGGCAATAAATTCTGGCCTAGCCGGCGATGACCACAACCTGTGAATGAATAAAGAAAAATGCCATTGATTTGTATTGTCCCTGCAAGAGCACTCTCATATTCTATTTTCTCCCTCTTAAAAAATCCCTTCGTCTCCCTTTGCTGAAGTCTAAACTTTTCCCAATCCTCAGGTCTGTTATTTTCTTTACCTAATTTGAATGCCGTTTCCTTAAATTTAATACCCATTCATTTCGCTTTCTCTGCCACGGTTTGACCATGTTTCCCATTTTGTTCTTATGCCAGACTGAGATGAATAACTTTCATAGCTTGTCCACTTCCTCTTTCAATATTTGCCACTATCCATCTCCCATCATCCATTGAAATACTGATCCACAATTTATCACAAGTAGCTCATGCGTCATACCATTATAACTTCTTTCATTTAATTACAGGAACCGAGAGTCGGAAACAACATCACTCTCCATCTTTATGAAGAATTCAATCGATTGTGGGCACTTTTCCTTCACGGCCCACACTTAACTTCATTATCAATTATTCCTTTCTCATTGCTTGTTCACCAAGGAGGGCCCTGTAAAGATGAAAGAGGTCATGTTTGTATTGAACCTCAGGAGATGAGGGAGTCATCAAAGGAATATTTTGTATCACTTATCACTGTGGAGAAAGAAATGGAGCCTCGAGATCTCAGGGAAAGAAATATTGCATTTTGAAAACAAGTTCACAGGAGTCACAGAAGACTAGCGGGATTTTTAATGAATATTTCCCCTCAATGTTTACTGAGGAGAGATTCATGGATGCTGAGGAAATAAGGGAAACAAGTGCAGACGTTTTGGACTGCCTGAAAGCACACTCAGGTGGATAAATCCCCTGGTCCTTATCAAATCCATCCTCGGACATTGTGGGAGGCGAGGGAGGAAATTGCAGAGGTCCTTGCAGAGATTTTTGCTTCATCTTTCGCCACTGGTGAAGTTCTGGAAGACTGAAGGGTGGCTAACGTTGTTCCATTGTTTAAGAAAGGTAGCAAAAACAAGCCAGGGAACTACAGGCCAGTGAGCCTGACAGCAGTGATAGGCAAGTTATTGGAGAGGATACTGAGGGACAGGATCAAACAAGATTTGGATAGCCAAGGTCTGAGTAGGGATAGTCAGTATGTATTTGTGCACGGGAAGTCATGTCTGACATTTTTTTTACAGTTTTTCTAAGAGGTAACCAAGACCATAGAGGAGGGTAGGGCAGTGGGTGCTGTCTATGTAGACTTTAGTACACCTTTGACAAGGTCCTGCAAAGCAGGCTAATCATGGGATCCGGGGATAGCTAGCTAATGTGATTCAAAATTGACTCAATGAAAGGAAGCAGAGGGTGATGGTTGAAGGCTCTTTGTCAGACTGGAGGCCTGTGACTAGTGGTGTGCCAGAGGGGTCAGTGCTGGGACCTTTGTTATTTGTTACTTACGTAAATGATCTGGATGTGAATATACAAGGCATGATCACAAAGTTTGTGGGTGATATAAAATTAGAAAGTAGTGTTGATAGCAAGAAAGACAATTAAAATTTACAGAGAGATCTTGATCAGAAGTGGAAGTGGGCTGAGGATTGGCAAATGCAATTCAATATAGTTAAGGTAGGAATTATACAGTAAATGGTAAGGTCCTGAAGACTGTTGTGAAACAGAGGCACCCAGAAGTACGAGTATACAGTTCATGGAAAGCAGTGTCACAAGTAGACAAGTGTGGTGAAGAAGGCATTTAACATGTTAGCCTTCATGGGTTGAAGCATTGAGTATAGAAGCTGGGATGTTATGTTACAGGTGTATAAGTCATTGGTGAGGCCGCACTGGAATACTGCGTACAGTTTTGGTCAGCCTGTTATTCGAAAGACATAGTTAAACCGGAAATTGTGCAAAGAAGATTTACTAGGATGTTGCCAGGCCCGAGTTGTAGGGACAGGTTAGTCAGGATAGGACTTTATTCCTTGGAACATGGGAGAATGAGGGGGTGATTTTTTTGAGGTGTATAAAACCATGAGGGGTATAGATAGGGTGAATGCATGGAGTCTTTTTACCAAGGATGGGAAATTAAAAACTCGAGGTCGTACGTTTAAGGTGAGAGGGGAAATATTTAAAAAGGACATGAGGGGCAACTTCTTCATGCAGAAAGTGGTGCATATATTGAATGGGCTGCCGGAGAAAGTGGTTGAGGCGGGTTCAATAGCAACATTTTAAAAAATAATTGGATAGGTACATGGATGGCAAGGGTTTAGACGGACATGGACCAAATCCAGCAATTGGAACTAACTGAGTGGGCACCATGATCAGCATGGACCAGCATGGGCCAAAGGGCCTGTTTCCACACTGTATTACTCTATGACTCTAAATCTTACCACCTGCTCCAGTGCGTCCCATCATGTGGAAATTTAAAAGAGAAAATGTGGGGTCACTTGCAGAAATATTCTATCATCTCTAACTACAGGTGAGGTGCAAGATGATTGCAGAGTGGCTCATGTTGTGCCTTCATTTGAATGATGTAAGAAGCCTGGGGACTCTTGTTCTGAGAGTCTGACTTTGGTGGTGGATAACTTGTTGGAGATGATCCTGAAAAATAGCACTTGAAGAGGCAAGGAATGATTATGGATAATCAGCATGGTTGTCTGCGAGAGAAATCGTGTCTCACAAATTTGATTGAGATTTTTGACGAAGTAACCAAGATGATTGATGAGGGCAGAGCAGTAAACATTGTTTACTTGGACTGTAGTAAAGCCTTTGACAAGGTTCCAAATGGTGGACTAATTAGTAAAGCCAGCATACATGGGATCCAGGATGAGCTTGCCAATTGGATACAAAATATGCTTAATGTCAGGAGGCAGACGGTTGAAATGGAGAGTTGTTTTTTCGAACTGAAGGCCTGGTGTTCAGCGGTGACCAGTGGTGCTCCGCAGGGATCGGTGTTGCGTTCACTTTTGTCCGACATTTATATGAATGATTTAGATGAGAATACAGAAGGCATGGTTAGTAACTTTGCGGATGACTCCAAAATTAATGCGAGAGTGGACAGTGAAAAAGGTTAAGATTTCAAAGAGATCTTGATCATTTGGGTCGATGTGCTGAGGACTGGCAGATGGAGTTTAATTTGAATAAATGCGAGGTACTGCATAGTGGTAAAACAAACAAGGGAGGCAGGACTTCACAGAAAATCATAAAATCATAGAATCCCTACAGTGTGTAAACAGACCCTTCGGCCCAACGAGTCCACACCGACCCTCAGAGCATCCCACCCAGAACCATACCTTTATAATCCACCTGATCTACACATCCCTGAACATTATGTGCAATTTAGTATGACCAATCCACCCAAACTGCAAATCTTTGAACTGTGGGAGGAAACTGGAGCACCCAGAGGAAATCCACTAACAACTTAAAATAGGGCCTTGGGTATTGTAGAACAGAGAGACTTCAGGTTTCAGTTACCTAATTCTTCTAAATTTGCATCACATATAGACAGGGTGGTTGAGAAGGTGTTTAGTACGCTTACCTTCATTGCTCAGACAGTTGTGTACAGAAGTTGGGAC
>NC_063339.1:85788453-85791142 GCF_021869965.1 Rhincodon typus
GGGTTGGTGGGGGCATATTTTTAATCAACTAGATTAGTTTTATTGTCGCATATACTCACATGAGTCCAGTGAAAATTTTACAAGTTGCCACTTATGGCACCATGTTAGGTACAAAGGTACCTGGGTACAACACTACCCAGGGCCCTACCATGAACGGTTTAAGTCCTGTCGTTGAGGAGTACTGTTAAGGTGAATTGCAAGTGTCTTTTCCCTAGGGTGGTGGATTTCAAGACCAGGGTCATATTTTTAAGGTGAGAGGTGAAAGATTGAAAAAAGGCATGAGGGGCAACTATTCTTTCCCCCCGCCCAGAGTGTGGTTCGTGTGTGGAATGAACTTCCAGAGGAAATGGTAGATACAGGCAGAGTTTATAATGTTTAAAAGACGTTTAAATAATACACAAATAAGAAATGTTCGGAGAGACATGGGCCATGTGCAGGCAGATGGGACTACATTATTTTTGGAACATGGTCAGCATGGACTGGTTGGACCGACGGGTCTGCTTCTGTGCTGTTAGACTCCATGACGCTACGCGATTGAAACTTACAGAATACTGAATGGCCTGGATAGTTAGACATGGAGATGTTTCAACTTGTAGGAGAGACTAGAACCTGAGGGCACAGGTTCTCAGTGAAGGGATGACGCTTTAGAACGGAAATGAGGAAGAAATTCTTCAGCCCGAGAGTGGTGATTCTGTGGAACTCATTGTCATAGAAGGCTGTAGAGGCCAAGTCCTTGAATGTATTTATAACAGAGATAGATAGATAATTATCTTGATTGATAAGGGGATCAACGGTTGTGGGAGAAGGCAGGAGAATGGGGTTGAGAAACATATCAGTCACAATCTAATTGTGGAGCAATCTTAATGAACCAAATAGCCTAATTCTGCTCCTATATCTTGCGCTCATGGTTATTATGGGTGACGTCAATCTGCACATCGGTTGAGCAAACCAAATCAGTAACAATACCATAGAGGAGAAATTCCTGGAGTGTGTATGAGATGGTTTTCTACATCTATATATTGAGTGACCAAAGAGAGGACAGGCCATCCTCAAAGGTGTAGTGTGTAATGGTTAGGGATGTGTTAGCTCAGTTGGCTGAACAGCTGATTTGTGATGCAGATTGACTCCAGCAGCATGTGCTCAATCCCCGTAAAAGCTGAGGTCACCATGAAGGTCCCACCATCTTAACCTTACCCATTGCCTGAGGTGTGGAAAACCTGAGATGAAAGCACCATTTGTCATCTCTCTCTCTGAAGTGAGAGAACAGTCCTACAGTCTTGGAAAACTATGGTAACTTTATTTCAAAAGTTTAAGAGTGGATTAATTGGCAATCAAGCTGTGAAAGGCCTCATGTGGAAAAGTGAAGAACTCTTCATGATAGAACTCTTCATTTACATGGAGAGTGACAGAGTTGATTTTGAGACTCGGAGCCAAAATCTAAATAGAGGAAATTACAATGGTATGAGGTGCACGCAGGCATTCTTGATTTTAACTGTCCCACATTTGGTGCCCTCAACCTTTAGCTGCCAAGGTGACAAACCGTGAAATGTCCTCATTCAACCTCTCTCTCTCTCGAGATCAGTTTTTCACCCCAAAATACTGGTTGAAAACAACTGATTTGACCATAAAACTTGTTGTCACCACCTTAATATCTCATTGTGTGTCGAGGGTCCGAGGTTGCATTTTCACACTACCAAGGAACAGTTTGGAAGTTTCCATTATGTGAAGGGCACTACATTGATACAAATTATTTGCCACTGAATTAGACACATATCACAGTTCCTTCGTCATCACTTGGTGAATAACTCCTGTCGTAAAGAGCATTGTGGGAGCTACTAAGGGAAGTTACTCGCCTGCAACAAATGGTCAGGCAATGTTATGCTTAAAAAACCTCATTTAGAGAGTCAATGGAAGTAACAAAACAATACCTACAGACAGTTACAACCATTATTGAGGAGACAGCAGGTTAGAAAATGACAAAGTTGATCAGGGAGAACAGAGAGGAACCAGAACAATGGATGGTCACAATGGATGGTGTTATAAAGCAGCTTTTGACACCAGCCACATATCGAGGGGGTGCCAAAATGAGTCACATTAGCTCCAGAGTCAGATAACTGAAAACAGCAGGAAAAGCTTAATGGTGTAGATTGAAATTATTTCAATATTTTAAACCATCATTGTGTTCAACTTTAAAATCAAATTCCAGAGTCTGCCGCTCAAAAGATATCAGAAGCACTGGGGTCAGAGTAAACTCACAGTTCAGGAAACACCCGGGAATCAGGGTGATGTCAGTGAGCAATTACTTGTGTGTGATATCATCATCCACTTGAACACAGAGCATTTGGGCCTGCACAAACAGGTGATCGCCATGAAGAATGTGAGGGTCTGAGGATAGACTTGAAAGAAGATGAATCAGAATGGCTCAACAACCAAGGGATATTAGTTGTAAGGTCAGGTTGGGGAAACTGAAGTTGTTCTGCACAGAGCAAAGGAGATTGAGGTTAGAGATAGTAGGAAATGCAAATGCTGGAGAATCCGAGACAACAAGGTGCAGAGCTGGATGAACACAGCAGGCCAAGCAGCATCAGAGGAGCACAAAGGTTGACGTTTCGGGCCTAGACCCTTCATCAGATATGGGGGAGGGGAAGGGGGTTCTGAAATAAATAGGGAGAGAGGGGGAGGCGGATAG
>NC_063339.1:85791642-85795547 GCF_021869965.1 Rhincodon typus
TTTTCTCAATACCCGAATGCACTGAAAAATTGCAAAACAGAAACTGTTGAGATTAGGCTCTGCAAAAGCTCCTAACGCCGGGAGTAAGCCTTTTTGCGCAGTTGGAATTCACTCAGTTTTCAGAACCTATCGCCAGTTTATGTGTGATGTTTTACATGAGGCAGAGTGGTGGCGTTAACACGGGCATGAGCAAAACGGTAACATTCACAGCGTGAACAACCAGCAAAGATAATCACTGTCACTGTTTCACTTCAAAAGTCCCTGTTTTGTGAGGCAGTGAGTTTTGCTGACAAAGAAAACACATTTGTCGTCAGGATGCTGCTTCAGTGTCTTCTCTTTTTCTGCTGGATTCATCATGAAGTTCCTTTCTGCTGTTCCACAAGCACTTTGCTTCTCCTTTTCTTGTATTCTCATCCCTTCATTTCCACTTAGGTAGGAATAATGAGGTGAGACAGGATAAACTGCAGTTTAGCGGGGAATATTGTGATCATGACAACAGGCATCACGAGCTGATCACTCTCATTCTCTCCTGTCCACATTCAGTCATTTTCCACAACAATAAAGACATCGCTATAATCCTATAATTGTGGTAGCATTTTATTTTTCGTGGGTTTGGAATTCTATTTATAATTCTGAAGATTCACAATCCTTTCAGAGAAGAAATGCCTCCTTATCTCAGTCATAAATGCCAGACACATTCTCCGGGGAAATTTGAGCTCAGGACCAGACTCTCCACTCTCAAGAATTCTCCGAATTTCAGACTCATCAAGAGGAGAAATGGGAAATGAGGGATATGGACAGATGGAGTGTCAGAGAATGTGAAAGGAGGCGAGGTGGATACACAGAGGCAAAGAGAGAGAAATAGAGACGCATATTTAGGTAGACACTGAAAAGACCAATTCTCCATTTGACATGGCTGCTAACTGACAGAAAGGAAAAGGCAACCGTTTAAGCAGAGCCTTTCAACACCTCGGGGCAACGGAAGCAGCATTGGAGATGATGAAGTCTCTTTAAAGTTGTAAAGTTGGTGAGAGTAAGCTCATGAGAGAGAGCGATTTTGATAAACACGTTGATTCGACAGATAAAGCTGATAATTTCTCCCGGCAATATAATATAGAAATGCATAATTAACCTGGTACTGACGTACAGGCAGAGGATCTGAAACGTTAACTTATTTCTTTCCACAGATGCTGCCAGACCTGCTGAGTTTCTCTGCCAATTCACGCTTTTGTGTCAGATTGCCACAGTTCTTTGTTTTATGTTAATTGAATAGCTTTTGGGACAAAACAAATGAGCTGACAGCTCAGGAAGGAGGGTTGTCACCACGATAAACTAATATAACAGTGGTTCTATTCCCTAACCGGGAATCAAACCCGGGCCGCGGCGGTAAAAGCACCGAAACCTCACCACGAGAAAATGAGACAAGGGGACTATGTATTTTTGCTATGACACTGCATTTGCATTTTCAGTTGTGATCATTTTCACTGTAGATCGGTTTCTCCCTCTCCGAGTTTATACAATGTGACAGAAGACCATTCGGCTGGTCATTCATCTTTCACCGACCTCGTCCCAGCTTCCAGCAATTGGCCCATAGCCTTGTGTGCTCTGGCGTTTTGGGGGCAAATGTCAATGAGCTTATCCCTGGAATCTAAAATGACACAACGAATGGGACTGAAGATTAAGATGGTAAAACTGTGTTGAAGACCTCTTGAGGATCTGATCCTCATGTTCACCCACAGAGGGAGGCGCACAGACACATCCCCCGAGAGTGACAGGGGACTCAGGATTATACCCGCTCCGTCTGCTTCACGTCTCCTCTCCGTCCCCTCACACAGGTTTCTCTGACACAAGGTCGCATTCAGTGGAACGCAAGCAACTTCTCCAGACAACGAGAACCGTTACCGTGAGCTGCGATATGAAATGGACAGTGAGCTGGATTACTCCCACAAGCTGCGAGTGAGCTTTCAATTTCGAAAAATCACCGACTCAATCAGTGCAGCTCCTGGGAATCTGACAGGGCAGCGACCGGCAGACATCCCTCGCTGGAAGCAACTGATGCACGGCAAACTCTAAACACTTTCATGTGGCATGTATTTCTGCTTCTGTCCCTGTCTCACCTCCAGCTCCCTCTGACCGCCCAGTTCCAAGGTCAATGAGCTGCTTGATACAAACACAGGCAGATCGTGAAGTCAATCTTTATCTTGACAACAGGCCGAGGGAATGTAAGGCACAAGGAAGGGATTGAGAAGCGATGGGTTTGCACACGGCTGAGCAAAGAGACACCAGTATTGCATCTTCCTGATTCTCCCAGATACTGATTCCAGGAATATGCACAGGGTCAGTTATCCCCAGTCTCAATGGATAACATGTCTAATAGCTAGATCAGGGGAGAGTCGGTTCAACTCCTTCATGGCTCGGGTGCATTTTGCAAACGCTGTCCGATGACTTCACAAACTGAGCTGGCCACAGCTGGCCATAGAGTTCTCCAGCACAGAAAAAGACCCTTCACCCCATCGGATCTGACCAGTTGAACTCAAGCCCTGACTGTTCTAGGAACCAAAACAAAGTTGCTGGAAAAGGTCAGGAGGTCTGGCCGTATTTGTGAAGCAAAATCAGAGTTAACGTTTCGGGTCTGGTGACCCTTTCTCAAAATTTACTGTTCTCGTCTCATTTCCCAGCACATGGCTCAAAGCCTCACCGCCTCACCAAGGTTGGCCCTGCAAGTGTATATCTAAAAGCACCTTAACTTTTATGAAGGTTAGTGCTTGTTCTAATATGACAGCCAGTGAGTTGCTCATTCCCATCCGATCTGAGTGAAAAGTTTTGGTCTCCCTGCTTTGATGCCTGTCGCAAACAAAATGGCAGCGAGCAAGATTGCTTGGGATTTGCTCTCATGTTTTGTACGTAGTCAGCAGGATTTGAACTTACACGGGAAGAGCCCCAAAAATTTCAAATCCTACGGCTTAACCACTTGGCTATGACTACGGGAACAAATGCTTCAGCCCTTAACTTTACAGGTAATATTCCCTGTCCAGTCGAGTTGTGCATGAGTGAATCTTCGCTGGGCTTGTTTGAATCCAATTACTTCACAGATTCTAAAGTGTTAAATTCGGTACATGTTGATTCAGCTTGTTTCACACCAATAGTTAAAGTAAATGCTCATTTAAAGGCGAAAATATAAATTGAAGGAAAATTTCAGCAGATGTGGCAGCATCTGTGGGCAGAGAATCTGAGTCACCCTTTCAGAACTTCTTCAGAACTTTGTTTTCTCCCTTTGGTGCTACCAGACCTGTTGAGTTTCTCCAGCAGTTTCTGTTTTTGTTTCAGATTCCAAGCATTGCCAGCTCTTTACGGTAGCTATTAAAGCAATATTGAAATACCTTTATGGTCACTCACCGGAAAGATTTCTGTTTGGAGGACATTTTCCCGACTGCATTAAAACCCGTAACTGTGTAGTCAAAAGGGAACTGGTACAGGTAGAACAGCAATTGTTCCTTCCTCAGTGGCCTCAAACCGCCAACTTCACATTTCACAGTCCAAAGCGCCAGCCAATTGCACCAATGAAAATGGCGAGCTTTTGCAGCAGAACTTAAAGCGGGCTCGTAGTGAATTCAAACTTCCAACTGCCTCGCTTGGAATGATAATTGTCTTTTATCAGTTGTACTTTTCCAAAATAAAACCTGGGACATTCATTGAGAAGACTTGGGATCAGTCTGATCCTACCCTCTGCAGACCCATCCATATCACCGGGAACCAGCTCTCCGACAACCGGCCTGTCTCCCTTCGACCCTTTCAGTGTCTTGTCTATTTCCGAGTTTTCTCATTGTCCCGGAGCAGAGATGAGATTTGAATTCCTGATGTGCAGGAACAAGAATTCTTTCAATGTCTCAGATCAGTTCATGTCC
>NC_063339.1:85795647-85805390 GCF_021869965.1 Rhincodon typus
AAATAAGTGTTATGTGTCTGGACTGTTTGTGCGCAGTCGGATATTTCACTCTTCATTCTCCTGTGATTCCAGTCCCAAAACATTTCTAAAGATTCACAAAGCTGGAGACTGGGTTTTCTGTTTTGCTTCCTTAATATTTTTCTCCCCGCCAGCTCACAATATTTTCCCAAAATCTCTTGCACCATGTCCAGAGATGAGGAAGCCCCGTTTGGGGACATAATCCCGAGGCCGGGAATGTTCTCTTTGGAGCAAAACCGTAGATTTCCTGGGGCTGTATGCAATGATGGGGTTGGGTGCGAGTGGGGATGGGCCGGTTGATCGTCGGGAGAAACTGTGCCAATGGCAAGCGTCCGTTGTCAGTGGACTGGGATTGAAGATATTTCATGAAAAACAGCAGTTATTCAGAATGAACACACAGAATACTGCAGAAACTCAAAGGTCCAGCTGTAGTGGTGGAAAGAGAAACAGAGCTAAGGTTTTGAGTACAGTTAGATTCTTGTTCAGAATGCGTCATTCCTGTATGTTAACAAACTACCAGATCTGAGAAAACGTGAGTTTGTTTTGACATCACGAAGTCGTTTAAAACAAGTGGCAAAAACGTTATCAACAGGATTCGAAACCCCAAAAGATTTCTAATCCATCGCCTTAACAACTGGGCCATGCCTACAGGTCTCAAGCTAATGTTTAATATTTCTCATGAAATGGTTCTAACAGGAAAGGCAAGTATTCAATTTGTGATGTCTGTGCCACTCACCTAATATTTACTGTCACCCTGTACTTGATCAGATCAGAGTAGGCTGTGGGGGGATTGAATTGAACTCAACACATTGATGAGAGAGAGTGAATGGAAACGATCCATTTCCATGAGCGGAGAGACTAATTATCAGGGCAATGGATCGAGAAAGAATTATGTCCTTGTATTTTTATCACGCCTTTCACCACCACCTAAATCACACACAATGAAGTACGTTTGGATTAGATTCCTCTTTGGCAAATCTAACGTGCAAATCAGGGCAGTTGGTTTAACTAGAGGTCAAAAACAAAATGTTTTAAATACTAACACCGAGCGCTGGAGACGCCAGAGAGTTCATACCTAACTTTGGAGGCTTGTTGTGCTCTGATTTCTACCCGGGTGCGTTATCTCAGGGAAACGAGTTGCCCATTTAAATCAGAGATAAGGTGGATGTTCTCACGCTCAGGGAGAAGCAAACCTGTGGAATTCTTGAAAACAGAGGTTGTCAAGGCTCGGTATATTCAAGGCTGAGACAGGCAGACATTTTGTCATTTCGGAAGTCAAGGGCCACGTGGATAAGGCAGAACAGTGGTGCTGAGGATTACCAATTCAGCCATGACGTCATTAAAAGGTATAGCTGACCTGATTGGCCGAATGGCTTCCATCTGCTCCAATTGCTTATCTGTCATTTGGAAAATGCTACGGAACAATGTAAAGGAAGAAATAGCAGAACATTCACCAATGATGACCGCAGTCAAACTGAGTCAACATTGTTTCCTGAAAGGAAATCTGCACTTGACAATTTTCCAAGAGCTGCTTGTTAATATTAAAAGCAGAGTTCAAAAAGGGAGCCCGTTAATGAAGTGTACTTGAATTTTCCATAGCACTCAAAAAGGGGTCATATAAAAGGTCATAGCACAAGGTCAGACTTCACGGTGTTGGGTAATAAATGAGCATGGATTTCCTATTGTTTAAGTAACAGAAGACACAGAATTGGGATTAATGGGCATTTTTCAAGTTGAAATACCCACCCCCCACAACCCACCCACTGTACTCTTAAGTACACTATTTGATGGGCACTGTTCTCTAGTAGATCTTTGAACATGATGTAATTCATTAAACCTGCCACATTACACATTACTAGATCTAAATTAGCCACATCCCACATCCTCCCCCTAATGCATCTTTTGGCTCTTCGAATAGTTATGGAAATATTTTTCTCTGAAATTTATCACCTCCATAAAAAAGGGCTTTATAGAGAAGAAAAAATCGTAAACCATTCTTTATTTGGCACAGATTTATTTACAGAGTTCAACATTACAGGTGTGTATTTCCTGATTCCACTCTGTGTCTGTAAGTGTCTCGTTATCAGTTCTCCAGTCACCAAAGAATGTGTACATATTATTTGATAAAAATAAACAACTACAGTCAAGACCACTAAAATATTTATCATCTGTGTGACTACCAAGATGTCTGAGCAAGTGGGATGACTAATTGAATCCTTTCCCACACTCAAAACAAATGCATGGTTTCTCTCCCGTGTGAATTCGCTGGTGTGAGAGCAGACGGGAAGACTGACTAGATTTCTTCCAACACTTGGAGCATTTGATCAACCTCTCCTAAGTGTGACCTCGCTGGTGTGTCAGCAGGTAGGATGTTTGAGTGAACCCTTTCTACACTGAAAACAATTATAGAGTCCTAGAGATATTCAGCACAGAAACAGAGCCTTTGGTCCAACTCGTCCATGCCGACCAGATATCCAGAATTAATCTAGTCCTGTTTGCCAACATTTGGCCCATACCCCGCTAAACCGTTCCTATTCATGTATCCATCTAGATGCCTTTTAAATGTTGTATTTATACCAGCCTCCACCATTTCCTGCGTCAATTCATTCCATACATACACCATCCTGCGTGTCAAAACATTACACCCTACGTCCCTTTAAAATCTTTACTCTCAAACCTTAAACCTATAACCTAAAGTTTGGACTCCCCTACCCTGTGAAAAAGAGCCTATCACTGCCCCTCATGATTTTATTAACTTCTATAAGGTCACCACTCAGCCTCCAACACTCCCGTGTAAATAGCCCTAGTTTATTCAGCATCTCCCTCCAGCTCAACTGCTCCAACCCTGGCAACGTCTTTGTAAACCTTTTCTAAACCTTTTCATCTTTCCTCGAGCAGAGAGAATAGAATTGAATGCAGCTTGCGAGGTTTCGTCTGTGTGTATTAACGTGGTTCATGGGTACAGAGAGGATGAACACATCCTATTTATCTCGCCAGTTTAATTTGTGAAAATATCGGTTTTAAAGCAGTGTAAGAGGAGATTGTCTCTTTCTGTGCATTTTCACTGGAAATGTTCAGATGTGAACTGTCCGTCTTTACAATAGCGGTGTTTGACTTAAATTCTCACTGTTCTGTAATGTAATATAATGTTAGGCGAAATTATCAGCTTTATCTGTCAAATCGGCGTATTTCTCAAAAATTTCTTTCTCTGATTAGCCTACAATTGTTAATTGTTACAGTTCACAAAACAGCAACAAACAAAACTGTCAATTGGGTTAAGCTCAGACAACTGGAGTGGCAGCAGTGTTATAATAATGCATTGAGTATAAACGCAAGAAGCAAGGCAGCTCTATGTTTAGGAATTAAGCAACTAGCGCTATTTGCTAGAGGTTAAGACAATATATCGTCAAACTAAGCCACAGGCACTGCTGGAATTAGAGGCTAGGATCTCGTGTTTACTACACAGGCGCCTTATCTATCTAAGCAACGGCACCACAGGGGGTAATCTAGACCCCATCCATATCTTCATGGACTTAAACACTCGATCACGGAAAATTGATTTTTTTTTTCTATCTCACTGTGATGTTAACAGGGAGATAGCTGGAAACAGGATTCACAAGCTAAACAACCAGCAAAGACAATCGTCGTCATTGTTTCACTTCAATTGTCCCCAGTTTGTGAAGCGGTGAATTTCACTGGCAAAGGAAACTCATTTGTCTTCAGGCGCCTGCTTCAGTGTGGCCTGGTTCTCTGCTGGAGCCTGCTATCATTTTATTCACAGTCACTGCACAATTTTATGACTCATTCCACTGAAATATACTTTGATACTTTGAGTCATGGTCTCTTCGAGACCAGACCCTGAACAAATTAAGCGAGAAACCACTGGTGATTTCTAGGCAGGGCTCTGGAATCACACGATTTGAACGACACCTTTATTGGTGTCGCTCCGTTACCGCAGCTCGGCGCACTAAAACATGCTCCTGTTTGCATCAATACAGCGTGGAGCTGGAGGAACACAGCATGTCAGGTAGCATCAGAGGAGCAGGAAAATCGAAGTTTCGGGTTTACTCCCTTCCGAGAAGCCACTTCCAAGGATGCCAAACTTTAAGAAGTTGTCCTCCTCCACGAAACGTCGACTTTTCTGCTCCTTTGATGCTGCCTGACTTGCCGTGTTCCTCCAGCTGCACACTGCATTGACTCCGACAGGGAAGTGACGACCTCGTAGTATGATCGCTGGACTGCTAATCCAGAGACCCAGATAATGTTCTGGGAACCTGTGTTTGAATCCTGCCGCGGCATATGCTGGAATTTGAATTTAATAAATATCTGGAATTAAGAATCTACTGATGACCATAAATCCATTGTCGATTGTGGGGAAAAACCTAACTGGTTCATTAATGTGCTTCAGGGAAAGAAACTGCCATCCTTATCTGGTATGGCCTACATGTGAGTCCAGACCCACAGCAATGTGGTTGACTCGTAACTGCCGTCTCTGGTAAATAGACATGGGTGATAAATGTTGGCCAAGCCAGCGTCGCCCTCATCCTGTGAACGAATAAAGGATCTGCAGTTCTTGCTATCTGCAGTTAACAGCAGTCCTTTTTGTACTTTTCTGCAATACATCTACTGAACAACACCAGGTTATCACAGCTCTGCTTTCACCACTTTGAAATCCATTTTCCCTGGTATTATAATACAAAAGGGCATAACTGACCAAGTTCTGACGAACATTCAGTGGATCTGAAACGTTAACGCTGTATCTCTCCACAGATGCTGCCAGGCCTGCTGGGTTTCTCCATCAATTCCTGTTTTTGTTTCAGATTTCCAGCATCCGCAGTTCTTTGTTTCATGTCAGCTTGAATATCGTTTGGGACACAGTAAGTTACCTCACAGCCCCTTTCCTTCTCCTCATAGGGGAGGCGATGCAATCCATGCAATCTTTTGTCGGAAGAACTCATCCGGTTCACTAATGTCCTTTAGGGATGGAAACTGCGACCCTTATCTGGTCTGGCCTACATGTGACTCCAGCCCCACAGCAGTGTGTTTGATTGAATAAATGCAGCCTAGCCGGCGACGCCAGTTAATGAATAAAAGTACAATGAGTCAGCAAAGCTGTCATCACTAAAAGCTAGGAGGGAAGAACTTCGACTTGATAGTTCAAACCAGGGCTGTGGTTCCAAAAGCGCCAAATCCGAACAACTAGACAACCAGACAACGCGCCGGAGGTGCTTGTATCATTTGTCAACGACATTGTTTTTGCCTTTCCATTTTTGCTCCTTTTGGTGACAGGTCAGTTTCTCCCTGTCTTCGAGTTTTTATAGGTGGAAAAAGACTATCTGGCCCATCGTGTCGGTGCGTGTCATCAGGCAGCTATCTCTTCTAATCTCAGTTTCCAGCGTTTGGCCCACCGTGTTGCGCGTTCTGACGTATCAAGGGCAAATATCAATGAGATTAACCCTATCATCTACGAACGGGACTGAGGTTTCGTGACAGTAAAACTGTGTTACAGCCCACTTATGGAACTCATCCTTATGTTCAGCCACAGAGGGAGACACACAGACACATCCCTGAGGGTGACAGAGGCCTCAGGTTTACACCTGCTCCAGGTGCTTCAGGTTCATTCTCGGTCCCGTCTCCGCCCTCACACATGTTTCCCCTGCAAAAGGCAGGTTTACATGGACTACAAGCAAGTTCTCCAGGCAATGAGTACTGTTGTTTTGAGGTCGGAAGTGAAACAGACAGTCAGCTGAAAGGGTTCCAAACGCTGCTCATGCGCAACTTTTCATTTCCAATCACGTCAACTCCTCAGAATCTGACAACAAAAACGCTCATCATTCATTCCTGCTTTGGAAGAACGAGTCTACTTGCAAGTGTACAGAAGCTGTCACCTGCACTAAATTCAGGCAGGACTCGAACCTGTAATTGTTGGTGTTGTAGTCGGACGTGGTATTCATTACGCCACTGGGCAGAGAGCACAAGTGTTTGCTTGTCGAGTTGTGATGTTAACAGGGACCAAGGTGGAAATGTGATTCACGAGGTGAGCACCAGCAAAGGTCATCTCTGTCACTGCTTCACTTCAATGGACCCCACTTTGGGAAGCAATAAATTTCACTTGCAAAAGAAACAAATTTATCCTCAGATACCTGATTCACTGTCACCTCTTCCTCCACTGAGACTTGCCATCGTTTTATTCAGTTACTGCTCTAGTTTACGAACCAATCCAACGAAACGTCATTTCAGACTATTAATAACGCTAAACCTTCGTCAGGTGAAGTGGATGCATGTGATATATTCGCAGCAAACATCCTTTGGGAACATAGACTGAAATCGATTTCATAAAGAACCACCCCCGTGCTCTCGCGAACATTAAAAAAAAAACGTCAGAGGCAATAACGGCTCATGCAAGATTCAAGCCAACGACTTCTCGCATTCCCAACGTCCACCCGAGGTGAGAATCAGACCACAAAACCGATGACGGAGTCTACTGACGGCCCACTTAACAATAAATGAGGTGCCTCTCAGGCAGTGATAGTGTCCCTACCTCGGATATAGGAGACAGAGTTCAAGTTCCATCTGCCCCAGAGGTATGTAATAACATATCTGAACATGTTGCGTTAAAAAAAAAATCCATTCCCCGTTGCCTTAATGAACGCAGCAATAAACATCTTCTTTTCATTCTGTGCCCTTCCCCTGGGACAGAGTTCTCTCCATCAGCAGATGCATTAAACCATTTGGCCACGGGCAGGCAGTGCTGGTGGATGGTATACGCTTTGTTGCTGTCTCTCAAACACTGGAAGAAGGAAGGAGCAGAAGGGGTGGAATCAGACTTGTGCCGCAAATTTTAAAGGCGATTTAGAACTTTCATCAAATGACATTTATCAGAGGCAGACAGAAGGATGGAGAGCTGCTGGGAAAGAAAGAAGTCGAAACTAGAGATTAGTCTCTTCAGCAACTTAAAATGCGATCTGTCTGTTCAGCCTGTTTGATGTTCAGAATTTGTCTGCACACAGGGCGTCCGTTCGTTTGTGGCCTCCACAGCAGGAGTTAATGTCTGACACCAACAGTCCCGTGTTAAGTGAATCGGAGTGAAAAACTCACGCACTGAGACTCATCCCCAACGCCCCAGAGATGTGGGGCTGCAGACAGTACAACGCGGAATGGAGGGTTAATAATGAGCCATTGTTTCTCCCTCAACCGCTCCGTCACAGCGACAGGGAGAGTGACGTCATAAACCCATGGCGCCAGTCCCGTGCAGAAAGAAGCCGTTCAGCCCAGCGAGTCCACAGCGACTCTCTGCCTCTTGTATTTCTCTGTCGTTATTCACAATCGGTGACATCTCTCCCTAATAATGGTGAAATGTATCTGTGTCATGATGCATCTCTGACATCCTGGTCCTTTTGTCATTCACGTCTGAAACAGCGTGGGGAATTACTGCGAGGCATGAAAAAAAAAAATTGCAAGTAATGTGTTCGTACTTCATCGGTTTATTCCCATCTCAGAGAGGAAGATTTACGATTCAGTTCGGAGCAGACCGACTGAGAACAGGAGAAGACCATTCAGACCTTCACAAGTGTATCAGCTCATCTGTGTGAACTTGGTCAGTGCATCAACATGAGATATTTATTTCAGATACATGAAGCTCAGGGAAGCAGAGAGCTGATTAAAACGCATGGTGCAGGCAACTGCAAACCACAACGTTCACCCGTAGAAAATAGCAGAAGATTGCTTTGATCTATCGACCTTCCAATAGGGGCCCAGTAGGCTCCCGCTGCGCCACTCTGCTACTTTTGCGTATGCTCCTCTCAGGCAAGTATTCACCTTTTCATCTGGAGTGCAGCATTTCCATTCCAGTATGATGCTAAAAGGTCTTCACTTTTGTTTTGTTGCACAGACGTGTCACAGCTGTGTAAATATAACCTTTGCCTAAGTTCCCACATTCTGTTGGTCGATCTATGATTTCACTCAGAATCACAAAACTTGTAACAGCTCAGACGGAGACCATGCACCCTACCTTAGTTATGCTTCGTCTCCACAGTTAGCAAATGATTATCTCTTTTAGTATCAATCTTTTGCCTTCTCCCTGTACCATCTGCACAGGTACTTTTAACATAACCGTCGAATTCCATTTTGTGTTGATTGACTCTGCCTCTGTCGCTGTCAGATCGTGATTTACCGACCCTAACCATTCCTTCCTCATGTCACTTTTACTTCGTTTTCCTCATGCCTTCAAATCTCTGCCTAATCATTCTCAACCCTTTCAAGCGTGGCGTGGTAGCACGTTCACGCCTTTATTTCCTCTGTCTAGGCTCTTCGTGACTTGGAAAGCTTCAGTAGGAGCACTTTACAGCCTTCTGTTCCCCAAGGAGAACTGTCTCAACTTTCCAACCCATCTTCATTTCTGACATACAAGTACACTTTAAACCTTCAAAATTTGGACCTATCTTCGATGCTCCATACTCACAACACCTTCAATGCCTCCAGAAACAATTCTTTTGATGCAGCCTGGTCTGTTTTGTTCTTCCAGTCTCCTCTTTGTCTACCATTTAACATGAACCTGTTCAGTGCTATCTCCAATCACTTCACGTTCCTACTTTCTGAAGTTTCACACTCACAATTGAGCAATATTTCAGCCTAAGAATTCATTCAGAGTCGGATTGCCTGTATGAACATTCTAAAACTCTTGTTCTTCCTCTGAACAAGTGTATCCCTTGGCCGTGTTCGCTGCAATGGTACCTCTACCCTCTCCCAAAGTCAGGCAGTTCGACGTCATTTCGCGAAGCTGCTTTTTGAGATAATTAATTTGGTACTTTGGCAAAACACTTGTGGTTGTTTAGGATGTAAAACCGGGACTTCTGACATTTATAAATGCTGTAAGACCCAAAGCAAGAATCACACCCCTGGACCAACGAGCCACCTGTTGACCACAGGGGCCACTCCTCAACCAGCTGAGACTTGCTTCGTGTGATGTACATCCCGCATTGCTTCAGGAATTCTAAGGATCAAACAGTTTCCACAACATCATCTTCTCATCCTGTCTCCCTGCTGCCGGGACGGTGCTGTTTGTCCATTACCCCAGGACCGGGTCCTCTCATTAAACCATTGTTTTTCTTCCTGCAAGCAGTGCTGGGGGAAGGCAGTGCCCTTTCGGTCTTCTCCTCCTTCTCAATCACTTGGGGTGGGTGAGTCAGTTACCCGCATACACAGGTAATTATCAAACTGTGAACTTTCCCTCAACGTCTGTTATCCGAGAGATAGAAAGATGGTGAACTAGCGGGAAAGAGACAAATGGACATAGGAGATTCTTCCCTCTGGTAAATTCAAATAAGTTCTTTTCTTGTGCAGCCTGTTTGATGTTCATGATTAGTCTTCAAACAGCAATCCTGCAGACAGTCTTTTGCAAAACAGGCGTTGGACTCTTTGCTGCTTCCAGAACAGGAGTTAATTTCTGACACCAACAGTCCCAGATTAAGAGAATCCAAGTGAAACACTCACGCACTGAGCGACATCCCCAACGGCCCTGAGTTGCGGGGCTGCAGACAGTACAACGCGGAAGGGAGGGTTAATAATGAGCCATTGTTTCTCCCTCACCCGCTCCGTCACAGAGACAGGGAGGGTGACGTCATAAACCCGTGGCGTCATTCCCGTGCAGAAAGAAGCCGTTCAGCCCATCGAGTGCACGGCGACTCTCTGTCGCTTGTATCTCTCTGAGGTTTTTCACAATCGGT
>NC_063339.1:85805490-85810446 GCF_021869965.1 Rhincodon typus
TGATCCTCTTATCATTCATTTCTGAAATGGTGTGGGAAATTGCTACCGGGCATGGAAAAAAGTGCAAACTGATGTGTTTCAACTTCCCCAGTTTATTCCCATCTCAGGGAAAAGGTTTTACAATTCAGTTCAGAGGAGACCGACAGAGAACAGCTGAAGATCTTTCAGACCTTCACAAGCGTGTAACCTCACCTGTTCAAACTTCGCCCGTGTATCAATATGAGATATTTACTTTCATATACATGAAGTTATGGGAGCGGTAATCTGATCAAAGCACAGAACAAAACACGACACATCTGGTGCAAATAGACGAGGATCGTTTGGACCTTTCCACCTCAGGGTTATGAGCCCAGCATGCTCCCATTGCACCACTTTGCTATCGGGCACTGTGATCATCTTCAGACAAGGATTCAGCTTTACATCTGGTGTGTGGAATGTACCTTCAAGAACGATGTCAAGAGATCTTCACTGTTATTGTGTATTATTCTGTGACACAGACGTGTCGCGGCTGTGTAAATATAACCGTTGTCTATATTCCCACATTCTGTTGGTCGAAACCTGATTCCATTCAGAATCACAACATTTGTCACAACGCAAACGGAGGCCATGCAGTCAGCTTCAGCTGTGCCTGCTCTCCAAAATGAGGAAATGAGTGTCTCTTTTGACTTCTTCCTGTAACTCTGCATATTGTTACTTTTAACAGTAACCATCGAATTCCGTTTTGTGGCGAATGAATCTGTCTCTGTCGCAGTCAGATAGTCATTTGTAGACCCTCATCACTTCTTGTGTGAAAAGCGCTCTTCCTCATGTCACTCTTACATATTTTCCTCATGACTTTAAATCTCTGCCTCATCATTCTCGATCCTTTCAGGCGTGTGAGTATTTTAACCCACTTATTTCCTCTGTTCCTACCCCTCATAACATGGGAAGCTTCAATCAAACCGGTTTTCCGTTCTCCAACGAAAACTGTCTCAACTTTCCAACCTCTCTTTATTGCTGACTTTGCTCATGCACGTCACCAGTTATGTGAAACTGTTCAGCGCTGTCTCGAATCGCTTCCCGTCCCATTTTCCTGAAGTTTCACACGCAGACAATTGAGCAATAATGCAGCTATCGGATTCACTCTGATGAATGGTCCAGGCCCGAAGCATCAACTCTCCGACTTGTCTGATGCTACCTGACCTGCTGTATTCCTCCAGCGCCACCCCGTGGCGATTTTGACTCCAGCATTTGCAGTTCTCGCGATCTGCGGATTCATTCAGAGCAGGATTGCGTGGCGAACATCCCACAGCTTTCGTTTTCACTTTGAACAATTCTTTCTCTTTGCTGTGTTAACCTGCATCGTAGCTCTGCCCCATTCCTACGATCTGCCTCATTGAAGGAAGTTGGTTTTTGGCGAAAGTGAAAGTAAAAACTCAGCTCGTCTGCGAATTGAACACGGGACTTCTCGCATGTCATCAACGTGCATGACTTCAGCGAGAAGCATACCCCTCGACCAACGAACCGTCTGCATAAAGTAATTCTGCCCCGGCTCAGAGTGCGGTACATTCCACATTGTTCCGGGAATTCAAAGCGCAAAAAGTTTCAAGAATGTTTTCTTCTCAATGTGTCTCCCTACTCCCGGCATGGTTCTGTTTGCCCTTTCTCCTGGCACCGGGTTCTCTCCATTGACAGATTATTATACAATGTTCTTCCAGTTGGATTACAAAATATTTTGAAAGATTTACGTAGCTGGAGATTGGATTTCTGGTTTGTTTCCCTTCCATGTTTCCACCTACCTTATGAATTTTGTTCCCAAAATCGCGACGCAATTCTCAAGCTTCATCATGCCCAGCGATAGGATTTTAGAACATTGAAGAGACAGAGAGTTGCATTTATATCGGACATTTCACCACCACTGATGATGTCTGTTGACTATGGGTAGAGGTTGTTTAAATCTTGCTTCCTTCTTCCCCATGTGAAATATCTTCACTGCAAAGACTCTCAGGCATCTCAGAGTGACCTTGATCTCATCGAAATCAGACCTCATCATTTTGATGCATTTTGATCTGCTTCCGGCAACACCATGCGTCTGAAATAAATATCTCATATTGATATACGGGCCGAGTTTACACCGGTGAGGTGACACACTTGTGAAGGTCTTAATGGTCTTCTCCTGTTGTCTGTCGGTCTCCAATGATCTGATTTGTTAAAGCTGTTATCTGACATGGCAGGAGTAAATTCTTGAATTTGAAACACATCAGCTGCGGTGCGTTCCATGCACAGGAAGCCTCCAGCAGTTGCCCACGCTGTTTCAGACAGCAGCGTCCTCCCGGTGAAACGAAAAGTAGTGAATGACAAGAGGATCGTCATGTAGGAGAAAATGTCACGGCACAAACACAGTTCACCATGACGAGGGCAGACATCACTGATAGTGAATAACCTCAGAGAGATACAAGGGACAAGAGATTCGCCGTGGACTCGATGGGCTGAACGGTTTCTTTCTGAGCGGAAATCATGGCGTGGGTTTACGACGCCTCTCTCCCTGTTTCTGTGACATGGAGATGTCGCTGGAAAGTGTCACTTCACCTGATGGAGGAGCAGCGCTTTGATAGCATGTAATTTCGCATAAACCTGTTGGACGATAACCTGGTGTCCTGTGACTTCTGACATTTTCCACTGTCTCTGTGACAGAGTAGGCGAGTGAGGGAGAAACAATGGCTCATTTTTAACCCTTCCTTCCGCTTTGAACTGTCTGCAGCCCCGCTGCTCAGGAACGTTGGAGACGACACTCACTGAATAAGTTTTTCACTCGGATGTTCTTAATCTGGGACTATTGGTGTCAGAAATTAACTCCTGCTCTGGACGCAGCAAAGAAACCGATGTCTGCGTTGTAAAAGTTTTTCTGCAAGATTGCTGTGTGAAGTCGAATCCTGAACTCAAACATACTGCACAGAAAGATCCCATATTAAGTTTCTATACGTAATGGTCCCCAGTTTACACTTCTATCTTTTCAAGCAGCTCTGCATCCTTCTCTCTATCTCTGATTAATGTCATTTGATGAAAGTTCCCAATCGTCGTTATTAATTTCCTGGCATCTGACTCTGCCTCTTCTGCTTCTTTGCCCTTCCAGTGTTTAAGAAGGAGCTGCAAAACGTATGTCATCCGCAAGCACTGCCTGCCTGTGGAGAGAAATGGTTTAATCCATCTGCCATTGAAGAGAGCCCGGTCCTCGGGGAAAGGAGCAAATAGCAGCAGCCTGGGAGCAGGGGCAGAATGGGAAGAAAGTGCTCATTGTTGCTTTCACTGCCCGAACTGGGATTTTTAAAAATATAATCAACCTGTTCAAAGATGTTATTACATACCTCTTGAACCCAGTCTCCGACATCCGAGTTTTGGAAAATACCACTGTGTGAGCGTCACCTAGATTACGAGTGAATGCCAGACCTGGCTACCACTGCCTCGTTAGTCTAGAGGCACGGTTTTCACTTCGGGTCGTTGAGGCGCCTGGGAAACTATCTGGGTTCAAATCCCAAACGAGCTTTCGTTATCTACAACGGTGTACTCTATTTGTTGTTTGGCTTCTTTTCATCGAAATCTTCGACAGCTTGTGAGCATGGTTCAATGTGAAATCGAAGTCTGTCAGAGATCCCAACACGTCTTTGTAGTGCATTACAATCATAGTCACTTTCGTGTCTGGCCTCAAGTTAAGCAACTCTTGAGAAGGGTCTCCGGTCCCGATAGGGTTCACGCTGTTTTCTCCTTCATAGATGCTGCCAGACCTGCCGAGATTTTCCAGCGACTTTGTTTTTACTCCTGGGGATTCTATATTTCTATTATTGACATTCATGATGCTTTTCTTGGCAAAATGGAAGAAATATTATGTTTTGCTGGCTGAATTAACCGAACAATATCCTGATGGAGGAATCTCGTCAGTTGTTTCTTCCCTCTCAGAACCTTCCTCTCTCGTTGTATCTGAAAGAGAGTCGAGAATAAGTCCTGGATCCGCCCTGGAGTCGATGCAAGGATGGAGGTTGTTGGCGACGGCGTAGATTGATCAAAGTATTATTTTTGATTGCTCTCAAATTTCCTGTCACTTTTACATGAGAACAATGTTTCGGTATTTGCTGTGCCCATTGTTTTGGAGAGGCTGCTCAGTTCCCTTAGTGTGCAAAGTAAAACACCGACTGTTCATCACAGGGTTTAAACACACAGCCGGCTTCCTCTGGGCAGCTGCTTAGTTCAGTTGGTGACAGCGCCGTTTTAATAATATTATACTGATCTTTTATTACTTAACCTACAGACACCCAATTTATTTTGCAATTTGTCAGCAGTTTCCAGCTCCTCCTGTTGTCGCAGAGTGACAGTGAGTTCGGAAAGAAATGTTTCCAACCAATAGCAATTCATTTCCCCTCACCTAACACACCTACAGTGATCTTTATCCAACAGCAGGAGCGGGAACCACAGCTTGACCGTATTTCTTCACATTAACGGTGAGCCTGAATTTTATAAAGAGTGTCAGGAGCAGGGAGACAAAATAAGAAGATATTCTTGAAACTCTTTGGTCGTTTGAATTCCAGGAGCAACGCGGAATTTGCTTCATTGTGAGTGAGTCTCAGCTGGTTCAGGGCTGGGCGCAAGTTGGTGGCAATGGCTCGTTGGTCGCAAGAGGATCATGACAATAATAAATCAAGGGATTGATCAGCCTATCGGAGACAGCATGGCAACACAGGCACCGTTATTAGGACAGATATCGCCGCTCCTGAATAACCACAGTGAGATAAAAGTGACAAAAACTCTCCGTGACTACGATATGCTGCACAGCTTCTTTTTGCACGGGATTGACGCCATGAGTGAGAGTTCTATTCGGATGCTCTGACACTGGGACTCCTGGCATCACATATTAACTCCTGCCCAGTTGGATGCAAAGAAACCGATAGCCGCGTTGCAAAAGTCTTTATGCAGGTTTGCTGTGTG
>NC_063339.1:85810946-85825417 GCF_021869965.1 Rhincodon typus
TTGTTGGGATACGATCACTTCTCTTAAACCTGCGCAGCAGTAGCTTACCCGCTAAGAGCTTGTGCCGCAACGTTACCATGTCTGTCTCCAGATGAGAAGGGTTGTGCACTCTCACGACTTCAGGCTCATGGTGTTTGGCGGCAGTATGACACGTCAGGGATTTGTCGGTGTCAGGGATGCTGCTTGATCGTGTTTTACATTTTCAGCAGCTTTCAAGTACGTGTGATGTCCTACCAACTGTTTTCCATGGGAACAATTTTGCAGGGATCTGGTGTGTCCAACACAAACTGTTCATCATGGGGTTTAAACACAAAGCCGCTTCGTTCAGTCAGTGAAAGCGTGATGTTGCTAAAATTATACTGATATCTTCTTATTTAATTTGTAAACACGCAACTTTACATTTCAGTCTATCAAGATATCCCAGCTTCTCCTGTTAAAGCAGGTGGCAATGAGTTCAGGAAGATAAGTTTCCAAACTACAACAATTCCTTTTACAGTTAGAATGACACGGTACTGTCTAGCTCATGGTGTTTCGCGGCAATATGACACATCAGGGTTTTTTCAGTGTCGGAGATGCAGCTTCATTGCGTTTTCCCTATTCAGCAGCTTTCAAGTACGTGTGATGTTCTCCTGTCAGTATTTTTTTTTATGGGAACAATGCTGCAGGCATGTAGTGTGCCCAACACAAACTGTTCACCATGGGGTTTAAACACACAGCCGCCTCCTTCAGGGCAGGTGCTTCATTCAGTCAATGACAGCGTGATGTTGCTAAAATTATACTGATATTTTCACATTTAATTTGTAAACACGCAACTTCACGTTGCAATCTATCAGGATATTCCAGCTCCTCCTGTTAAAGCAGGTGACAATGAGTTCAGGAAGATAAGTTTCCAAACTACAACAATTCGTTTTACAGTTAGAATGATCTTTATTCAACAGCAGGAGAGGAATCTGCAGTCCCACGGCCCCTCTTCACATTACCGGTGAGGCTGAATTTTATAAACTGTGTCGGAAAAATCCAATGCCAAATAATGAGTTTAGTTCCAGTGTTGGTTGATGCTGTCCCCTTCTTGATTGTTGTCTGATTTAGAGGCAAATTCTCCAGGAAATGTATGTCATGTGGGTTTATTGCCAAAACAGTGAATCTAAAGTAGGAAACCTGAAAATCGCCTCATATTGAATTTCAAGAAACAGGTCATTCAATCGAGTGAATAAAAGTATTGTGCAAGCGTTTGTCTTTAGGACGCACTGAAGATCGCGTCGGGTATTCGCGCTCTCCCTGCACTCTCTGTGACAAACAGAATCCAAGCGGGAATGATCTTTTTGCTAAGATTACAGCAGCTAAATGACAGGACTGCTCCTGAACGTTTTCCAAGACACTGAAGATTTTTCTTCCTGTGTGACTGGTCTTAGTTTGATCA
This sequence comes from Rhincodon typus, assembly GCF_021869965.1. Classification (NCBI taxonomy): domain Eukaryota; kingdom Metazoa; phylum Chordata; class Chondrichthyes; order Orectolobiformes; family Rhincodontidae; genus Rhincodon; species Rhincodon typus. The sequence goes on from NC_063339.1 coordinate 85,812,367, forward strand.
ATGATTTTTTTTTCAGGAGAGGAGAGACAAGATTGTGAGTATTCCCAGCATTTTCTAAGTGTTGAGGCAGGACTCTGTAAAAAGAAGAAAAGCCAAAGTCTGTGACAGACTCTGAGGCAGATTTAATTCACTGACATTCTCCGTTTTGAATAAGTCGACCCTTGCTGGGGTTTTATGCCCGCTGGTTACAGATGCTCGCACAAGGGAAACCAAAGGAAATGGAAAAGATTATTATTGAGGCTAACGCAATGGATGTTGTCCATATGGACTTTACTTAAACATTTGATAAGGTTCCTCATGGTAGTTTGGTCCAGAAGAATAAATTGCTTGGAATCCATGATGTTGACAAGTTGGACACAAAATTGGCTGGGTCATAGAAGACAGCAGGTAGTTATGGAGGGGTGTATTTCTGACTGGAGGTCTGTGACCAGTAGTGTTCCACAAGAATAATGCTGGGACCTCTGTAGTTTTTCTAAGTAATTTAGATGATAATGTCGGTCGTCTGATTAAGTTTGCTGATGACATGAAAACTGGTAGACATCTGGATAGGGAGGAAGGGTATCAAAGGATAAAGCAGGGTACAGATCAACTGGAAAGTTGGTCGCAGAAATGGCCATTTGAAATTAATCCGAACACGTATGATGTATTTTTGGAGGTCAAATGTCGGAAGAAAGTTTGTAGTAAATGTCAGGAGGCTTTGGAGCATTGATATAAGGAGGGATCTGGGTGAAAATCCATTGCTTCCTGAAATTGATAACGCAACTGTCTAAGGTGGTAAAGAAAGCATAAAGCAAGCAGTGAATATAAAGTTTGCAAGTCATATTGCAACTACTTACGACTTTGGTTCGACCACATTTGGGGTGTTGTGCGCATTTCCCATCGCCACACGACAGGAGAAATGTGGACGCGTTGGAGAGTGTGCAAAAGACATTTACCAGGATGTTGCCTGGATTGGAGTGTATTAGCTATAAGGAGATGGTGGACTAATATGGAGTTAATTTTGCTAGAGCACAGAAGCTGAGGGGTGACCTGATAGAGGTATATAAAATAAAGAGAGGCATGGAGAGTGTGGAAAATAGGAATTTCTTCGCCAGGGTGGAAATGTCAAATACTAGCAGGAATAGGATTGAGGTGAGAGGGGAAAAGTTTAAATGAAAGATGCGAGGAAAGTTTCCTTCCACAGATTTTAGGAAGTGCCTGGGTAGGTGGCAGAAACAGAAATGTGAGCAAAGTTTTTAAGTGGCGTTTGGAGAGAAACGTGAAACAGGCAGAGAATAGACAGTTATACCGAAGCTTGGTAGGGATGAGTTGCGTTCAATACCTCTTTGCTTCGCTCGAAACTATCTTTGATGTGGGACAGCACAAAGCCTCCATCAGGTCAGCGTGCACGGCGTGTTTCCATGGTGCAGTGGTTATCACGTGCGGAATGCTCCCAGCATGATAGCGGGAAAAAACAGGCTGTCCTGTTACTTCATGCTCTAGGCAAGTTGCGCTGCTCACTCCATTTGCTGAAAGTGAATGGAGATCGTTATACCACTGCTGCTCTGTAATCAAATTCTGCATTAAATCTAATCGTAGCTATTTGCTGTTGTGGCGTTAATAAGGGTGATCGCGATGTGAAATTTTGTTAAATTTCCATCATTTCCTTCATTTCTGTCCTGGAGAAGGGTGCCTGTCTTCTCGATCCCTGCAATTCTTGTTTTGCAGGCGCACCCACATTGTTGATCAGAAGGGAAACCTCACCTCTTCGAGACTGTGATTACTAATCGTCACTTTATTTTTGTTCTCATCATTCGCGTCTGAAACGACGTGGGCACTTACTGCAGGGCGTGGAAAAAACTGGAAGCAATATGTTTCACGTTCACCAGTCTAAGCCCATCTCAGAGAAGATGTTTTACAACTCAGTTCAGAACAGGAGGAGACGATTGAGACCTTGACGAGCGCATCACCTCAGCTGTGCATCAACTTAAAGGATGTATTTCAGACGCATGAAGCCGAAAGGTGGTCATGACGCAGGACGCAGAACAAAACGTTATGCGCCTGTCACGAATAGCAGAGGATGGTTTCGATCGACCTCTGGTCAATGGGCCCAGCAGCTCGTGCTGCGCCACCCTGCTTGGTCGTAACGTGCGCTTTTTAGGCAAATATTCAGGTTTCCATTTGGCATGTGGTACGTACTTTCAAGAATGAATTAAAAAGATTTCATTGTTGTTGTCTAATTCTCTGTTGCGCAGGTGCATCTCGCCTGTGTAAACGTAACCTTTGTCTAATTTCCCACATTCTATTGGTCCAACTCTGATTTCATTCAGAAGCACAAAATATGTCACAACGCAGACGGAGGCCATGCAGCACACCTTACTGGTGCCGTTCCCCACAATAAATAAATGAGTGTGTTTTTTAGTGTTATTCTCTTGCCTTCTCCGTGTAACTCTGAACATTGTTAATATTCAGATCACCATCGAATTTCCTTTTGTGTCGATTGGATCTGCGTCTTGAGTACTGTCAGACAGTGATTTACAGATACTACTGCTGTCTGTTCAAAGCTTCAAACACAGCAGCTTTCAGCTTTTTCTTCTCCAATGAGATCTTTCCCAACTTTCAAATCTATCTTCATTGCTGACATTCCTCACACACGGCGCAATTTACGTGAATCCGTTCAGCGCTGTCTCCAATTACTTCACATCCCCGCTTCCGGAAGTTTCACGCCCAGTACTGAGCAATAAGGCAGCTGGAAGATTCATTCAGAGTCGGATTGCGTGGGCGAACAACCTGAAACAATTGCTTTCGCTTTGAACAAGTGTTTCCTTTTGCCATGTTCAATGCAATGGTACTTCTGCCCCATCCCGACTTCAGGCAATCCGACCTCGTTGAACGAAGTTGGTTTTACAGAAAGCTGATTGGACATTGTGGCAAAAGCGAAGCATGAAGCCTGGGACTTCTCGCATGTCAATAGGGTACTCTTCTTCAAGCGAGAATCGTGCCCCTAGACCAAAGAGGCGTGCCCACTTTTGCTTACTCAGCTCCGAGCCAGCTGAGACTTGCTCAGATCTAATTACTTCCCACGTTGCTCTGGGAATTCGAAGCAGCAAACAGTTTCAAGAACAGATTCCTTTCATTCTGTCTCCCTTCCCCGGGAATGGGTTCTCTCCATTGGTGGGTGAAATCAGTTTCTTCCTCTTGGATCACAAAAAGTTTTGGAAGATTCACGAAGCTGGAGACTGGGTTTCTGTTTCGTTTCCTTTCCATCTTTCCACCGACCAACTGAGTTTTTCCCCCAAAAATTTCGTCGCAATCCTCAGGTTTCGTCATGCCCAGGGATGAGAGAATTCAGTTTTGTGGAGAGATTCCAAAGGTCTGGATTTTTCTGTTCGGAGCAAAGAAGAGTAAATGGAAATTTCATGGCACTGTTTAAAAACTGAAGTAGACAAAAAGCAGGTAACTATAGGCCAGTTAGCTTAACTTCTGTAGTGGGGAAAATGCTTGAATCTATCATTAAGGAAGAAATAGCAAGACATCTGGATATAAATTGTCCCATTGGAAACACCCAGCATGGGTTCATGAAGGGTAGGTCATGTTTAACTAATTTGGTGGAATTCTTTGAGGACATTACATGCATGGTGGGCAATGGGAAACCTGTGAATGTGGTGTATCTGGATTTCCAGAAGGCATTTGACAAGGTGCCACATCAAAGGCTGCTATATAAGATAAATTTGCATGGTATTACAGGTAATGCGTTGGCATGGATAGAGGATTGGTTGACCAAAAGAAAGCAAAGAGTAGGGGCAAATGGGTATTTTTCTGGTTGGCGGTCAGTGGCTAGTGGTGTGCCTCAGGGATCAGTGTTGGGACCGCAATTGTTTACAATTTACATAGATGATTGATTTGGAGTTGGGGACTAAGTGTGGTGTGTCAAAATTTGCAGGTGACACTAAGGTGAGTGGTACAGCAAAGTATGCAGAAGACACTGAAATTCTGCAGAGGGATATATATAGTCTAAGTGAGTGGGCAAAGGTCTGGCAGATGGAGTACAATGTTGATAAGTGCGGGATCATCCATTTTGGTAGGAATAACAGCAAAAGGGACTATGTTTTAAATGGTAAAAAATTGCAGCACGCTGCTGTGCAGAGGGACTTGGGTGTCCTTGTGCATGAATCGCTAAAAGTAGGATTGCAGGTGCAGCAGGTAATTAAAAAGGCAAATGGAATTTTGTCTGCCATTGCTAGAGGGATGGATTTTAAAAACATGGAGGCTATGCTGCAACTGTCTAGGGTCCTGGTGAGGCCACTGCTCATGTATTTTGTGCAGTTTTGGTCTCCTTACTTGAGAAGAGATATACTAGCACTGGAGGGGGTGCAGAAGAGATTCACTCGGTTGATTCCAGAGTTGAGAGGGTTGGATTATGAGGAGATACTGAGTAGGCTGGGATTATACTCATTGGAATTCAGAAGAATGAGGGGAGATCTTATAGAAACATATAAGGTTATGAAGGGAATAGATAAGGTGGAGGCAAGGACGTTGTTTCCGCTCGCAGGTGAAACTAGGACATCACCTGAAAATAAAGGGAAGCAATTGTAGGACTGAGGTCAGGAGGAACTTCTTCACCCAAAGGGTTGTGAATCTGTGGAATTACCTGCCCAGTGAAGCGGTTGAAGCTACCTCGCTGAATGTTTTTAAGGCAAAGCTAGATAAATTTTTGAACAGTAAATGAATTAAGTGTTATGGTGAGCGGGCGGGTTCGTGGAGCTGGGTCTCAAAAAGATCAGCCATGATCTTATTAAATGGCGGGGCAGGGTCGAGGGGCCAAATGGCCTACTCCAGCTCCTAGTTGTTCTGTTCTTATATAGTGTTTGCGCGATGCAGTAAGTGAGAAACTTTCCACCGCTCAGGATCAGTAAAGAGGGGACTGGGAGTTTAGCACATTGAAGATAAAGAGAGTTGTGTTTATGTAGGACTTTTCACCACCACTGATGAAGGCAGGTTGCCACGGGCAGACGTTCTTTAAAACATGCTTGCCTGCGGTAGTCGGGAGGCAATTGCCTAGTGGTATTACCGCTGGGCTGTAAATCCTTCTGGGGATCCAGGTTCGAATTGTGGCATTTGAGTACAATAAATATCTGGAATTAATATTGCGATGGGGAAAACCCACCTAGATCACTAATGTCTTTCGGGAAAGGAAACTGCCTGCAATGCAACTCCAGACCTACGTCAATGTGGTTGTTTCTTAACTGGACTCGGAGCAATAAATATTGGCTCTCCAGCGATGTGCTTATCCTGTGAATGAATTTAAAAAAAATACTCGCCACAGATATCAGGCTGAATTCGACCTCATCAAAATCAGACCTCACCAGTGAAGAGTCGAGTGATGCAAAACGCAGAGCTGTTCCTATTTACTCCATCCACGCGAAACAGGAATCATACCCCGAGACCAATAAACCAGCAACAGCTCAGAACTGTTAACAGGAAAGCAGCACTGAGTTTTTAATAACAGCTTGTTCCCATTCTGAACCCTTGCTCCCAGGAGGCTCTGTAAACTCATACTCTTTCCATTGGTGGCTATAGTAAATGATCATCCACTGGCAGGCCGCCTTTCAGCTCCCTGTGAAACACGGGCTTGCAGGACAGGGGAGGGGTGTGTTGGGAGTGGGAGGTATGGAAAGAGTGGAAGGCTGTGCAAAAGGGAGATCGTGCATGCACAGAAACTAACAATCTGTTGGGAACCTTGTCCAAATTACTGCATCTGAGACAGTGCGAGAAATGGAGAATTACTGGAAAAAAAGAGGATCTCTCCAAAAAATGGGGATCTGTGTCTGTGTCCTTCTCGATGTCACAGGGAGAGCTCAGCTGTCTGATTCAGGGTGGGGGGCGACTGAAGGGAGTTCTGTCTCGCAGACCCACTGCATCTGATGCGTATAAACTTCAGCACATTATTCACTGTTCAGAGAATAGATTTTATTATTCAAATAATCCCAGAATGACAGAGAATGGGATAAGGCACTTCAGGCCATCATCTTGATAGCTGCCGGAGAGAAGTGGGATGTGTGAGAGCGGACATTCTCGACTAGTGCATAGTTTGAACATTTACTATCTTGGCCCGTGTGACAATAACATCAGTTTGAGAGATTGATTCCGTTACAGATAACAGGAAACAGTTGAGACAGTTTACCGTGTTTCTGAGAACTCACCAAACCCTATCTGCGTCATTCTTCATGTCTTCATATCTCAGTTACCGCTTTCTGTGTCCTTCCTAATGATTTAATATTCCAGTAAACCCAGTCAGTGTCTTCTATGATTTCTTCATATCCAAGTAAACGCTATCCATGTTCATTCTAATGACAATAAACCCTGTCTTGTGAATGGATGCTGGGCCGCTCAACCCAAATTCAATGCATCAAATCTTTACTCCAGTTTTAAAGAGTCCCTGTTCATGAGCAAATCAGCCTCGTCGCTGTTTTGGGAAAGCGCTATCTGAATACAAATATGTCTTCCTTAAATCCAAGTGCTCTGTTCGCGCACTTTGGTCAGTGGAAAGAATTTCTCGCTATCAGCTCAAACCAACTTCTCACGCCCACCGCTGTCCATCCCCAACGTGATAATCAGCGGCAAAATTGTAAGTTGGTATTTGGAAACTTGGAAAGGAAACAAAGCAGAAAACCCAATCTCCAGCTTCGTGAATCTTTCAAAACTCTTTGTGAATCAGACTCAGGTGAGGGTGAATAGTCTGATTGAGCAGAGCCAGTCAAGACACCGTTCCCTTTTTTAAGACGCTGGAAAATTGACTCTGACTGTTTTGGTGTCATTATCTGATCTCAGACATTGAAATAAACATCATTCTCTGTAAAGATCAGGAATTTAAACAGAATCTCTGCTGCAGCGCAATCAGATACTTGGGAACAGACAAGAAGTGGAAAGGCTGGAAGGGAGCTGGCCCAGGTTTCAAGAGAGTTGGTTCCCGGTGACACAGATGTCTCTGCAGTGGGTGAGATCAGATTGTTTCCGAGTCTCCACAATGAATGTTATAGGCTTTATTTTGTAAGAGGAAAACTGGCAAAGGACAGTTGTTATTCTTGTAAAATTACAATCAATCTGAAACTCACAGAATCATATCTTACAGACAATGTCCCAGATTCACCATCACCATCCCTGGGTATGGCCTGTTCCACGTTCATGACAGACCGAGCATAGGTGGCAACACATTGCGACACAGTCGGGAGGAGAATCAGTAGTCCTCCATGTTGAACAGCACTTGGACGGAACACTGAGGCTGGTAAGAGCGCAGAATGAACTCTGTAATGGAGATTTCTATCTCCATCATCCTGAGTGGCTCGGCAGCAACTGGTCGAGTCCTAAAGGACATAATTGTTCGATTGGGTCTGTAGGTTGTGTCATACCCAAGAAGAGGGAAAACAAGCTTGACCTCATCCTCGCCAAACTGTCCTCAGCGGACCCATCCATGACAGTAAAGACAGGAGGTGACCAAATTATAATTCTTGAGGGTTTGAAGTCTCGCCTTCACATAGTGGATACCAATCAGTGTCTTATATGGTACTATCACCGTGTTAAATGGGACAGACTGCGAACAGATCTGGAACTTAGTTGTGGGCATCCATGAGGAGGTGTAGGACGATCGGAAGCAGCAGAATGGGGCTTCAAAGAAGCTGCATTTGTTGCTTGTCTCTGGTAGCAGGTAACTGTCCTGTGTGGGTTTGGAATATTGATCGTCTTGTGCTTTTCTATGTTTTCTTTGCGGAAGAAAGAATCATTATCGGTTTTGATTGAAACGGAGAGCTCCGTAGATTTCTCATAAATTGTGTCTAGGTGTATGTTCGGTTACATTTTTTGCATGTTGAGTTTGAAAGAATATTGTTATAAGATGCCCGGGCCTGAATGTACTGGATATCCGCAGACTGTTCAATGATTGGAGAATATTTTCTAACAGTTAATTGACGGGTCACGAATGTATGATCTGGAAACAGTGAAAATTTCAACTCCTTAGATATATTGGTCAACAGCTGAACGTGTTGACTAAATGCAATACAGAGACTGATGTGAAACAATCTATACGATCCCTGAAGCCCGGTATCAGCCAGATCAAGCTTCATATTGCAACTACTAAAATGACAATTTTCTTCCAACAGTAATACTGTTCCGAAATAAAGGGTGGGACATTCATTATGGAGTCATAGGGACAGTCTGACCTCAGGCACTGCAAACACACCAATGTCACCGGAACGAGCCGTATGTGTTGGATAGATACAAACTGATTCTGAACTCTGTCTTCAATTTCCTCAGGTGAAATTCAAGTGCGACTTATGCCTCTTTTCAACATAACAAAATGAATGGGCGGAATAGAACCTTTGCTGTAATTGGGCTGTGATTTCATGGGAACTCCTTTGCTTTAAGCTTTGGTCGAGTGATCAAGCAATGATTTTATAACTCAAAGCGGGGCTGGGTGGCGTTGTGGGGTAAGATGTTCTACTTAAGTTGTTTTGACGTCGAATCTCATCGTTTCGGACTTTAATCAACTGCCCACAGAAATCGTTATCTAGCTTGTTGGGTCTTCAACTTTAAGTGAGAAGAAAGGAGGATGCCTCGAGCTTGTTTAATTTGGAGATTTTGTATCGTATGAAATGATTGAGGTTGGCCATACAAATACTGTCCGACACAGGGCAGTCTGACCCATAGTGAGGTTTCTTTAATAAACTGTCTCCGGGGCTACGAGCTGCACAATGATGTCATATGGCATCAGTGGTAATGGCCTTCAACTATTGTGAAACAATAATAATGTTGGCTTCTGGACAATGAATATGGATCAGTCGTGGGTCATGTGGTACTGAATCATTCAATGAAATGTAATTACATCTCCAGGTATTTATATTTCTACATTACAATCTCAGACACTTCCTGTCTGGCCTCAAATGAAGCTACTCTTGGGATTCTATATTTGTATTGATGATATTTATGGTGGGTTTCTTCGTGAAACTGGAGAAATGTTTACTCTTGGTGGCTGAATTTACTGAAGAATATCCGGAAGAGGGTCTAGAATCTCGTCAGTTGTTTCTTCCCTTTCAGATCCTTTCTTTCACTCGTTGTATTTGAAGAAAGTGTCGAGAATAAGCCCTGGATTCGCCCCGTGACATACAGAATCAATCTCCCCAGTGTCATGCAAATTCGGAGCATGCTGTAATAGGGAAAAAAGGTAGAGAACGATGAGAGACAAGTTGAGGCAATGAAGTAGAGAAGAGTAGAATGAAAGAGACACAGGGACAGATAGACAGGCAGAGAGAGAAAGAGGAATGGAGAGTGGCAGAGGCGGGTGGTGGTTTAACAGAGTACGAGCACTCCCCTTTGACCTCCTTTGTCAATAATAGTTTAAAATCATTACGGTGCGATCACTTCCCTTAATCCTGTACAGCAGCAGCACTGCACCTGTGAGCTTGTGGTGTAAACTTATCGCGTCTGTTTCCACATCACACAGTTGAGTGTTCAAATCACGTCAGGCTCACGCTGCTCATATGCAGATAAGTTCCCTTAAACCCTATATTACGATGCATGCAGACTAAAATCTACTTTACTGTTGTTTTTCGATTGCTCTCAAAGTTTCCCTCTCAGTTTAACATGGGAACAATGTTTCACGTATGTGTTGTGCGAGGTTGGGTAAGTGCTCAGCTCCCGCAGTGTGACAAATAAAACATAAACTGTTCATCATGGGGTTAAAACACATCCCCTCCCTCTGGGCAGCCGCTTCTTTCAGTGGGTGATAGCGCGGTGTTAATACCTTCACACTGACATTTTACCACTTAATCTATAAACACAAATTTTTGTTTCGATCTATCAGGAGATTCCAGCTCCTCTTCTGTCATAACATAGTGACAGTGAGTTCAGGAAGAAATATTTCCAAAAAGCAGCAATTCCTTTCCTCTCACTATACACAGTTCCAGTGATTTTTCTTCAAGAGCAGGTGCAGAAACCACAGTGTGACAGCCTCTCTCCATGTTCACAGTGAGCCTGAAAGTTATACACTGTATTTACTGCAGGGAGACAGAATCAGAAGATGTTCTTGAAATTATTTGCTGCTTTCGATCCCAGGAGCAACGTGAAATGCATTTTAATCTGAGCGAGTTTCAGCTGGGTCGGCGGTGAGCAACAAATTCTGGCCGTGGCCCGTTCGCCTAGGGGTATGGTTCTCGCTTTGTGGGTGGTGGGTTGTGAATGTGTGAGAAGTCCTTCGTTCAATTCCGGGACGAGCTCTGATTGCTGGTGGGGTTAAAATTGATTCAGAGATAGTAGGAACGGCAGATGCTGGAGAATCCGAGACAACAAGGTGCAGGGCTGGATGAACACAGCAGACCAAGCAGCATCATAGGAGCAGAAAGGCTGACGTTTCGGGCCTAGACCCTTTTCCTGTGTTCAAAAAGGTCTGACTTCCAGAAGGAGAGAGTCGGCAGAAATGCCATTGCGGCCAACAGGGCAAAGGCAAACACGTGTTGAAAGCGAAAAAAAAGTGTCTCAAAATGTTTGCCAACGCAATCCGACGTTGAATGAAAACTCCCATAAAAATCTGGTTGTAGTTGAAACACATTAGTTGCAGTGTGTTCGATGCTCAGGGCGCCCTGCAGTAATTCCCCATGCTGTTTCAGGCAGCAGCGTCCTTCATGTGATATGGGAAGTTGTGAATAACAAGAGAACCACGACAGAAGTAAGTCGTATCAAAACAACTCAAAGATCGGCCTATCGGAGACAGCATCACAACACAGATACCATTATTTGGACAGGTATCACCGTTCCTCAAAAAAAAGGACAGAGCGATACAAGCGACAGAGAGTCGCTGTTAATTCGATGAATGAAACGGCTTATTTCTGCACGAGAATGACACCATTAATGAGAGTTTCACTCGGAGTCTCTTAATCTGAGACTTATGGTGTCAGATATTAACTTTTGCCCGGCCACAACAAACAAACCGACACCCGCGTTACAAGAGTCTTTCTGCATGATTGCTGTATGAAGACGAATCCTGAACACCAAACAAGCTGCACAAAAAGAACTCATGTTGATTTACCTGAGGGAAGAGTCTCCAGTGTCCATTTTTCTCCTTCCCAGGAACTCAGCATCTTTCTACGTCTGGGATAACAACATTTGGAGGAAGTTCGCAATCAAAGTTGCTAATTTCCAGCGCATGTCTGTGACCGATCACCCCATTAAGTGCTTGGGAGGGAGCAGAAGAGCTCATTTGCGCGTCCCGCCCCCAGCACTGCTTGCAAGTGGAAGAAAATGGCTTAATAATCCGCAAGAAGGAGGAAGAGCACCGATACAAGGTCTTCGCTATCAATGGATACTGCACCAACTTCATCCGCAGGTGGCTACTACGAAGACAACACCAAGAGGACACAATACACTGGCCACACTACCGTATGTCAAGAACATAATGGAACTGACAACAAGAATCCTACGACCACGAGGAATCAGGATATCACACAAACCCACATCCACACGACGTCAAACACTCACAAGGAACTCATACTCACCACATGCAGGACCAACGTAGTGTACAAAATGCCGTGCAAGGGCTGCCAAAAACATTACATCGGCCAGACAGGAAGGAAACTAGCCATCAGCATACACGAACACAAGCGAGAAGCAAAACGACAAGACAAACTTTCCCTCATTTCAGTGCACTCGGACAACGATGGCGACCAATTTAATTGGGCCCACTTGATCATCCTCGCTCAAGTCAACCATAAACACGCACGGGAATTCCAAGAGGCCTGGTTCAAGACCCATAATGCAATCAATACACGTGGAATTACACCCCATATATAAACCCTTGCAAAAAGGAACCGGAAATGACACAAAGCACCTCAACAGACCGGATCGTATAAATAAAAAGCAGAGTAGAACAACATTGCTTCATCGGAGGCCGCACTGATGATGTTACCCAGCATGGTGATGAAAGGTCTGAACTATAACCAGCTCGGCGAGCAAGTTAGCAATCTCACCCACAACTCAAGCTATAATTCTTCGCAAAATCGGTCGAAAAGATGATAGATTTGTTCGGGTCTGAATTGTTTACTGGAAACAGGAAGCTGAGGAAGATATAGGATAAAGATATTGAAATCCGCTTGCCAGAGCAGCAAATACATTGAACAGTGCATAGGAAACATTTGAAGTATTGATTTACGGTTGATGGGCCGAGCACCCTTTCACGCTGCTCCAGAAGATGATATGTCACTGCCTGTAAGCATTAAGCTGTTTAGCCGTTCGTCAGGGTTACACGGCAGGTACTAAAAGAGGTGATGGGGGAAACAGCAAATGCACGAGTAATTATTTACCAAAATTCACTGGACTCTGGGGTGGTTCCCGCAGATTGGCAAACAGCCAATGTGACGCCACTGTTTAAAAAAGGAAGTAGACAAAAATCAGGTAACTGTAGGCCAGTTAGCTTAACTTCGGTAGTGGGGAAAATGCCTGAATCTATCATTAAGGAAGAAATCTGGATATAAATTGTCCCATTGGGAACACCCAGCATGGGCTCATGAAGGGTAGGTCATGTTTAAATAATTTGGTGGAATTTGAGGACATTACTTGCATGGTGGACAATGGGGAACCTGTGAATGTGATGTATCTGGACTTGCAGAAGGAATTTGACAAGGTGCCACATTAAAGGTTGCTACATAAGATAAAGTTGCACGGTATTACAAGTAATGTATTGGCACGGATAGAGGATTCGTTGACCAGTAGAAAGCAAAGAGTAGGGGTAAGTGGGTGTTTTTCTGGCGGTCAGTGGCCAGTGGTGTGCCTCAGGGATCAGTGTTGGGACCGCAATTGTTTACAATTTACATAGATGATTTGGAGTTGGGGACTAAGTGTGGTGTGTCAAAATTTGCAGATGACACTAAGGTGAGTGGTAGAGCAAAGTGTGCAGAAGACACTGAAAGTCTGCAGAGGGATATAGATAGTCTAAGTGAGTGGGCAAAGGTCTGGCAGATGGAGTACAATGTTGATAAGTGTGAGGTCATCCATTTTGGTACGAATAACAGCAAAATGGACTATGTTT
>NC_063339.1:85825917-85832870 GCF_021869965.1 Rhincodon typus
GTTGCTGTTGTGTGAGTAGTCACAGTGGACAGGGCTTCTTAACAAAGGTAAAACAGGTCGTTCAATGTTTGTGGAGTGGTCCTGGCAGTCAGTCTTGCTTAGAATGACTTTCAAATCAGTTGGAAGAATCCAAAATGTCATCGGTAGAAAACAAACGCTGAGGGAGCGGAGTGAAAGGGCCGTGATTGGCTGCAAGGCGTGACAGCGTGAAACTAAGACTACAATTTTATCCAAGTCCACGCCCCAAACAATTTTGGACCTATCAATTAAATAAGACTGTCGACAAAATGTAGGACTGAATTAGGAGCAGAAATATTCGGCCCATCGAGTCTGCTGCACTTTTCAATGATAAAGTTCAACTTCATTCTGCTGCCTGACCTGGATAACTCTTGACCATCTTACTGATTAGACGTCTGTCGAGCTCAGATTGACAGTATCCAATAATCCAGCCTCAACAGTCGTCTGCAGGAAAGAATTCCACAAGTTCACTGGCCCCTGAGCGAAGAAATTCGTCCTCATTTCTGAATTAAATGGGCTGAACCTTATTGGGATATGATGTCCTGTAGCCCTTCTCTCTTGTGCTCGGGGAAACCATTTGTCCATATCTACGCTGTCAAGGCCCCTAAGAATATTGAATGTTAATAAATGCTGTTATATGATTATAAACTCCAGTCAGCCTCCTGTGTTCCAAGGAGAACAGTTCCAGGCTAATCAAACATTCTGCAAAGTTTCATCTTATCCAGTCCTGGCAACATTCTTGTAAATCTCCACTGCAACCTGCAGAGTTATTGAATATTTTTAAGGCAGATAGAGAGATATTGTGCTGAGGAAAGATTATCAAATTTTTCAGGGATTGACCGGAATAGGGATTTGGGGTTAGAATCTGATTGACCCTGCATATATAGAATGTTGGGGCATTGAATTTCTCTGATTCCAGGGCTGGGAACTGGGGTTAAATGATCTTCTGCAGCAGTGGTTACTTCCTTGTGGGAGGAAACTGCTGATGCAGCCGATGTAAAACTCGATTTCCAAATGAGAAATACATTCAAGACCGCAGCCCAGAAGAATTACATCATTTCCACCCGAATATTAATTACATTTGCCAAACGAATATAAGAAATTAATGTTTTTATTTTGCAACATAACAAATATGATGTAGCCACTCAGCCCATTGAACCTGCCTCGCTGATGAATGAAATTATGTACGAACTCCTGCTTCACTGCCATTTTTCTGCACGATCGCATGATTTCTTAATATTTAATCTATCGAAATCTATCAATCTCAGCTTTGTGTGCTCTGAATGCTGGACATTGACATCCTCCATGGCCCTGAATTCAATAGATTTTGTCCACTCATTTCAGTATGCTATTTGATTAGTATTTCTGTTGTGGTTCTGGAACTGCTCCTGGCATGCCCTCCAGCACTGTGCGTATTGGACGTTTCCTGGTGCCTCGCTCTGAAGCGCCATGGTCAGAAAATGACCAATACTCTGCACATAACCACAGCAGCTTCGACTCGACTCCGCATCACGGCAGTGTTTGTTTTCTCTTTTATTTTCTCTTAATATATGCAACACTAACACAGTAGAGGATCAATTAATATTGCAAGAAGGCATACAGAGGCGAGTCAAATGTCGAGGTTGTGGTGGCATTTGTACAATGGTTAGAGATTAACTTGATTCAGGAGTAATGCATTTAAAATCTGTTTATGTAGAGATGAGGAATAGTGAGGGAAATAAGTCACCAGTGAGTGTAGTCTGCAAGCATATTAACAGTAACCACAACATGAAAACAAACGTATAAAAAAGAGATATTGTGTGTGACAGATAAAGGGATGACAATAATCATGGGTGACCTTAATTTCCCCTTCTCCCACTCCCAGCTCCATTGCAAATAAAGTTTACAGAACCATAAACAACATATCAAATATGTCCCATAGAACAACCCTGGACATATCCTGGCCTTCGATTAATTTACACGTACTTAATTTCCGTCTTTTCCTGGGAAACCATCTTTTTCATTGTGAGCTTTAGGAAAGGAGGCCATTTTTTGCCAGAAAAATAAATATGTCATTTGCCTTTGTTTGCTTCATGCACAAGAACACTCAGGTTCCTTTGTACCTTATTTTTTTGGAAATTTCTCTCGATTTTAATAGTAGTCTACCTTTTGACTCTTCCTACCAAAGTGCAAGAACTCACACTGCCGACATGAAACTGCATGAGCCAAGTTTTTTCTCCACTCATTCAACTTATCTATATCCCTTTGCAGATTCGCATGTCCTCATCACAACATGTCCTCCGCCTATTTTGTATCTTCTGCAAAACTGAACACATTACACTCTGGCACTTCCTCCAAGTCATCAATACAGAAATAAATAATTGCACCCCTTTGACTGACCATTCTGGCACTCCACAAATCATATCATTCCAACTTGAAAAATACCCATTAACTCCGATTCTGTATTTTATGTTAATTCAGCAATGGGCAGCCCATGCTCATTTATATGTAACAGCGTAAACTCCTACCTTGTGCAATGACCTGAGATATGGCTCCTTACTGAGTGCCTACTAAAAATTCAATGCAATTCATCTGCCGTTTGCCTTTATCAACTGTGCTTGTAATATTGCCAAAGAAGTCTGGCAAAATTATCAAGTGTGATTTGCCTTTCAACAAACGATGTTGACTGTGTTTGACTGCAATAACCTTTTATAAACGTCCTCTATTTCTTCCTTTACAATTGTCTCGCATTTTGCAAATGACAGATAAGACACTGGGACAGACGGAAGTCTTTTGGCCCATCAAGTCAATTACATCTTTAAATGAGATCATGGCTAATCCTGAACTCTGCTTTTCTGCCTTATCACAGTGGCCCTTGAATCCTTAAATTACTAAATCACTGTCTATCTCAGCCTTGGATACACCCAGCCTTATCAGAGCTCTGTTGGAAGAATTCCACAGATTTGTTACCCTCTGAATGGGAGAACATCCCCCTCATCTCTGTATTAAATGGGCAACGCTGTCCCCTGAGATTACACACCCGGGTCTAAATCAGAGCACAGCAAACCCCCAAAGTCAGTTATGAACTCACTGGCGTATCTAGCGGCAATGGTGAGCATTTGAAACAGTTCTTTTTTGACCTATGGTTGAACAAACTGCCCTGATTTGCACATTAGATTGGCCAATAAAGAATCTGCTTCAAAAGTACTTCATTGGTTGTGATTTAGATGGTGGTGAAAGGCGCTTTCAAAATACAAATACATCTTTCTTTCTCAATCCATTGATCTGACTATTAATCTCTCTGCTCATGGAAATGGATTATTCCCAATCACTCTATTTCTCAATAAAGTAGTTCAATTCAATCTCCGTTCTGAATCAAATACAGGATGACAAGAAATATAAGGATTGTGACACGGACAAGACCAGCCACATGCTCCTCCTTCCTGCTGAAACCATTCCATGAGAAATGTTAAAATATAGCATTCCTAAAAGGCATTAGTGTGGACAAGTCCCCAGGTCCGGATGGGATCTATCCCAGGTTGATGAGGGAAGTGAGAGAGGAAATAGCTGGGGCCTTAACAGATATCTTTGCAGCATCCTTGAGCACGGATGAGATCCCGGAGGACTGGATAATTGCTAATGTTGTCCTCTTGTTTAAGAATGGTAGCAAGGATAATCCAGGCAATTATAGACCGGTGAGCCTGACATCAGTGGTGGGGAAGCTACTGGAGAAGATGCTGAGGGTTAGGATCTATTTACATTTGGAAGAAAATGGGCTTATTAGTCATAGGCTGCATTGCTTTATGCAGAGAAGGTCATGTCTTACCAACTTGATAGAATTCTTTGAGGAAGTGACAAAGTTGATAGATGAGTGAAGGGTTGTAGATGTCATATACATGGACTTCAGTAAGGCGTTTGATAAGGTTCCCCATGGTAGGCTGATGGAGAAAGTGAAGTTGCATGGGGTCCAGGGTGTACTAGCTAGATGGATAGAGAACTGGCTGGGCAACAGGAGACAGAGTGTTGTAGTGGAAGGGAGTTTCTCAAAATGAAGAACTGTGACCAGTGGTGCTCCACAGGGATCCGTGTTGGGACCACCGTCGTTTGTGATAGACATAAATGATCTAGAAGAAGGTATAGATGGTCTGATTAGCAAGTTTGCAGATGAAACTAAGATTGGTGTAATAAGAGATATTCTAGGGGACTGTCGGAGAATGCAGCAGAATATAGATAGATTGGAGAGTTGGGCGGACAAATTGCAGATGGAGTTCAATCCAGGCAAATGCGATGTGACGCATTTTGGAAGATCCAATTGAAGAGCGAACTGTGTGGTAAATGGAAAAGCCCTGGAGAAAATTGATGCACAGAGAGATCTGGCTGTTCAGATCCATTGTACCCTGAAGGTGGCAACGCAGGTCGATAGAGTGGTCAAGAAGGCATTCGGCATGCTTTCATTCATCGAACGGGGTATTGAGTACAAGAGTTGGCAGGCCATGTTACAGTTGTATAGGACTTTGGTTCAGCCACATTTGGAATACTGCATACAGCTCTGGTCGCCACATTACCAAAAGGATGTGGATCCTTTGGAGAGGGTGCAGAGGAGGTTCACCAGGATGTTGTCTGGTATGGAGGGCGCTAGCTATGAAGAGAGGTTGAGTAGATTAGGATTATTTACATAAGAATGACGGAGGTTGAGGGGGGACCTGACTGAGGTCTACAAAATCGTGAGAGGTGTAGACAGGGTGGATAGGAAGAAGCTTTTTCCCAGAGTGGGGGACTCAATTACTAGGGGTCATGATTTCAAGGTGGGAGGGGAAAGGTTTAAGGGGGATATGCGTGGAAAGTTCTTTACGCAGAGGGTGGTGTGTGCCTGGAACGCGTTGCCAGCGGAGGTGGTAGAAACGGGCACGATAGCGTCATTTAAACTGTATCTATACAGATACATGAATGGGCTGGGATCAGAGGGATACAGATCCTTGGAAAATAGGCAATAGGTTTAGAGAAAGAATCTGGATCAGCGCAGGCTTGGAGGGCCGAAGGGCCTGTTCCTGTGCTGTAATTTTCGTTGTTCTTTTTGCGGATTTGATGTACCCTTGGTCATAGTCATGGCCGAGTGGCCAAAGCGATAGATTAATGTTTCTTTTGAGTTTCCCTGCCGAGGTTCGAATCTTGCTCATTACGTTTCCTCGACACGTATTTACTTTCAAATAACATTCTAATCAATGAGTTATTACTCAAATCCGAGAAAATCCGTCTCAGCAACCCACTGCAGAATTTGGTCATTTATTGACATGCAGGAAACACGAGTTCTGAACAAGAAACTTACCATAGCCAAAACTTTACCTCTGTTTGTCTTTCCACAGGTACACTAAACGTGTTGAGTTTCTGCTGTATTCTCTGTGTTTAATCTACATAAATGGTTATGCATTAAATATCTTGAATTGCAGTCCTCTGGTAACTGACTCTGATCAGTGGCTACAGTTTCTCCCGACCATCACCCCGCCAATCCCGCCATTCCCTCCTCTCACTGTTGTGAACACCCCAGGAAATCTCTGGTTAAACTTTTTTGCTGCAAAAAGAACATTTCCGATCTCGGGAATCACTCCACTGAACGGGATTTCCTCATCCCTGGACCTGTTGCAAGGCGGAGGATTGTGAAGAGATTTTTGGAAAATATTGGCAGTTGGAGTGGGAGGGTGGCGATGAGGTGGGGGTGGTGCGGGTGGGGCGATGTTAAGGAAGCAAAACAGAAAACTCAGGCTCCAGCTTTTTGAATCTGTAGAAACTATTGGAAACCGGAATCATAGGAGAATGAAGGGTGAACTTTCCGACTGAGCACAAACAGTTAAGGCACCTGCCACTTGTTTTAAAGGCTGGGACATCGACTCTGATGTTCTCGGGACATGAACTGACTTGAGACATTGAAAGGATTCTCGTTCCTGCGCATCAGGAATTCAAATCTCATCTCGGCTACGGGACAATGGGACAAACAAAAACTGCTGGATAAACTCAATAGGTTTGGCAGTACCTGTGGGGAGAAATAGAGTTCTGAACCGTTGACTCTGATTATCTGCTGAGCTTTTCCTGAAATGTTTGTTTTTAAATGAATGTTCAGCCCATCTGTTGGGATGACACAGCCGGATCTTCCGTGTACTGAATGTAACCCTTTAGAGGTCTGATGAGTGATCGGATTCAAACAAACCGAGTCATGATTCACTCTGCCTCAGCTCCACACAGAGAGAGAGAGAGAGAGAGACCCGGAAAGCATAGCGTGTGGTACACTGTGTGTAGTCGTGGCTGAGTGGCTAAGGCAATAGACTAAAGATCAGTTGGCTATCCCTGCGCTGTTCGAGAGCTGAACTGTATTTGCTTCTCGTATTCTTGTTTGGGAGAGGTGGCCGACAAATATTTCGCATTTCTGAAGAAGGTTCTCGACCCGAAACGTCAGCTTTCCTGCTCCTCTGATGCTGCTGGGCCTGCAGTATATATCCAGCTCTACAGCTTGTTATCTCAAATATTTCACCCAGATCGGTTAAGAGGGGCATATGCCAATTACTGCCTGTGCAAGAGCAAGAAGCAGAAGACCTCACACGATTTAACGTCCTTTTAAATGTATACTGACGTTACTAACCTGCGTGAGGCAATGAGGCAAGTGCCGGAAAAGGAGACAAGAACAGTCAGGGGCTTGAGTTCAACTGCTGCAGACCTGATGGGCTGAGGGATCTTTTTCTGTGCTGGGGGGAGCCTCTCAGACCAGCTGCGGTGAGCTCAGATTGTAAAATGATAGGACAACGTTTGCAAAATGCACCAGAGCCAGGAAGGGATCGAAGCCACTCTCTCCTGATCTATCTGTCAGACACGTTATCCATTGAGATATTGGGATTGGGGTAACTGGCACTGTGAATATTACTGGAATCACTATCTGGGAGAATCAGGAAGATGAGATCCTGGTGTCT
>NC_063339.1:85832970-85853749 GCF_021869965.1 Rhincodon typus
ATTTAAGGTACATTTAAATGTACACTGACGTTGCTAACCTTCGTGAGCCAATAAGGCAAGTGCCGGAAAAGGAGACGAGAACAGTCAGGGGCTTGAGTTCAACTGCTGCAGACATGATGGGCTGAGGGGTCTTTTTCAGTGCTGGGGACCTCTTAGACCATAAGCGGTGAGCTTAGATTGTGAAGTGATAGGACAACATTTGCAAAATGCACCAGAGCAGGAAGAGATCGAACCGACTCTCCCCGATCTATCTGTCAGACACGTTATCCATTGGGACATTGGGATTGGGGTAACTGGCACTGTGAATATTCCTGGAATCACTAACTGGGAGAATCAGGAAGATGTGATCCTGGAGTCTCTTTACCCATCCGTTTGCAAACCCATCGCTTCTCAATCCCTCGTGCCTTACATTTCATGGCCCTGCTGTCCAGGTAATGATTGGCTGCACAATCTGCCTGTGTTTGTATCAAGCAGCTCATTGACCTCGGAATTGGGCGGTCAGAGAGGGCTAGAGTTGAGACGGGGACACAGGCAGGAAGAGATACGACATGTCGTGTGTCAGTTGCTTTAAGTTAGGGATGCCTGCCGGAGGCTGTCCTGTCAGATTCTCAGGAGCTGCAGTGATTGGGTCGGTGAGTATTCGAAATTGAAAGTTGTCCGTGAGCAGCCTGTGAGATTATTTCAGCTCACTGTCCATTTTATATCCCAGCTCACGGAAACAGTTCTCATCGTCCGGAGAAGTTGCTTGCATTCCACCTAAAGCTGCCTTTTATCACAGAAGCTTGTGCCTGGGGACGGAGAGCGGACGTGAAGCACATGGAGCAGGTATACTCCTGAGATCTCTGTCGCTCTCGGGGTTGTGCCCCTGTGTCTCCCTCTGTGGGTGAAAATGAGGATGATTTCCTCAAGGAGGTATTGACACAGTTTTACCATCTCAAACTCTGGGCCCATTTGTTGTGTTATTTGACATCACAGGGATAAATGCATTGACATTTTCCTTCGCAAAGTCAAAGCACACAAGGCTATGGGCCAAATGCTGGAAACTGGGACTAGAATGGATGGAGGTTTAATGAGCCGTACTGAAACGATGGGCCAAATCGTCTTCTTCCACTCTGTTAAAAATTCAGAGACAGAGAAACCGATCTGCAGCGAATATGATCAGAAATGAAAACGTAAAAGCAGTGTCATTAAGAAAAGACACGATCTGCTCTGCTGTATTTCTTGATGGTCCAGTGGTTTAGAATTTAGCACTTCCAGCACTGCTGCCTGAGTTCAATTCCCAGTCAGGGAATAGAAGTTCGGTTTTGCTAATTTATCGTGGTGCCAGCACTTCTGACTGATCAGGAGCTAGCAGCTAATCTGATTTGTCCCAAACGTTGTGTCGGTTAACGTAAAACAAAGAACTGAGGCAATCTGACACAAAACAGAAATTGGTAGAGAAACTCAGCAGGCCTGGCAGCATCTTTAGAGAGAAACAAAGCTGACGTTTCAGATCCACTGACTGTTCATCGCGACTAGGTTAATTATGCATTTCTATATAATAATGTCGGGAGAAATTATTCGCTTTATCTGTCGAATTAACGTATTTATCAAAATCGCTCTCTCATTAGCTTACTCACGCCAACTTTACAACTTTAAAGGGACTTCATCAGCTATAATGCTGCTTCCGTTGCCATGAGGTGCTGAAAGGCTCTGCTTAAATAGTTGCCTTTTTCTTTTCCTTTCTGTCAGTTAGCAGCCATGTCGAATGGAGAATTGGTCCTTTCAGTGTCTCCCACAATATATGTCTCCATTTGTCTCTCTTTGACTCTGCGTATCCAACTCACCACCTTTCACATTCTACGACAATCCATTGTCCACATCCCCCATTTCCCATTTCTGCTCTTTGAAAAGTCTGAAATTCGGAGACACTTTGAGAGTGGAGTGTCTAGTACTGGACTCACATTCATTGGATAATGTATCTGTCTGTTATGAGTGAGGTAAGGAGTCATTTCTTGTCTCAAAAGGTTGTGAACCTTCAAAATTCAAAATAGAATTCCTAATCCACCAGGAGGGAAAAAAAAAAACAATGCCACCACAATTATAATATTATAGCGATGGCTTTACTGTTGGTGTAAAAATGAATGAGGGTGATCTTTACAAAGAGCAGAAATGGGAAATGGGGGATGTGATCAACGATACCCACAGTCACCTCCACAAATATGAGTGGGAAATTGTGTGCCAAAAAAATCTGTACTCCAAATCAACCAACCAAGAATGGACATCCACACTTGTAGAAGCCATCCACATGCAACAACAAAAGACTAGAACAAACAAAAGAATATCCCTTCAAGAAAATCTGTCCAGAATCACCCAAATTAACGACATGGACAACATAGAATCATGGATTAAAAACAACACGGACCGACCTCTTAGAGACACTAAGAAAACTGTCCTAGTACGTGGACTGAATTACAAGGACAGAGACATCAAAAAAGATTGACTTCGTGGCTGTGCTGGAATCAACAAAGAACAACGGACTCACAGAAGAAGTATAATAGACCATCAGATAAACAATAGTCCAAAAACAGAACACAAAAAGAATGAAAGTGGAACAAATTCAACAAAGAAGAGAGGAAAAACAGGAACATTGTAATCTTACCAGCAAACAAAAGGACGCATAACAGTAATCCTCAACAGAACCAAATACATCCAGAAAGGTAATACACTACCAGCAGACACTGACACCCACCAGCAGATGGTGATGGAACCGACACCACAGCGAGGAAACCAGATTACAACGACCCTGAAGAAATTACACAACTCAGGAGACATCAGCAAGACAGACTACCAAAAACAAAGTCAGGGCGATCCAGCACACCCCGATTTTATGGACTCCCCAAAGTACACAAACCAGGGGTCCCCCTCAGACCCATTGTCTCACTATCAGGTACACCAACATATACTTGCCAATGAACTGCAACAGAAATTGAAATGCTTAGTGGACAACACTACCCAGTCCATGCACTCGTCCCAAGAATTCCTCAAAATCATCAGGACACCAGGATAGATGAGGACGAGATGTTGATATCCTTCAACTTAACAGCACAATTTACGTCCATAAACATCGAGCTAGCCAAAGGAACAGTTGGCACACTGCTAGACAAATCAAGTAAACAGAAAATCCAGGACACCATCAACATCAATAAGGACACCACTATGAAACTATTAGATCTGTGCCTCACAACGCACTTCACCTTCAATGACAAAATATACAAAAAAATCAACTGAACACCAATGGAATCCCCAATATCAGAACTGATTGCAAAAGCAGTAATTCAAAGGTTAGAATGGACAGCGCTGCCCACTGTACAACCCAAACTTTGGGTTCGATATGTAGATGACACCTTTGTGATTATTAAACGCACTAAACTGGAGGAAACCCAACGACAAATAAACAACATCCTCACTGTGATAAAATTCATGATAGAAGAAGAGAATATCACCAGCTACCCTTCTTGGACATAATGGTAGAATGCAAAAACAACGAGGAACTCTAGACTAGCGTAAAAAGAAAGACCACACATACAGACCAAATACTCAATTTTACTGGCAACCACCCCAATGGCCATAAATGGAGCTGCATCAGAACACATTTAAATGAGACACAACACATTTGCAGCAACCCAGAACTACGCAAAGCAGAACAGAATACTTACACGGAGTCTTCAAAAGAAATGGATACCCGAAAAGCACAATCCACCGTTACCTCCATTACAGACCAAAACAGGAAGACACAACATGACCAGAATCATTAATTACCCTACCATACATCAAGGACATTTCAGAGGTGACCACAAGACTACTCAGTCCCTGGGTAACAGAATAGCCCACAAACTGACAACCACCCTATGATAACTACTGATGAACGTAAAGGATACCAAACCTAAAGCCAGCAAAACGGAAAATTTACAAATATCATGCAAAGACTGAGAGAAACACTACATAGGCCAAATTGAAAGAAAATTGAGAATATGAATACATGAACACCACCTAGCCACCAAGAGATAAGGCCAATTCTCATTTGTCTCATGAAATATGGACAACAAGGGTCATGAATTCGACTATGACAATACATCAATAATCACACAAGAGGTAGGAAGAGCTGCCGATGCTGGAGTCAGAGATAACACAGTGTGTAGCTGGAGGAACACAGCAGGCCAGGCAACATCAGAGGAGCAGGACATTTGATGTTTCGGGTCGGGATCCTTCTTCAGAAATGGGGGACTTCGCAGTGGGGTTATAACTCACTCAGATAGTAAGAACTGCCGATGCTGGAGTCAGAGATAACACAGGGGTGTAGCTGGAGAACACAGCAGACTGGGCAGCACAGAGGAGCAGGAAATCTGATGCTTCGGATCGGGACACTGAATTTCTGAAGAAGGGTCCCGAACCGAAACGTCAGCTTTCCTGCTGCTCTGATGCTGCCTAGCCTGCTGTGTTCCTCCAGCTCCACACTGTGTTATAATAATCACACAATCCAAACAGAGAGACTCCAGGGAATTCCTGGCAGTCTGGTGTTCCAACCGGAACTCCATCAACAAACACATTGAATTAGAACCTATGGACAAACAACTGAGAAACAAAACCAGAAGTAATATCAACCACCCGAGCAAACTGAGACATATAAATAACAAGCGGGACTGAACACTGACGCTTCACTGGAGGTGCACTGAAGATGTTATCTAGCAGGGTGACGAAATATTTGCAACTAAACCCATTGGCTCGGTGAGCATGTCTACAACCTCAGGATAATGGGGTATTAACAGCGAAGTGAAGCTGAGACCACACTGAGATGGGCCGCGATCTTGTTTGCTGGTGAATAGTGTCAAAGGGTCGAATGGACCACTCGTTCTCCTCAGCCCTATATACTATTCTTCCATTAAGCCCTTGGAACCTGCTACACAGGAGCAGATTGGGGCACTTTGATAGTTCGGTGTACATTGGAAAATGTACTTGGAAAATCCAGGATGGGTCAGGAACAGCTCCACTCCAATCCTTCTTTCCAGGCTTCTACTGTCTGCAACGTCTGTCCCAGATGTTAGTCATGCTGCAGATCTAGATTCACTGTGAGTACAGCTGCCCTACGTCACCCTAGGTTAGCTCAACCAAATTGGCTGTTCTCCCTGAATTTTACATTACACAACAGGACTCCCAGGAAAATAACCAGCTACTTTCCAGCATCCAAATATAAGTGTGTTGATACTGTGGCTTGAAGAGGTGTACTTTGTCCCTTTTGTTTGGAACAGAGGTTTTGAGGAAGACGTGAAGAGCAGTCCACCATACCAGCTAGAGTAAACGGCTTGTTAGGCCTTTAGTATTTTTTAAATTTGGAAAAATAAAAGCAGCCTGAATGTCTGTGATCGAGCTCCAACAGAACCAGGAATTTTAGTTTCAACTTGCAGTTGCTGTTGGCGTCGTGAAGAAAGGAAAGTTATTCTTTCTTTCTCTCAGTTTCACCCAAAAGCCAGGGGTTTCTCCGTCTGTTATGAAAGTTGCATGTGAGACAATCTTCTTTCTGAATTTGCCTTTTGCCAAGGGTGTGTTTATGGGATGTTACTGTATTTGAACAGTCAATTTGTAATAGTTTCTGTAGGTATTATTCTATTAAGTTGTCCGACAGAGTGAAATTATTCCAATTCCTTCTCTCTTTTGTTGTATTTTAACTTTAGTGGATAAATAAAGTGTGCTTTGCTTTAAATCCGGTTGTTTGATCAATCAAATTGCATCTTGAACGCAATATCTTATATTTACCCTAAAAATAAGATTCGTTTAGCATCTAGACTATCTCCTGGATATTTTGAGGTTGTTTGGTCTGTCCATAACATAAAAACTTAATAGAAACAAGACGAGGCCATTCTGCCTATCCAGCCTGTCCCGTCATTCAATAAGAGCATGGCTGATCTGCTCCAGACTCAACTCCACTTTCATGCCAACTCCTTTTATCCCTCAATTCGCCGAAATGTTAAACACCCTTCCACGTCGTCGTGAAATACTTTCACTGATCTAGCCTCCATCACTTTCTGAGTTGGGGAATTCCAGACATTCACTACTTTCTGAGAGCAGAAATTTCTTTGCGTTTCAGTTTTAAATTTACGTCCCTTATTCTGTATCTATGTCCACAGGTTAGAGACTCCACCAAGGATTGGGATCATCTTCTCAACATTTACCTTGTCAAGTCCCCTCTATAGCTTGTATATCTTAGTAACATCACCACTCATTCAATTTAACAACAATGAATAAATGCCTAAATATTTTGGATGTTCTTGATAGGTTAACACTTCCAGCCCAGCAATCAGCCTAATGAATCAACCTAGCTACTCGCTGTTCCAGCATGCTGACTTTGTGTTTCTTGCACAGGAGCACCTCAAGCATATCACCCCAAATGGATACATATTTGGCCGTATTCAGTTCGGAGCTCGGTGACCAGTGGTGTTCCACAGGGAGCTGTTCTGGGACCTCTGCTCTTTATGATCTTTATAAATGTCTTGGATGAGGAAGTGGAAGGATAGGTTCGTACGTTTGCCGATGACACAAACGTTGGTGGAGTTGTGGATAGTGTGGAGGGCAGTTGTAGGTTGCAACGGGACATTGACAGGATGCAGAGCTGGGGAAAGAATTGGCAATTGGAATTCATCCCGGAAAAGTGTGAAGTGATTCATTTTGTAAGGTCAAATTTGAATGCAGAATACAGGGTTAATGGCAGGATTCTCGGCAGTTTGGAGAAACAGAGGGATCTTGGAGTCCACGTCCATAGATCCCTCAAAGTTGCTATCCAAGTTGATAAGGATTGTTAAGAAGGTGTATCGTGTGTTGGTTTTCATTGGCAGGGGAATTGAGTTTAAGAGCTGCGAGGTTGTGCTGCAGCTCTATAAAACCTTGGTTAGACCACACTTGGAATATTGTGTTCAGTTCTGGTCGCCTCATTATAGGAAGGATCTGGAAGCTTTAGAGAAGGTGCAGAGGAGATTTACCAGGATGCTGCCTGGAATGGAGGGCAGGTCTTATGAGTAAAGGTTGAGGGAGCCAGGGCTTTTTTCATTGGAGTGAAGAAGGATGAGAGGTGACTTGATAGAGATGTACAAGGTGATGAGAAGCATAGACAGAGGCACAGAGTGGATAGCCAGATACTTTACTTTTCCCAGGGTGGAAATGACTATTATGACGGGGCATAATTTTAAGGTGATTGGAGGAAGGTATAGAGGAGATGTCAGAGGTAGGTCTTTTTGCACAGAGATTGGTGGGTGTGTGGAATGCGCTGCCGGCGGTGAAACTGGAGTCAGATACATTAGCGACATTCAAGCGGCTCTTGAATAAGCACATGGATGAAAATGAAATGGAGGATATGCAGGGTCGTTTGATCTTAGAGTAGAATAATAGGTCGGCACAACATTGTGGGTCGAAGGGCCTGTACTGTGCTATAATGCTCTATGTTCTATGTTCAATCTCTTTGAGCTGCACATTTTTTAAGTCCTCTTCAATAAATAATAGCCTGTCTTTTGGTTATCGGAACCAAAATGCACGATCTCTTTTTTTTAACCATAAACTCTATCTTCCAATTATTTGCCCACTCACTGACCGTGTATATATCCCCGTTTAGATTCGTTACATCTTAAATCTGGTCCACACCAGATCTTGCTACTTTGAATTCTTCAGTTTAAAATTAAATACGCTCCTTGACAGCCTGTGTGATCCTTGGGTAGTTCATCTTCTTATCAGGTCGTAGCTGAAGGTTATGAAATGTCTACTTAAATGTACCTCCCCGGGTCTATTTTCATGTACCTCTTTAGAACAGATGTAAGACAAAAACCTGCAATTTAGACGCTGTGACTGAACACATGATCAGCTGAGAGTGACTCAATTCTCCTAGATTCTCCATCCCTGTCACTTTTGTTCAATGACGTCACGTTCCAGTAGGAAGCTGCTGAAATACCTTCCTTTTCCCTCAAAGAAGAAATTCCCCAACGCTGGTGGACAGGGCCTTCAGCTGTGACTGACCCATCTCCCATGCTTTTGCCCTCATCCCTTCCCATCCTTTCCAGAAGAATGGTAGCTAGCCCCTCGTCCTCACTTTCCACTGCACTAGAATCCACATTCAAAGAATCATCCACCGCCATTCCCACCACCTCCAACAGGACAATACTATCAAACTGATCTTCCTTTCCCGTCCACTGCAGAATTTCACAGGGACCATTCCATCTGGCATCATCCATCACCATGAACACTTCCCCACTCCCTCATGGCACCTTCCCATGCAATTGCAAAAGCTATAACTCTTGCCCATTCAGCTCCTCCTTCCTCACTGTCCAAGGCCTGAGACACACCTTCCAGGTGAAGCAGCATTTCACTTGTACTCTTAAAATCCCATTTACTGTCGTTACTGCTCACAATGCAATCTCCTTCATACTGGCGAGACCAAACAGAGACTGCTGTGAGGAACACTTCTGATCTGACCTTCCAATTGATTCCCAGTACCTTGCTCTCATGCTAACATTTCGCTCCTGGGCTGCTATAGTGTTCCAATGAAGCACAACCCAAACTCCAGTAACATCCCATTTTACGCTTTAGTACTTTACAAGCTGCAGGACTTAATATTCAATTCCATAAGTTCACAACCTGACCTCATTGTGACTGTTATCCACTTTTCATTCATTCTGCCTCTTGGTCTCCCTACGACCTTATCTTGTTAATGTCTTGTTTTTCTTGCACCCAAAAGAGAGAATCAATTTCCCCCAATCACACCTTAATTTACAACCATTATGCATCTGGTTCTCTTTCACCACAATTAAAAACCCGACTGTCTTTTGCGCTGGGCCTTCACAGCCTCTGTTTCCTATCACCCTTTCGCTACCTCTAAAATTAAAAAAAATGCCCTCCAAACCTTGTTACAGAGATAGTAGGAACTTCAGTTTTGAAGAAATGTCACGCTGAGCTTGAAATATTACCTGTTTCTGTCTCCAAAAAACTTGCCAGATCTGCCGAGTTTCTCCGGAAATGAATAAGCACAGAACAGGTTTTCAATTAAGCAAAGAACTGTGGATGCTGAAAATCTGAAACAAAAACAAAAAATGCTGGAGAATCTGGGAGCTTTGAAGAAGAGTCACTGAAATAAAAGATTAACTCTGCTTTCACTCCACAGATGCTTCCAAACCTGTTTAGTCCTTCCAGCAATTTCTGTTTTTGAACAAGTTTCAAAAATGTGTATCAAAGCTCCTGAAAGCCCTGTCCAACATGGAGCACTGCAGAAAAGGCAGTGAACGATAGCACAAGGTGCAGAAATTCATTGGTTCTGAAACTCCATACGGCTGGCACTGACACTACAGAGCTCTTAATTATGATCAGGGAGAGAATCAACGGGAAACATGTTTACTTTAAGCACAGAAAACGGCACTGCTGGAAGGGAAAAGATTCAGATGAATATGTTAAAGTGTTTTGAAGAATGTCACAATTTGAAGGAGTAAGACCATGGAGAGACCCTGAGAAGAATGAGAATATTAAAATGAAAGTGTTTCCACATCATAATCTAGATTAGGCTATTGAGTACAGGGGCGAAGTGTCAGTGGGTCAGGGTGTCAACTGGGGGACAGGCAGTAGAATTGTATTGCAGATATTGCAGGTCAAAACTGGGTACTTCCGTAGAAGCGGAATAGTATTCAACCACAATCTGTAACTTTTTGTCTGGAGTAATCCCTCAATCTATAATTACCATCAAACCTGTCTGTGGTTCAGTGACAAGTGTAGGTGAACATGCCAGGGTCAGAACCATGTGTGCTTAAATCTGATGACAATCGATTAAAACTACCGTACTTAGACAGCTTGCATTCCAAACAGCAGGAATAACATCTCATAGATAGGGCGAAATGATCCGAAGATCAACAGATCAAATCGAAGCTCTGCTGTCCCGTCACATCCAGTCATAAATAGTGATGGACGATTAAATAACTCACTAAAGGAGAGAGGTTCACAAACATCCACATCCCAAATCATGGAACAGCCTTGCACATCAGTGTAAAAATCAAAGATGTAGTATCTGCACCATCCTCAGCCAGAAGTCGATAATCCACATCACCCTCGTCATGATGTCCACAGAATCACAGAGGTCAGTCTTCAACCAATTCGATTAACTATAGAAACAGCTGAGCACAGTAGATACGAGAAAGAGAATGGGCCCTGTGGCCATCCCTGCAATAGGACTGAAGACTTGTGCTGCACAACAAGCCGTGCCACTGGGGAAGCTGTTTCATTCCACCTCCAACTCTGATGCATCCCTGGAAATGTGGGATATTTCTCAACTATGTCCAGTCCCCTAAGAGGAGAATAATTACAAACTGACCAATTGCCACGTCATCATTCTCAGCACAGCAGTCAAATTGGTAGAAGTTCTTTTTGACAGAGCTGTCAAGCAGCATAAAAATAACCCGCTCAGTGTCGTATCCGATAGGTCCCCATGTGGGGTTGGTTCTGCTGTGGAAATGTCACTGGATTACAAACCCAGACCAGACTAATGATGTAGCAGCTGGTGGAAGTTAAAAGCAATCAACAAAATATCGAGATCGAAAATCTGTTGTTGGTAATTGTGACCTTGAAGCCAATGTTGATTGAAAACTCCAATTTGCTTCACCAAAGTACTTTCAGGAAGTGAATCTACCCATGCTTTCCTGATTTGGCCTAAAAGTGACTCCCCACACACAGGCATGTGATAAACTCTTCAATGGTTTCTGAAACAGCCAATAAAGACACACAATTGTATCAAACTGTCCCGACAGCTCAAAGGATAAAACCGAACAAAACATCCGGCATCAGCCCAGTTACCGGAAAAGGGAACGGGAAACTTAATCCTGTGACTCTGTCGAGGACACCTTCCTAATTTCTGAGAGCTTGTGACTACATTGACAGAGCTTCCCCACCAATTTCACAGAAAAATTGAGAAAGTAGTAGGCTATTCCACCCATCGAGACTCCACCTATTCTTGTTTGTGGCTGAGCATTTCCTCAATGCTCTTTTCCCACACAATGCACATATTCCTTAATGTGATTTACTTTCCGAAAAATATGAAAGAAGAACTGCATTAGTCTTGTTGCTGTATGAATCTTGCATCCCCATTCAATATAATGACAGCTGATCCTCTATTTCCACACTATACTCCTGATCTCTCCCTTTAGTGTACAGAAATCATTATATATATTCAGTGCCTTGGCTTCCACTTATATGACAGAGAATTCCACAGGTTCACCATATTCTGCAGATAAATGCAGATATTTATTCTCATCTCAATGCAGAGTGGCTTACCTGTACCTATTACTGTGGCCACTTGTTTTAGACATCCCAAGGGGAATTATCATCCCTGCTCGCAATCTGTGTTGCCCCGTCAGAGTTTTATATATTTTACAGAGATCTCCACTCAATTTCCAATAACTCCATGAAGACAGACTCATTCAACTCAAACTCTATTCACACAACAAACCTGTCATCCCAGCGATCAGTCTGGTCATCCTTCGCTACACTTCCTCAATGTCAGGTTTCCCATTTATTAGGTAAAGAGACAGAACTATACACAACACTGCACAATGTTCGAGATGAGGTCACACAAAGACCCCGTGCAGTTACAATAAGACAACCTTATTTCTGTATTCAAATCCCTGTGAAATGAAGGTCAACACAACATTTATCTTCTTAACTGATTTCATCTCCTGCAATATTGCTTTTAATGACTGGTGTACAAGGAGATCCAGGTCCTTTTCAGTGTCACTGCTATCCACTTGGCGGGCCTATGTACTCTGTTCGGCATGCTAATGTAATTCCCAATACTGATTTCTGGCTTCAGTGGTCGCAGCCCTGCATGGACCTCAGAGGTTTGCGCAGAAGAAAACAAAAGCAAAGCAGCAGAAGTCCCTTTATAGGTCCACATTTTTCAACGAATTCGTTTTCAAATGGTAGACTTTCTATGTATCCCACCAAAGTGCACAATGCCACATCTATCTACATTGCTCTTCATCTGCCACATATTTTCCCATTCACTCTACTTTCCTCAATTATCTTGGAGATTTGTTATGTCCTCCACCCCACTCACAATCCTACATAGTTTAATGTCGTTAGCAGACTTGCAAATATGGCATTTTATTTCCTCAACCAAACATTTGAGATGTATTGTGAACAACTGGTGTCCGAACACCGATTCCTGCAACAGTGCACAAGTCTTCTGCTTCAAAAAAGATAATTTTATTCCTACTCACTGTTTCCTGTCAACTTTCCCATTCTAAAACCATGTCCAGTAATTAGCCAGAATCCCATAAGATTCGAATTTGCACACCAGACTTGGGACTTTATCAATAGCCTTTCAGCAAATACAAATGCATTGCATCCATCGTTTCCCCATAATTTATCTACCAGTCGGTTTCTCAAATATGATGCCATTTTCATTAATCTATGTTGACTTTGTCTATGCCCATTACTTTCAGTCCCAATAATTTCTCTAAAACCGTTTATTTACTAATTTCATTCAATTTTTTTTCTCACCAAGCTGAGGTTCCCTAGTATTGCTGGGAAGTTTCTTTTTTTTACTTCTGTGAAGACAAAACTGAAGTAGTCGTTTAATAATTCTGACAGTTCCCTGTTCTCTATTCTCAGACTGTAAGGGAGCTGCACTTGTTTCCTCTAACCTTTCCCGATGGCATACATTCAGAAGCTATTGCAGTTGACTCATGTAACACTTGTTAATATACTCTTCAGAAATCCGTAAATTCCTGTCTTAAGCTGCTCAATCACAGAAGATTAGATGTTTTACCATCAGAAATACAGCACGATCTACATCAGTCCCACGTTCATACATGAGGCCTGTAGCCACGAACGTTATGACATTTCAAGTGTTGGTCCAAGTACTTTTGAAGAGTTATGAGTTTACCCAACGCAGCTACCCTCCCAGGAAGTGCATTCTAGGCCTCCAACACCCTCTGGGTGAAAATCCTCAAAGTTTCTCGAAGCCTCAAGCCTTTCAGTTAAAAGGTGTGTTCCCTTATACTGGGACCTTTTACAAAAAGGAACAGCTACTCTCTACCAATGCTTTCGATGCCCGTCATAATCTTATGCTTCTGAATTACATTCCACTCAGTCTTCTCTGCTCCAAAGCAAACAACTCGAGCTTATCCATGCCTCTTTTTATAGCTGGTATACTTCAGCTCAGGGAACATCCGAGTGAACCCTCAAGCCCAGAGCCGTGAAATGGATTAAGTGGAGTTTGTCTTAAATTCTCCTTTTCTAATTTTTCCCTTTATTGTATTATCGTGGAAGGATGGTTATTCTGAGCTTTTTATCTTTGTTTTCTGATTTATTACTATGATTTTGTATTTTTGAAGGTTTGCAATGCTGGATTTTTAAAAAATTTCATTATTTTATATCTTTTTTTCCTCAGAATTTGTACTCAAGAATCTGTACCTCGGTAGCTTTGTACTAAGACAGCACTGTAAGTGGCGACTTGAAACTTTTCACTGTGCTCATTTGAGTACATGTGACAACAATGCTAATTCAAATCAAAGCAATCAATTTGTCTATTGCTGTTTCCACTGAAATTCCGCTTTGAATTGCATGCGATCTGTTAGACTTATCAATGCTCACTCCGGCTATATTTTCAAATATTACATCGTCAATGATGTGAAAGATTTTAGTCCCATGGTCACTTGCTATTCCTGAGAGATTTTCTGAATCTTATTCCATGAAGACTGACATAAAGTAATTGTTTAGTTTCCCTTTAATTTCTCTGTTAACTCCAGTAACTTATCCTATCCACACATTCGCTGTTCAACATTTAACTTTGCTTTTATTTTCTTTTCAAATATTGATAGAGGCTTTTTATCAGTCTTCATGTTTCTTGGTAATTTGCTTTCACGTTCTTTTTTTTATTATCTTATCAGCTTCTTGTTCTTCCTTTACTGGGTCCTAAATGTATCTGAGTGGCTTACCACAATATCTGGCATTGTATTCTAAGCTGCCTCTTTTAATCGAAAGCAACCTTTAACTTCTTTTGTTAACTATCATTGAGTCACGTTACTCTTTTGTTGTTTGTACATAGCACACCTTACAGTATTTGTTTAAATAACAGATATTGCCTATCTTCCATTCAATCTTTTTCACATACTTTTGCAATTCACTGAAGTCAACATGGCCCTCATATCTTCATGGCTCGCATGACTCAGGCTTGTGACCATGATTTCAAAAAAAAGACAAAACCGTTTTGAATTCAGATGTCATGTAAAATTAAATATATTATGTTTACTACTTCCAAAAGCTCCTTTACAGCAAGGTTCTGATTTTCTGATCATCCAACATCAAATTAAAAAAGAATCTTGATCTCTAGCTTGGTGCTCAATACACTGTTAAAGCAAACCATCTCTGGATTTCTCGAGCGTGTATTTTTTTCCCCCCAGCATTAGCATTAACTTGGTTTAACACAGTTTAGAGGCAACTTGGATTTGTCCATTATTACTGCAGTACCCACAAACGTGTAAATCTAATTTTCTGTTTTGTAACACATATATAGAATTTTGACTTTGATGTATGGCTCACATAAATGTTTGCTTCTCCTTGCTGTTTCTAAGCTCCACCTTACCAGATTCTACTGAATCTGAGTGACGTGGGCTCTGGAGAGATGAATGGTGGATTCAAAAGAGATGTTCAGTGAGGCATATATCGACATTTAAATCATCTCACCACATCTTATTTGGTCTTCTCAAGCGCCATTGTGACATTTTCACCAGATCCCCCGTTATGCTGGTGGAATAGAAGACAAAGATCTTTAAACAATGTAGGAACAAAAGCTGTGCATTCCTCCAGACAGCTGAGACTGCTCTAATTTCAGTAGACATCTTAGAGCAGGCTGAGAAAGTGTGGCTGCCGCTGTACAGAATCTGGGTGAGATCACATCTGGAGTATTGTGTACAGATTTAGTCTCCTCACTGAAGCAAGGACACCATAGTATTGCATTGGAAACAGCTCAGGGATGGTTCCATCAACTTATTCCTGCAATGAAGGTGTTAACTTATAAGGAAAGGATAATCAGATAAATCCAATATCCATTAGAGTTTACAGGAATGAAAGACGATCTTATTTTTACATAGAACAGCGGTGGGTGGGGACAGCAATAGAAGCTAATTACACAGCAAATGGAGGAATCTTTTCCACCTCTTGAGCCTGTTACATGGGAACAGAAGTATATTCAGGCCTTTAACCTTATTGCAAAAGAACAGGGTGAGACTATACAACCTCTGGAGCCTGATACACAGTTACAAGAGGAGGATAATCAGCCCTTTGAGCCTATAATACTGGACCCAGAGTAGGCCATGCAGCACCAGTATCCTTCAACAAAGCAACAGGATCAGTCCATTCAGCCTCTTCAAGTCTGTAACACAGGAAATGGAAGAGGCCATAAAGTGACTGGAGATTGTTAAACTAGAATAAGAGCAGGCCATTTAGCCTATCGAGAAAACTTCAAAGGAATTGGAGACAATACAAAGCCATTTCAGACTTTTTACTGGAAAGGAGGAGATAATTCATCCACATGTCTGTTGTATGGGAACAGGAAAAGACCAATCAGTCCCACAATTCCTTTTCAGGGATGTAGGGGGAAACTGTTCAGTATCTAGAGCCTGATATGGTGGTATTTGAGACCATCAAACTGTTACATAGTACCAGGAAGATTCCTTAAGCCCTTGAGTCCATTACACATCAACAAGAGAAGGACAAGCAGACCTTGAGCATCTTACTCAGGAACAGGAGCTAGACATTTCAGCCATCGAGACTGTATTGTGGAACACAAGGAGGACATTCAGCACATCGTGTTTGTAAACCAGGAACAGAAAGAGACCATTCAGCCACTCAGCAATCGGAGCAGATCCTTTACAGTCTCGTGCCCGTTGCACACGACTTGCAAGGGAATGTAATGGTAATAGAAAGGGAAGAACTGAGAATAATCATCTTCACTCGGGATAACAAATAGTGATCAAACTGTTGGGATTTAAGGCAAATTAGCAGAATCAGATTATCAAGGAATTAATAACAGGAGATTTACAAAGTCAAACCACAATCCATCAAAAACAGCATGGTCTTATGAAAGATAAATCTTCTTTGAATTATTTGCTCAAGTTCTTTAAAGATGTGACTAGCATCGGGACTTCTAGAAGGCATTGAGTAAGGTGCTGCACAGAAGATTAATCGGTAAAATGAAAGCATATTTGGTAAGGAGTAATCTATTATCTTGCTTTGAGGATTTACAAACAAAGAAAATGCAAACAGACCAAATAAGTATGTCGTTTTGTGGTCAGCAAATTTTGTGGTTCCATAGAGTTCAGAGCTTAGGACCCAATTAGTTGCAATCTATCTTGTTACTTGGATCGGGGATAGAAAATACTATGGCCAAATTTTAAAATAAGTGTAAAAGTACGTGGCAATGAAGATGTATGATGTTTAAAAATGGGTATGGATAGGTTTGATGACTGAGCCAACATTGACATTTGATCAACAACTAAACATGGATGAGTATGATGTTGTCCATTTTGCTCTGACGAATAGAAAGGCAACTTATTATCTAAATGGAGAGAAAATTCAGAGAGATTAGGTGCAGAGGAATCTGGGTTTCCTAGTGCAAATCACAGAAAACTCGCATGCAGGTACAGCAGGTAATGAGAAAGGGAAGTGCAATTTCGTGTTTATTTCTAAAAGAATAGAGTATAAACATAGGAAAGAACTGCTGCAACTATGCAAGGTATTAGTGAGCCGGCAACTGGAATATTACGTATACCTTTGGTGCTCTGACTGGAGGAAGATGTAGTTGCATTGGAGGCAGTTCAGAAGAGGTTTACCAGAGATGAAGAATTTGTTTTATGAACAGAGTTTGAGAAGTTCATACCTATACTGCATGGAGTTTAGAATAATGAGAGAAGATCTCATTAAGGTCTGTACAATGCAAAATGTTTATTGACAATGTAGAAGTGGGGTGAATATTTCCTCATGTGGGGCAATCTAGAGCAAGAGATCATAGTTTTAGGATAAAATAATGCAGATTTAAAATGGCAAGAGGAGAAATTACTTCTCTCAAAGGTTTGTGAATAGGTGGGATTCATGATCCCAGAGTTTGGTGGATGCTAGGAAATTGAGTAAATGAAGGGTTATAAATAGCCGGCAAGAAAGTTGAGCTGAGGCCGATATGATATCAGTCATAATCGTATTAAATGGTGGAGCAGGCTCGAGAGCCATAAATGACGACTGATGCTCCTCATTTTTATTGAGTTCTTCGAATGTGCTGCACAGGAATGGGGAAGGATAAGTTATTAAACAGGAAGCTCACATTCGGGATAAATCAGTCTTACTCTGCTTGACATAAAGTAAGCAGTGGAGTCACACAGTGACCAGTGCTGATTCCTCAACTATTTACATTCTATGTAATGATTTGAAGGCGTGGAACATAAGTACTGTAACAAAATTTGGCGATGACACGAAGAAAAGCAAGAAACTAAATTACCAAGAGATGGTGGAGAGTCTGAAAATGAATTTAAACAGGTAAAGTCAAGAGGTAATAGTTTCGCAGGTGAAATATAATGCTTTTCCACGAAGAATCGAAGACAATATGTTGCTGAAATGGAGAGGGATTACAGGACTTAGTGATACAGCGTGTACTGGAGGGTTCACTCTGACCCGTTCAGACATCAGAAGTGTTGCTCCATCTCCATGATGGTCTGCTCCCTGCTGTTCCCAGTGGCGCCGTTGATCTCAGTACATGCGGGATGTTTTGATGTGGCTGGTTGTCGGTGGTGTATTGTGTTGGGTAGGGTGCACTGAACCATGTATCAAGGGAATAGCCTTTATCCGAGATGCCATCCTTTCTTTCTACGTGGAGGTCTGAACACGATGGGAACGGCTGCCTGCTTCTGAATGAAGAGGCTGTGGCTGCTCCCAGGACAGTGGGTATTCACCAACATGACATATTGTGCATGGTCACACTGCCATATTAATGGAATGAGAGCTCGTTCGGTTCCTCCACCTCACCCCATTGACATGGAGTTCCCGCAGTGACATGGACATTTTTGGTAATTCCGTGAAACTGGGAAGACAATGATACAGAGACAGTAGGAACTGCAGATGCTGGAGAATCCGAGACAACAAGGTGCAGGGCTGGATGAACACAGCAGGACAAGCAGCATCATAGGAGCAGAAAGGCTGACGTTTCGGGCCTAGACCCTTCATCAGAAAAGGGGAGGGGAAGGGGGTTCTGAAATAAATAGGAAGAGAGTGGGAGGCGGATAGAAGATGGATAGTGGAGAGGATAGGTGGAGAGGAAACAAAGAGGTAGGCTTCGCAGTGGGGTTAAAATTGAATCAGAGACAGTAGGAACTGCAGATGCTGGAGAATCCGAGACAACAAGGTGCAGGGCTGAATGAACACAGCAGGGCAAACAGCATCATAGGAGCAGAAAGGCTGATGTTTCGGGCCTAGATCCTTCATCAGAAAAGGGAGAGGGGAAGGGGGTTCTGAAATAAATAAGGAGAGAGTGGGAGGGGGATAGAAGATGGATAGAGGAGAGGATAAGTGGAGAGGAAACAAACAGGTAGGCTTCGCAGTGGAATTAAAATTGAATCAGAGATAGTAAGAACTGCAGATGCTGGAGAATCCGAGACAACAAACAATGATACATCTGGTATCTCCCTGCTGATTGGGAAGCAACTGTGTTCATCTCATCTAATATGCTTGTACTCCACCACCAAATGGTGATTTTGATGTCTGCATGCTGGGAGATGATGGCTATGTCGCCCACTCCTGCCTGGAAGCTTCCAGATCAAAGAAGCTCAATTCAGCTGCATTCCTAACAGCTGGTGTAAACCTGCAGGGCGTGTTGAAGGAGGTGCCATTGCTCTGTGACCAGCTTCTTGTTCAATCAGGGTCCCCTCACACCGTGCTCCTGGGTTAAGCGTAGTTTGGGAAGTTGCTGTTGGAAAACCTGGGGTGGATACTGCAGATCCCTTTCCCCACACACATTCATTTCGTGGTTCCAGAACTTCCCCTCTCTGCAGCCTCTGCTCCATCTTGTTGCAGACCTAGATGCTGTGTCTACAGTCCTTGTGTTCCCAGAGTTGGGTCACCAAATTCTCAGGTCTCCCTGAATGTCTGAGGCAGCTCACAGCACAACCACCAGCAAAAATTCCCCAGCACCCCCACTAACTTTTCAATGATGGGAGTCAATCAGAAGCCCCTCAGCTACTATTTAGGTGCCTGGTCCTTTACAATAATACTCAAGGGGCTTCTTCATGTCACTGACCACAGATCAGCTGTGAGGGACAAACACAGGCGTTCAGTGGACAGGCGCAGACGAAGTTTCAATTACGTGACTCAAAGCTGCTGAAACCCCCGTCAAGCATGGAGCACCATATGGGACACACTGGGAAGTGTACAACAGCCCGACATGCACCATTTTATTGTTTATGAGCTTCACACTGCCAGCATTCTATACACTAGGGAGACAAGAACCAAACACAGGGAAAGATACAGAGACACAGAAACATTCACATTAAAGAAAGAAACAGACAGTTAATTAACGGAGAACATGTTGTGGAAATATGGGGAAAAGGAATGGGAGTGGGACTAACTGGACGGGTGAAACCTTAAAAGATCCAAATCACAATAATGACAGCATTAAATAAAGGCATTTCCAGATCAGGAAAAATAAATCGTTACATCAAATTATGAATCTGCCACACAGAACCAGCCCAGATTCCATAAACTGGGACTATATGTCAGCCGAGCATGGAGAGCTGTGCAGACTATGCCATTGTATTGTTCAGTAAACTGGGCTATCATGCTGTGAGTGACGGTAAATGGTGCTCCCACAAATTTATATTTGTGCTTATGTAAATATATATATATAATATATATTATGTCTATAGCTCCATTGAACCAAAGCAAGAGACTTGTGTGTGTGTGTGTGTGTGTCTGTAGGGGGAGAGGGTGGTTATACATGTGAAATCCTTTGTTATGGAGGAAATCAGTTTAAATATAAAGAACTGACAGGGTTTTAGGTAATGAACAGAGAGAGAGACTGAGAGACGTTTCATGGATAGATGTGATAATGTGATAATAAAAGCATTGCCAGATCCAAGAACAATATAGATCAGTACGCACAGGAATTATGGATGGATGGGATTTTTGTGTGAGTTCAGATACAAGCTGTGGAGGATCAACTAATATACAGGTTTGAAGCTGGGAGTGTCAGCAGCAGATTGTTGGCACCATTAAGACAGTATTTCATACCTCAAAGTTCAGATAGCAGATCGGATGAGCCAGTAAAATAAATTCTAAGAATGTCAGTAGTTAAAATTAAGAATGATCAGGGATCAGCTCATGGCCAAAGAGATCACCACCATTGTAATTCAACTGTTTCAGCCTCAGATATTGGATCACGCTGGGATGGAGTCAGTGGAAGTAAATGGAGCTTGTAACCAGAACAGAAGATAGTGACCTCCATACTCCCAATATTTAAATAACAAGTGTAGGAATGCAATGAATCATGTTTCACAGCAGAAATTTTATAGCTCAGTATAGAGACCCACGAGGACACTGCCAGAAGCAAAAGGGAGATAGTTAATGAGCAAGAGATAGTAGGAACTGCAGATGCTGGAAAATCCGAGACAACAAGGTGCAGGGCTGGATGAACGCAGCAGGCCAAGCAGCATCATAGGAGCAGAGAGGCTGACGTTTCGGG
>NC_063339.1:85854249-85864147 GCF_021869965.1 Rhincodon typus
AACTCCCCACCTACACTCACCTTTACTGGCTCCATCCCTGCCTCTTTGACTTGTCTGTCTCCACTCCACCTATCTTCTCCTCTACCCATCTTCTATACGCCTCCCCCTCTCTCCCTATTTAATTCAGTACCACCTTTCCCTCCCCCATTTCTGAAGAAGGGTCTAGGCCCGAAACGTCAGCTTTCCTGCTCCTCTGATGCTGCTTGGCCTGTTGTGTTCATCCAGCTCTACACCTTGTTAACCTATCTGTCTGTCCCTTTTTCTCCCTCAGCCTGCCCTTCTCCACTTCATTCTTTCAGCCTCTCTCTTCTTGCCATTTAAGTTTCTCGTTGATACATTCTGCTCTGAACTGGGGAGATTGATTCCAGTCTGTGTGTCGCAGGGTGGATCCAGGAATTACTCTCGAACTTCCATCAGGCACAACGAGAAATAAACGATTTGGTGGTGTGATGGGAGTGCGGGTAGATTCCAATGCAGATATGCTCAGGCATTTTCCAAAAATATTCTTGTGAGTAAACGACAAAACAAGTAACTGACTGTATTCCTGCATTTGCATCATTAGAAACCTAATGCTCTTGATTTCAAACAAACCTGACTCGCTTTCTTCAGCTCTGTTCGGGGTAGCACAATGGATAACGTAATGACGTCTGTTCAGGGATCAGGAGATTGTAGTTTTCTCTCTGGTCTTGTGCAGTTCATGACTTCTTTATAATTCCAAATTACTATTTCTCATTGTCCTGAAGCCACGATGAGGTTTGAATTTCTGTTGCACACGAACGAGAATCCTTTCACAGTCTAAAATCAGTAAATGCTATGAAGTACATCAGAGTGAATGTCTCAGCATTATTAAAAGAGTGGAAGCTGAAGTAATCCCACAAGCTGCTCATGGGCACCTTTCCATTTCCCAAACCCACCGACCCAATAATGCAGTTCCTGGCAATGGCAAGGAAACAAAATGAAAAACGCAGTCTCAGCTTGGTGAATCTTTCGAAACACTTTGGAAAGTGGAATCAGAGGAGAATTAAAGGTTAGAATTAAAGGTGTCCCACTGAGCAGAGACGGTCGTATTTAAGAATCTGGGACATTGACTCATGTTCTCGGGATCATTAACTGATCCGAGACATTGAAAGGATTCCTGTCACAGCTGCTCTGCTTCTGCTGTTGTCACTATCAAGAACAATTAATCCTGATTCCCTGAACAGGAACGGAGATAGGCCGTGGCGGTGAAAGTGCCGAATCCTAACCACTAGCGGGAAGGAATCAATTACATTTGCATGAATATTTCTTCTGATTTAATTTTGTCAAACTCCTGCTTTTTCACATGTCTCCGTTTGACGTTAGAATATTATCTACATGGAAAAGGAACGAAAACACAACTCTGGTGGATATCAAACCTACTGGATGAAAGCAGAATTTGTGTCTCCAAGAGCTGGGTCACTTCCTAATTATTAGGGGATGACTTTACTTAACAATTGAAAGAAAAAGCTCAGTTCCATTGATAATGCTTCACGGGGAAACGTGCCAGACATTTCAAAACCATGAAATATTTTTACAGTCGATGCTATTCAGCTGCACGCGTTCACAAAATTTATTTACATCTAAATTTCCTTTATCTGTTTTTGAAAATCATGATCAGTTGTGCGGCAATTTATAACGGGCTTCACTTTGAATAATGTGCCGCACTTTTCAAAACCACGAGTATTTTCACACTCAGTCTTAATCATCTGTTCACAAATTTTTTTTGCACCTAAAGTCATTCAAATTCGAATTGATTTCCCTGCCTAGCCCTGCCCCGTTCTGCTCTGCCACACACTATCTGGCACCCATTCCCCTCAGACCTGGACACTGACTCTCTCCCCTTGTTAAATTCCCTCCTTGTATGTTTGCTCATATATCTTTTAAAACACTCAGGAATCAGCTTCTACT
Organism: Rhincodon typus; assembly: GCF_021869965.1. NCBI lineage: Eukaryota > Metazoa > Chordata > Chondrichthyes > Orectolobiformes > Rhincodontidae > Rhincodon > Rhincodon typus. The sequence continues at coordinate 85,856,176 of NC_063339.1, forward strand.
TTTGTTTCTGAAAAATCGTTGCCAACTTAAGTAACTCCCTTCGTCAAAGAAGTTCGATTCCAATGTTTTCTTTATCATTCACTGATATTTTTGAATCTCTGACCTCTTGACCTTGATTCCCCTGAAAGAAGGAATGTTCCTCAAGTATAAACACACTGAACCTCACATCGTCAGGGAAATCTCCGTTAGTTTACTTCCCAAATTTTCCCGACCTCAGGTGCAGCTTTTCCAACTTTTCCAACATCTCGTGAATGTCATCCTGCATCCTGTCCACCATCCCAACAAAATCGGTCTTTTCTAATCTCTATAGTTTTGGTGAAGAGGAAGGACAAGGATTACATACGATGCTCGAACTGAGACTGAACTGCAGACATTGCAGTTGTACGATGATCTATTCGTTTAATTAATACGATTTCTCCATTTATAAACTCAACTAACGCAAATTATTGTCTAACCACATCATGCACATCGTCTCTATGGGGACCAAAAGCTCTTGACTCACTTTTTTGGTACTTTCATGGAATGTGGGAACGGCTTGTAACGCCAACATCCCTAAATCCCCGTGACCCGACTGACTCTCAGCTATTTCGAAAGGTAACTGATATTCAACTACCTCCCTGTGGGGCTCTGGTCACTTGCATTGCAGATTGGGTAAGGGCAGTTTATATCCTTCACCAAATGTCAAAGTGAAACTGAAATCGACACTTTTTTAAAATAAAAAAAATCTCTTATTTATTGTGTATCGTCTTTCTACGTAGATGTCCCGTTTGTGCATCACTTTGTGCCTCTCTGTACTGTATTCTACCAAATGATTATTTTGTGAATGAACATATTTTCCCCATCTCTCATCATTCTAAACTCTATAGTCCACTGAATGATATTATTTGTACGCTCCTGGAAGACAGTCCTCATATCACTGGGATGAATCCAGCGAACATTCCTGACGCGACCTCGCAAGCAAGTATTTCCTTCTCTGTGCTAGGAAATCGTTACTGCAATGATCTGCAGTTGCGTGCTCATTAAAGCCAAGACAATTGCAGCAAGAATTTCACATTCAGTTTTTGCAATCTGATTCCTGTATGGGTTGACCCAAATCGTTTACAATGAATTCCAAATTTGTCTGAACTCTGTCATTTACTGTTCTCTCTTGATCATCCCATTGTGTATTTTAACTTCAATTAATTTGTCAGTTTGTCTTACTTTTCCAACAATTTCAAACAAACTCACTCATAGTTAACAAACCGATAGATTGTAGCAGTTTAATAAGAGCATAAAGCAGCGGGCAGTGGTCAAGTGGGAAGGCGTTGGTCTTATAAATCCCAGATCGTGGGTTCTATGCCTAGCAGTGTACCGGTTGCTAATTTTGGCTCCAAAGAGTCCATTATTTGGACGTAGCTGTTTCTTAGAGTGATGGTGCAACTCAGTAGTAGTGATCTGAGTTTTACGCTTACTCTGAAAGAGCAAAGGTTGGATCCAAGACGAGCGTTTCAAACCTACAAAGCGCAATGGCATCAGATCGAAATTAGGACTGATATGAAATGAAAAATTAGGTTAAGAGGTGGCTCAGTACAGCTGCGAGAGCAGAGATTTAAGGAGATATTTCAGAATATTCAGAAAAGAAAGCTTAATTTTCTTTGCCTGTTTTCTTTCACTTCTGAAGATGAGCACACGTTTTTGCAGCCTGACACTGGCTTCACAATTCCACTGCATCACACCACCCAGAAGGCAAGAGTCAGGCAAATAGACACGCAGAATGAACAAAGGATGGCACGGTAGCTCAGTGGTTAGCACTGCTGCCTTAGCTGGGTTCGATTCCACCCTTGGGCGACTGTCTATGTGGAGTTTGCACATTCTTCCCGTGTCGACGTGCGTTTCCTCCGTGTGCTCTGGATTCCTCCCACAGTCTGACGATGTACAGTTTAGGAAAATTGTCCATGCTAAATTGCCCATAGTGTTCAGGGATGTGGATATTAGGTGGGTTATAGGGGAATAGGTCTTGGTGGGATGCTCTGAGGTTCGGTGTGGCCTTGTTGGGCCGAAGGGCCTGTTTCTACACTATAAGGATTCTATAAAAGCACCTTCAGTGCATGTACAATGACAGATAAAGTGCTCAGGAGACATGAGATGGTGTATGATTATATATGTGAAAAGATTACTGACATAACCTCTGTTACGTAAAGACTCCCATCATGTTGGAAAAATGAATTTCCTGTCAGTAATTCTGATGAGCAGCTAAATATTTGCCTCGCGACAGTAAAATGCTTAGAGGCAGTGACATACCATCTTCTTGTGGTTGGTTGGCTCACTGAGCTGGTTCGTCGTTCCGCAGATGTTGCATTACACCAAAAAGAAGAAGAGTACCTCTTCTAAGTATTCAAAGACAATGGATACCCGAAAAAAATGTGTCAGAAGATGCCTATCACATGAACGACACCAGGAAGATACTACACGCCCCGAAACGCTCATCAAGTTACCTTACATCAGGAACACGTCTGAATTGAATGCAAGACTCCTATGACCACTGGGCATCAGAGTAGCACACAAACCCACATCAACCCTACGCCAACTGCTCACCCGGAACGCAGACCCACTACCCACGATGAACAAGACCAATGTCATAGACAAGATTCCCTGTAAAGACTGCGGCAAACACGACATTGGACAAACAGGAAGGAAATTAATCACAAGTGTACACAAACATCAATTGGCAATAAAAAGACTCGACCAATACTCACTCATCCCCATCCACATGAATAAGGAGAACATCAATTCGATTGGGACAATGCCAGGATCCTGGGACAGGCAAAGCAGAGACAAGCACGGGAATTCCAAGAAGCCTGGTACTCCACTGAAAAAGCCATCAATAAACAAATAGAGCTCGACCCTAAATGCACTCCATTGCGAAGAAAACCAGAAGTGAGGTAAACCAGCTCAACGGACACCAGAGTTTAAATAACAGGTTGGAAAACACAACAGCTCTTCATCGGATGTTGCACTGATGTTATTAAACAGTAGAGTAATGAAACAACTGCGGAACAACAAACCAGCTCGGCGAGACAACCAACCACAACATCCACAACTCGAGCGACAAATCTACTCCAAAATTTTAAAGCGATTTGCTGTTTCTTCAGTCAAATCTTGATCGGTTTTACCCGATATCTTCCTCAAATTCCTGCTTCCAGTAAACACTTCAATCCGGGACAAATCTATCAAACCGCTTTCATTCCAAAACAGACACAAGGTGCACCTTGCAGAAGGCACGTGTTGGCACTTTCAGTGATACTCTGTCTCCCCGGGAGCTGCAAACCTGTCCGGCGCTGGTTCAGACAGCACCGTCCTTCCTTTGACATGTCCCATCGTGAATAGGAGGACAGATATTACTAACACGCACTTGTCAATCTGTCAATGTGGAGCGAGTGTTAGATTGTGCAGTGCCTCAGTAACGTGGGAGGAAGGATGTAAAATAGGATTTGTGATAGTGCGATGGAGAAATGTCTGTGAGAAGAGGCAAATTTGAATACTGATACATCAAACGCAGACATGTGAGAGAGGGAATGTTTGAGGGAATAAAACCACCACCTCGGAGAATATTTTCATGCAAATCAATTAATTCCTTAACGAATGACGAATCCCAAGGAGCGAAATGGGGAAGAATAACGGCTACTGTGACTCGGACTCGAAATGAGGTTGCAGCGTCCACAACGCAGAATATTAACCACTATACGATCACGGCAACGCAGTAAAAAACACAATTAAAAAGCATGATAAGAGCAATGGCTGAAGATGTGTTAGGAACAGCACCAGATACACAACGGGAATACTTGGCAAACTGTGGACTGACGTGTAAGAACTCAGAGTACTGCAACCTTTAACTTCGATGCTCCCAGACTCTATCATTAAGTAAGTTAAAGACTGAGATTGATTGATTTCGACAAACCTCAAAGGTTCAGGGGAGAGTGCAGGATATTGTTGAAATGTATATTTGAACAGCGTTGCAGTTTAACATCAATTACTTCACCAGATTTCTCACACAAGGAAGTAACCACTGCTGCAGAAGACCATATAATCCCAGTTCCCAGGCCCGGAACCAGAGAAACTCAGTGGCCCAGCCGCGAAGATACAACCGGAAATGGGGATGGCAATGAGCACGCGGAGCTACTCTGCGGCTCCAGTGACGCATTCAGTGAGCGCGCGGTCCTTCTGTGACGGTATAAAGGCGCGTGAAATGCCGAGGCTGTGAGCTCCAATCTCACCCGGAGCAGCTTTTATTGACATGGAGCACGGATTGCTTGGACATCAGGATTTGGAAAAACAATTTTAATCTGAAGCAAAATAGTTTTCAGCAGCACAGATGTTCGTGGACTGGAGGAGGATCCGTCTGTGAAAATGTCTCAATTATAAAGAAAAATGCTGCAATTATTCAACTCGTGAAGAGCGATGTCTGTGCAGGGAGAAATGGAGGTAAAGTTTTCGCTTTCTGAACGTTCTCACATGGTTGACTCTGCACTGGGTTAAATTGCAGGAAGGGCTTTTTCACTCGTTTCATATTATTCAATTTTCCGTAAACACACACAGGTCATGAAAGTAATCTAAACTTCCGACAAATAATAGGAATATACGATGTTGTGATTAGGATCAAGTTTTCCTCATGTTGTGGAGGAAAAACAGGAAAGCGGTGTTGAGATTTATTAGAACACTAGTGATCTCATTGAATGGCTGAGTGGACTGGTTCAGGTGAATGGCAGCTCCCTGAGGACAAATGTGTTTTCTTTGCCAGTGAAACTTACCGCATCACAAAGTCGGGGCCATTAAACTGAAGCAGTGACAGCGATTAAGTTTGCTGGCTGTTCGTGTCGTGAATGTTACCATTGTTACTCATGTCCGTGTTAACACCACAAATGCAGTGTATAAGGCCACACTCGGTAGTGGGCCAGTGGCGCAGTGGATGACGTGCTTCACCTCGCATCAGGAGATTGTAAGTTTGACTCCTACCTGGCTCGAGAGCAGTGTAGAAATTTATTACCCCTCCCAAATAATCTTTCTCACCGGTCTAAAGCCGAAGTGGCGTTTGAATTTCTGCAGGAACGAAAACCATTTCACTATCTCCTATCAGTGAATGTCACCAATGTCCCAGCCTCTTCAGAGAAGGGGAAGCTGAAATTGTCCCAAAAGCTGCTCATGCCTACCTTTTGGTTTCCCAAACCCACCGACACAATCACTGCAGCTCCTGGGAATAGCAAGGAAACAAAACAAATCGCCCAGTCTCAGCTTCAAGAAAATTTAGAATCTCTTTGGGATGTGAAATAAGAGGAGAATGAAGGGTGAACTGTCTGACGGAACAGAGACAGTTCAGGCACCATTCCCATCTTGAAGAGGCTGGGGCATTGACTCATGTTCTCGGGGACATGAACTGATCCGAGACATTGAAAGGATTCCCGTCAGAACTGCTTTACCTTTGCTATTGTCCCTGTCAGGAACAGTCAATCCTGATTCCCTGACCGGGAATCACACCCAGGCCGTGGAGGTGAAAGTGCCAAATCCTAACCACCAGACCACCAGAGATGAGGGCAGAAGCACGTGAATTGTTTCTTAATGATGCAGCTTTTTACTTCTTATCTCTTCCAAAATGATCGAATTGTCGATTTTTTTTCATAGGCACATCAATCTCGGTTTCCAGCACTTGGCCTGTAGCCCTGTATGCTCTGACGTTTCAAGTGTTCATCTCAATAATATTTTCCCTGTGACGTTTTAATCTCAAAAGTTACAATAAATACGACTGAAGTTTGAGATGATAAAACTGTGTTCATGTCCCCCTCGGGGAACTGAACCTCATTTTCACCCACAACTGGAAGCAATCAGACACATTTTCCCAAAAGTGACAGAGGCCTCAGGAGAGACCAACCTCCAGAAAGCAAGGATTTCACCCACCTGGCTTATATTGTTCAAATTCAGATTTCAAAATTAGAGTCTGTTTACATCAAAGAAGAAAATCATTTGGTCGCTTCCCTGTTCATGTTACTTGCCCATTGTTTCCACGTCACTCTGCAATTTGTACTGCTCCACCTCATTCTTCCTTCCAAACTGGAACATTCCTCACATCAGCTGCTTCGGAAAGATCTTTCTCAAATACCTGGAAGGGCAAACAGTAATGTTGTATTTCAAGCGCATTTTTAGCTGTGGAGGAAATGACATGGTGGTGTTCATACTGTTGCATCAGAAATAATTTCAAACGACATTTAAAGAGCTCTTTTGGATGTTGGATACAGCAGGTGGTGAAAATTCTCGCAGGCCCAAGAAAGAAATGAACTCACGGCCACTCGGCGAATCCGAAACTACAGACCCAACACTGCAGGCATAGGTGTCCTCTGAGAGAGGGTCTCATGCATTAGAAACTGCATTGTAATAGATGACTGGATAGTCTGCGCATAATAGACCAACACAATGTAAAAACTAGGGTCGGTGTGCCCGCTGTGTTTCTGCAGTCTAGCGGTTATTACATTCGCCTCACAGCGCTGCTCCCTCATTATCTGAACAAGTTGCGTTTTTCCCACTTTTCGTTAAATGTGAACAGAGTTTGTTTTTATATAGCTATTCTCATCACAAAATCTTGCCGCTTCTAACTTGGAGACAGGGGTTTGGGTGGAAAGGTTCCAAAGACAGGGAGAATCTGCTGCAGCCGTTGTCAAATTTCGACCCTTTCACACGAGAAATACCGTTCATGAGAAACAAGTTTCTGTAAATTGTGTCCAGGGATGAGCAGGAAGCCGCTGATCGAAGCTGCAGCGGCCGCTTTCTGCTGGCAGCGGGAAATTGGACAGAAGGGTCAAATCCCGCTGCTTGTCTCTGTCTCACCCTGTGTGGAGCAGGGGAAGAGAGAGTCCTTGATGGGTGTGTTTTGAATTCAATCTTGTCATGGATTTTGCGTGGGTTAAATGGAAGAACTTGACCCAAAGCAACTGAAGCATTGTATCTGCATGGCCTCGAGCTAGTATCTTTTCAATTTACATTCTGATGCTGACCAGTTGAGCCACGGAAACGGACGTCAACAAACTGTGCAAAATCCCTGATGTGGAAGTGCCGGTGTTGGGCTGGTCCAGACAAAGTCAGAAATCACACGATACCAGGTTACAGTCCAACTGGTTTATTTGAAAACACAAGCTTTCGGAACCTCACTCCTTCATCAGGTGTTAGTGAGAGAAGTGTCAGATAGAGAATTTAAAACAAAAAGATAAAAAGGGTCACACCACACTCTGATTGCAGAATACAGTATCATAGCCTGCTACTTGTCCCTGTCCCTGTCCCACTCCGAGTGGAGCCGATGTGAAGCATTGATGGTGCTGTGTAAATCCAATCACATCATAGAGGTCCAGTGGGTGAGATGCAGATACGTGGTCGAAATAATTGTTTGATCTGAAACTGCTGAAGCAGCGTAACTGGTTGGTCTCGAGCTACAGCCCTTTCAGTAACTGTCCAATTGAGACGCAGAAACTGGCGCTAACATGACATGCAAAGTCCCCAAGCGAAGATCTGAGGAGGTGTTGTACAGCTGGAGCCCTCACTGATTTCAGGACCTGTTGTCCATTTCACCGCTTTCATCATGGAAACTGTCAGAGGCCCGAGGAACTGCAAACACTGAGAAGAAAAGAAGACGCCATGTTTTGGATGTTCCTCAGCTTCCAGTAAGGGTACAACACAAGCAAATCTAGTTGCGATGGGATTTGAACCCACGAGTCAAAAGGGGTGGGAGTGTATATCCTATGGCTTAGACCACTCAGCCACACTATTGCGTGAAATTAACTTGCTGAAATCGTTATAACTAGTGTTTACAGTGAATTAGAATATTAATCTGAAGAAACTTGCAGCCTCTATTTTTTTATTACATTCTTCCCTTGAATGTGAGTACTTCAGCATTTATTACAACTTTCCAGTTGCCCCTGCGAAGATGGTGGGGAGCAGTTTGTTGCAATTGAAT
>NC_063339.1:85864247-85866314 GCF_021869965.1 Rhincodon typus
CCTCGCTTTTCCTCCTCTTTCACTCCAAAGACTCTCTTCCGTGTTGTCCCTCGATCTAATGTCTGACTGGGATCTCTAGCTCTGACATGAAAGTTGAACTCTCACTCCACTGATTCTGCCAGAACTACTGTGACCATTTAGTTTTCAAATGCTTTGCAAGTCACCTTCCTTCAGAAAATATGCACAAAATAACTAAGGCATTACTCCCTTACCAGGGACTGTATTGTATCGAGACGAAAACACGAGAGCATCAGGGACATAGTTCTGAATTATTGCAGGTTGCTCAACATGGTTTCACATCAGGCACTTACCCCCCAACACGCAACCAATGACTTACATGATGGAAGTGAATGTATCATTGTTAGCTATGAGGATGAAACAAAAATAAGTAAGAAACTAAATAATGAGTCAAAAGTCAATAGTCCAACATGTTTATTTGAAATCAAAAGCATTCGGAGAGCTGCTCCTTCGTCAGGTGACGGAATTCAACTTTAATGGAGACAATATTTCAAATAGAATGGACAATGAATGTGGAAAGGGATTGTTATAGTTATACAAGGTACAGCCAGGATACAGTGAACAGCTTTGCAACCCACACCTAAAGAAAGGTACATTGCCATTGGGTTAGTGCAGTGAAGGTTCACCGCATTCTCTGGTGGGTAGAGGAATTTTTGTGTGAGCAGAGATTGCGTAGTTTGGGCCTGTACTCATTGGACTTTAAAAGAATGAGTGAAGACCGCATTGAAACAGTTAATATTCTTAGGGGGCTTGACAAGATAAATGTGGGCCTGATGTTTTCTCAGTGTGGAAGAGTTGAGGACCAGAAGGCATCATCTCAGTCTGAGGAGTCACCCACTTAGGACAGAGACCAGGAGGATTCATTTTCTCTCAGAGGCGATGAATCTGTGGAATTCTTTACTACAGAGTTAGGCTGGGTCGATAAGTATAATCAAAGTTCAGATAGACATTTTAATTATTTAGGATATGAAGGATTAAGTGGACAAGGCATGCAAGTCGTGTCTCTGGATTATCAGATTATCCATGATCTCGTGGAATGGGGGAGCGGATAGAATGGGCCATGTGATTTATTTTGGCTCCTGCATCTTATTCAATGCGTCAAGCTTATCCGTTCTAATTTTTTTTTTCTGGTTGTCATAGTTGATAGCAATTTACCCACTCTCTGATTCACTGCCTGCTTCTGTCCTGAATTTAACTCGACATCCCTCTGCCTGTAGAGTTATCAGATTAATTAGCTGCTTGGTGTAAATACAGGCTGATGGTGAAACCAAGCTTTAACTGGAAAGCAAGCAATGGGAATATAAGACAGAAAGTCATAAGCTTACAGATGGCAGTATAAATGACAGAGGGTGCTGATCTTCCTGTTTCTCCAATATATTAGTTACAAGAATGTGCCCAGTGCCCATTATCTTCCAACAATCTTCCCAGTCTTGTGCACGTTGTAAACCTTTGGAATGGTGCATATTTTAACACATGTTCAAATTGTGAGGAAAGGGCTTTATTTTCTTTATTTCTTAATAATACTTGTAAACGCGACAGCTGTTCTGCTTCGAACAATGAGCGAAATCATTGTCTAAAGTGAAAATCTAAGTTCCAGAAATGTTGTACAGTTCATACTTTCTTTATCGAAGCATAACCAAATCCAATTTATCACAGATTCATTACATTTGTTCCTCAACCAAGTCTCACGATGTTTGTTTTGATGGATGGGCTATCGGCATCTGGTGGGAATTTGATATTGTAACCGGGCATACCCGAATAGCTAATAAAATGTACGAGCGGGATAGGGATCCTCGAAGCCTTTCCCTATGCCTTCGCTGTTGTTGTGTTGCAGTAGCAACATCGGAAAATGTCATATCTGAGCAAATGGCTCGTTGTGGTCTTTGGCGCTGGATTGAGGTTCCAGTCTCTGAGGAGGCGTGGGTTGTGTGGAAGCATGGTGGGAATGATCTGCGTTTAAGTTGAACGCAACAAAATGTGTTTGCTGCTCGCAAAAAAATCTATGATGTTGGACAGCACAGATCCTCCATTGGGTCAGCGTCCAAACTG
>NC_063339.1:85866814-85900813 GCF_021869965.1 Rhincodon typus
TTTTTTTTTTTCCAATAAATCTTCCACGGTCTTTTCTAACGCTGGAACATTCCAGCTGTGAGAGGGGCGTGGTGAAGTTGATGAGTTGATATTCAGTGCTGTTGATTCACATTGTCCTCATCATGTTATTACTTAATATTCTTCGCTGGAAACATCACTGAAAATGGGAGCAAGCCTCACCATTCGATACAGTCATAGCTGATCGAACATTTCAATGACTTTTCCCCAACCGTCCACATAACACTGTGTACCATTGGGAATCAGAAATTTGTCGATTTCCATCATCAAAAAATTCGAAAATAACTTGTCAACTGTGGAAGGGAAAGTTTGTGTTGCGAACCACTTGAGCTTCTCCACGAACTTGCAGTTTTGTCGGGTGAGCAACAGATTCTGGTCTGATTGTTTTTCAAACGGTATTATTCCCAGAAAGCTTGCCATGAAAATCTGACGAAATTCCTCTGGTCAGCAACAGGGGCTGGAAAACAGAGAGTGACGATGAATCGACTCCTGAAGACGATCATTTGAATAGCACTGGTAATGCATAAATAGAAGTCCAACACGTTCTCCCTTGCGCCACAGATCCTCAGTTATTGAGCTCTTAAAGTACAGAAAGTTGCCTTTTGCGCATTATCATTGTGTCTTTCATCAGGCATCTGTTTTGCCTTGGAAACAAGGGTCACCAGACCCAAAACCTTAACTCTGCGTTTTCTTCACAGATGCTGCCACATCTGTCGAGTTTTACCAGCAACTTCTGCTTTTGTATCTGTTTATCCTTGTTCCACTTTCCATTACCTGGCTCCTACCCGGGTGTGATCTGGCACTTCAACTGATCATCTAAACACTTCTAAAACGTTCTGATCATTCTTAGCATAACCACACGTTCAGACAGTGAATTCCAGATACCCAGAAATCTCTGGGAGAGAACACATCTTCCTAAAATCTCCTCAATCCCTTCTGTGCCTAGCTTTTAATCTTCATCAATGGTTACTCATCCTTTTCAATAAGATAAAGTTTATTCCAATCTCCCGTTTCTATCCCCTTCATATTTTTGCACATGTTAATCAGTTTCTCCACTAAGCTTTCTCTGCTCTCAGAAAAACAAAACAGCTCTAGCCTCGCTCATCTATCTTCACAGAGGAAGTGGTCCAGCCCAGACAATATCCTGGTCTTCTTTTAAAATTAATTAACATGATGCTGGCCAGGCCCATCCCAGTTGCCCAGTGGTCTGCATTCACCCGTAGGCCAGACTGGTAGGAATGGCAGAGTCGTTCCCTAAAAGGCATTAGTGAACCAGATGAGTTTTTTTTTCCGGATAATCGATTCATGGTTGTCATCAGATGTTTTTATAAAGTAGATTCAAGTTCCACCATCTGTTTCGGCAGTATTCGAGCCCGGGGGCCGAGAATATTATCTAAGCCTCTGGATTAACAGTCGAGCCATAATACCACTGGACCATCACCTCCCCTTCGAAACACCGGCTATGGATGTCCTCTAGTACAATTACACCCTTGCTACAGTCTCGCGATCAAAATGGACCAAAGTTCTTCGAATAAAAGTAGAAATTTCTGGACAAATTCAGCACGACTGGCATCATCTGTGGATATGGTTGCTTGTCACTTGTACCAGAGTACAGTGAAAAGTTTAGTTTATGAGCAGGGCAAGCAGATGATAGTAAGCAAGGATGTACAGATCAGTGTTTGTAAAAAGACTTAGACAGAGGCATAAAGGTCACATTGCACAGGGCGTGCAGTAGGCGAAATCACCGTTTGCAAGATCAGCATTATTTGCTGTCCTGGGTCTGTGGCTCAGGCATCGACAGTACTCAGGTCTGGATGGCCGTAGCATCCTCAAACCCGTCAGATTTAAAACAACATTGCTACTAATTTTTACAGATTTAGATTTAAGTTTAAAAATGTAGAATGGTAATAACAAATTTTAGAGTTAGATCTGCTGTAGGGATGTTGCAAAGAGTCAGATGGTTTCAGTGCCATCATGAAAACAGAGTCCAGCAACTCTTCTTCAGAACGGATAGTGCCAAGGAAAAGTTGGCATATAAGATGTGCTCTCCTAAACAATGTGGCCTGTGTGTATATGTCTGAATATGAATATCTTTCTGGAATTCAACACTTTTTATTTCAAGTACATCTTATCTTTAAATTCCTTCCTTAGACATGGATGGTGCTTCATTTCCTTCAAGTCTTTCTGACTGTAATGTAGCGTTTTCGAGTATTCTGAAATACCTCCTTAAATGTCTGCCATTACAAGTCAACTGACCCACTCTTAAACCTGATTTTCCACTTGATTTCAGTAGGTCCTAACTTCGTACTGTTATCATTTTCCTCATTTTGGTTTTGAGCGCTCATCTTAGAACCAATCTTCCCTTCCTCAAAGTAAGTATAAAACTCAGTCACACTATGCTAACTTCTACCTATGGGTGTCTTCACTATGAGGTCATCAATGAATCCTGTGCCATTGCATATTACCAGATATCCTACTGTCTCGTTGTTTCTGGAAAGTAATGTTCTAATGAATTGCCCCAAAAACATCTCATCAACTCACCATTCAAACCACATTCGTCAATCTGGCTTGGCCAATTTATATCATCATTAGAATCACCAACGATTGTTGCTCTACCATGACTTAAGGAGAAAGGACTGCTTTAAATGGGGCAGTGGTGGAATGACATGGTTCTAAAATCGAACAGTTGGCAGCAGCACACACTTTGGTTCAGCAATTGACAACCGATGCTAGGTAGAAGCGGCGATTAAACTTATTATTTCCAGTTCATGAGACCAGCGCTTTTCCACAAGCCACCACATCCTTGCAGTGCCCAGGTGTAGCTAAACTACTGCATTCTATCAGTTTGGTACACAGGATTCACCATTGTTTGAAATATTTGGAACGGTGTGTTCAGACAAATTTGAATGTCATTGTACGCGATACAGTAGAGGCTACTATGTACATGAAAACGACACTGAGAAATACAGCTTTTAGGTCAACCTTTGCTGGAATCAGATTGTAAAAGCTCAATGAGAAAGTCTTGCTGCAATTTCCTTGGGTGTAATGAACGCACAAAAGCAGTTCGTTGCAGTAATGATCTCCCTAAACTGGAGAAGGAAATACTTGCCTTCGAGGCCACATCAGGAATGTCCATTCGATTCACCCCAGGGACGAGATGACCCCAGGGACAGGAGCATACGACTAATTTCAGTTAGTGCTCCATAGAGTTTAGAATAATGAGTTGAGGGAAATATCTTAATTAATACATTAATAATTAGGTAGAATTCAAGACAGGGAAGCACGAAGTGATGTATAAAGGGGTCACCAATATGGAGAGATGATGCACAATAAGTGGGGTAGTTTTTTTTTTTTAATTTTAGATCTCAGATCCACGATTGACTTGGCGAAGGTATTCACTGTCCTTACCCAGTTAGCACTGGAAGTAAATATAGCCCCAAGTGAGGTGATCGAGATCATAGAACTTCTGTAAAATCTGTAGTTCAGCCTCGCTTGGAGCATTGTGTGAAAACTTTATCGGATTAGAAAAGACACAGATGGAGTCTACTGGGATATAAAGTCATTAGAACGGACGCATACGTGTTTTATCTGGGTGGTAGAAAGATTGCAGGATTATATTCACGAGAAGTTGGGAAAATCGGAAATGTTGTAACTGACTCAGGGAAAATTGTGAAGTGAACTAATGGAGATTTGCCAGAAGACTCGAGGTTCAGAGTTTCTAAACAAGTGGAAAATCCCCTCTTTCGAGGGAATCAAAGTCAGAGAGGGAAGACATTCATATGTCTCGGTAAATAATAAAGGAAATATTGGAGCAGAGTTTCTTCCCCTCACAGTATTATTTAAATCCGCAACAATATTCCAGAAACAAAGGTAGTCGATGATTCCAGAAGATTTTGAAAGACATATGAGCAAACATACAAGCAGTTAATTTAAAAAGGGGAGAGAGTCTGTTTCCGGGGCTGGGTGGGAGAGATGGGAGGATGGCGAGTTTGGGGGCGGGAATGGGGAATCAATTTGACTTTGAATGATTTCAAATGTGAAGAGTTTTCCTGAACGGTTGAGTAAAACTGTTTATAAAAATGCTTACACTGTCAAATCTCCCATCCACTTCAGTTACTCCCTCACGTCACAAATCCCTCAGTCCTGAACCATTCTGGTGAATGAATCTATCTGCCCCCTCTTAGAGCCCTACCATCTTTCCCAATCTGTGGGTGATCTCTGGTTTGAACAGACCCAGATGCTGTGTGTTCCAGTGGGTGATGTCATCATGCAACAACAGTAGCATAGTGGTATCACCCGCTCCCCAAGGATTTCCTCAACTGTGAGATTTTCTTTGACTTCAGTGGTTCTGATACCTTTCCAGCTGTATGCTCCAGGAAGAGAATTTCAAATTGATAACAGTGACACATTGAGTTTTTTTCACTATTCATCAACAATCTTGTACTTTTCTTGCTGTGCCTGTTTGCTGTGTGATGTTCTGTGGCTGGTGTGTCTCTTTTAGTGTGGATCTGAATCCATTTCAATACATTGCTCTGTTTCACTTCTGCCTTCTCTTTGTCGATCTTAGTTTTCATAGTATCTTAGTATCTAGATGAGGTTTCTACCATATCTAGTCGTCATACAGAGGAGAATCAGACCCTTTGGTCCAACTCATCCGCGCTGACTAGTATCCTAATCTGATCTCGTCCAAATTGCCAGCATTTGGCCCATATTTGTCTAAATCGTTCCTATTTATGTACCCATCCAGATGTCTTTTAAATGTTGTAATTGTACCCACGTCCACCAGTTGATCTGGCAGCTTGTTCCATATATGCACTAGCCTCTTTGTGAGAAAGTTGTCGCTCAAGTCCTTTTTAAATCTTTACCCTCTCACCTTAAACCTTAGCTCTTTAGTTTTGGACTCCCCAACCTTGGGAGAAAGACCTTGGCTATTCACCCTATCCATGCCCCTCATTCTTTTTGTCAACCTCTATAAGGTCACCCCTCAGGCGTCGATGCTTCAGGGCAAAATGCACCAGTCTATTCAGCCTCTCCCTATAGCTCAAACCCTCCAATCCTGGCAACATCCTTGTAAACCTTTTCTGCGCCTTCTCCAGTTCTAATTCAGGTCATCTCATGACCATATACTGTCGATTTAGATGTTTTACCTGTCGAGAGTATCTTTGTCAGTCAAGTGTTGTCCTTCCCGCTCTCAGTCCCTTTCTTTTCTGCTTCTGAACTTGTATTAACCAGCAAATTCTGCACCATGTTTATTCTCTGTAATTCATTCAGCATCTCATGAAACATTAACTCTGTGTCTCCCTCCACAGATAGCAATAAATATTGCTAATCCCCAGTTACCTGTGGAGATGGTGATATCTGATCTTCCTGAACCGCTACAGTCCATGTGGTAATCGTGCTCCTGCAATGCTGTTAGGTAAGGAGCTCCCAAATGATACAGAAAGACCAGTGTTGTTTGTCCAAATTAATGACAATTTGTTTTTTTTTTCATATTTTAAATGTAATAGTGACCTGAGATGTTACACGGGATAGTCATAAAACAATGTTTGACACCAGACCACATGTAGAGATATCAGGACAGGTGACCAAAAACTGCGCCAAAGAGGTAGGTTTTAAGGAGCATCTTGAAGAGAGAAAGTGACGTTGGAAATCAGGGAGGTTGAAGGAGTAAATTCAAGAGGTTATGACCTTGGAAAATGAAGGCATAATGACAGAGATAGGACAGTTAAAATCAAGAATACTTAGGTAGTTGTAAATTAAAATATACTGTGTCTGAGTAGCTGGTGGAGATTACCAAGAGTGCAAAATGCTGTAGAGCAATTTCTGAATAAGGATAGGAATGTCAGTATTTTAGTGCTGTGACCCCAGGAAATGTTTAGATCAGTAAGCACAGGGTGAAGGCAGGGTGAACAGGACTGGCTGTGAAGAAGCATTCAGGCAGCAGAGCTTTGGATGACTTCAATATTACAGGGAGGTTGAATGTGGGAGTCTGGCCGGGAGTGTGTAACATTGATAAGCCTAGAGGTAACAGCGGAAAGGATGAGAGTTTTAGCGGTAGATGTGCTGAGAATAATGGTGAAGCCGGGTGATGTTACTGATCTAGAAATGGGAGGCGGTATTAATGATGATGGAGATCTGCGGTTATAGGTGAAATATCTTGGGTGAAATATTTCACCATGGTTGTGAACAGTCTGGTTCAGCCTCAGACAGTTACCAGGGAGTGTGATCGAGTCAGTGGTGAGGGAATGCAGTTTGTAACAGGAAGTGAAGACAATGGCGTCAGTCTTCTCAGAATTTAATTGGAGGAAGTTTCGGCTCATCCAGTACTGGATGTCAGACAAGTCAGGACAGTGAGTGGCTGGGAGGTGATGGTGTACACATACACTTCATCACATGGTCCTTTCAGATGGTGGAGGTTGAGACTTTGGGAGAGTAAGGTTGGGGAGATTCTGTCAAAGTTCTGGTTGAGTTGTAAATATTTAAAAACCTTTTCCTCCCTGTCTCTTCCACCTCTCACTTCATCCTCCCATGGAAACAAAGGTCTTGAAAAGGTCTGACCTGCTGGCAGGAACCTTCCCTGATGGACATTTAGTGAATCAGTTTGGTTTCGTAGACCCATACGACATAGAGACAGGCCCTTCAGTCCACCATGTCTATGCTGACCAACAAATACCAGAGTACACGAATCCTATTTTCTTGAATTTGGCCCATAGCCTCCTGTGCAATTTAAGTACTCATCCAGATGCTACTTAAATGTTGCAAGAGTACGTGTTTGCAACACTCTCTAAGGCAGCATGGTGCATATATCTACCACCCTCTGGGTGCAGTTTTTTTTTTTTCCCCTCCAATCTCCTCAAAACCACTTGCTCCTTTCCACCATGCCCCTTGGTCTTAGACACGTATTCCAATTGGAAGAGATTTGCAGAATGTATTCTGTCTGTGCCTCTCAATTTTCTAAACATCAGTCAGACCACCCCAAGCCTCCTCCGTTCAAGGGGAAACAAACCCAGCATATCCAGCCTCTCCACATAATTGAGACATTTCATCCCAGACAACATCTTGTTGAATCTCCTCTGCACCCTTTCCAGTGCAATCACATCCTTTCGATAGTGTGGGAAGCAAAATTTCACAGAGTCATCCATCACTAGCCCAACCAATGGTTTATAAAATTGCAAGAAGTCTTCCATGCCCCTGTATTCTACACCCCAGTTAATGATGGCAAGTATTCCGTCTGAGTTATTCACCACCCTGTCTATGTGTGCTGACACCTTCAGAGAGCTATAGACTTCTATACTAAGGTTCCTTTATTCCTCAGTACTCCCTAGGGATTGACCATATATCATGTATATTCTTCTCTGTTTAGAGCTTCCAAATATATCAATTTGCACGTATTGGGATTACATTCCATCTGCCACTGATCTGTCCAATTTACCACCTGACCAATATCAGACTGTAACCTGAGACCATCCTCGTAACTATCAACAAAAAATTTTGTGTCATGTGCAAAATCACGAACTGTACCTTCTACATTCACATCCAAGTCAATAATGTACATGCAAATAACAAGTGTCCCAGCAGCAAATCCCATGGTACACCAATAGTCACGGGCAAAAATAATTACAAAAATAACCTTCGACCTTCGCTCTTTGCGACCTTTTTGTAAGCCAGTTTTGGATCCAATTTGCCACTTTGTCTTGGATCCCATGGGCTTCTACTTTTTACACCATCCTTCCATGTGGGACCTTGTCAAAGGCCTTATTGAAGTCCATGTAAACCACATCAACTGCACAACCCATATTAAAATATTTAGTCACCTTTTCAAAATATCAGTTATCAATATTCTTGCTGGGAGGTACCAGCTTACTGACCTTTGGGAGTCCACCGCTCACGTTGCCACTTTCGGCCATCTCTGCGTCAGTGGTGACACCTCATTTGGACAGGCCTTGTATAGGTGGCCTGCCCCCACACACAGGTAACAGCTCTTGGACTCCTTGCAGTCCTTAGTCAGGTGGCCTTCTTGTTTGCAGTTCCTGCACAGGGTCACTTTGTAGTCCACTGCCATGGGCCCGGCCCTCCTGCAGGTTCATCACACTCTAGGCTGCCCCACGTACATCAGACAGCATCGGCTCCCTCCAATTGCAAAGCAGAAGTGTGGGTGTAGGATGTTCCCACTGGCGTCAACCTTCAGGGTCGACTACATCAGTTCTTCCTCCTTCTAGCTGCACGTATCTTCCTAGGAAGGTCAGGACATCTGTTACCAAGACTTGGTGTTTGAATAAATGGATTGTCACAACCCAGCTCCTCTGTGCAGGGAGAATGAACAGTGATGCTGCAGACAGGATGGAAAGGGGACGCTCACTTCCTTTCTTCCAGAGATGCTCACCTTGCTTCATACTCCTGAAGATCACATCAAAGTAGCCACCACTGGGAAAATCCTGCAGGTAGATAACATTTGCTGCTTGGAACTCACAGCAATCCAAGAGGACTCCCTTCATGAAGAATATCCGATCAACTGGCGATCCTTCCTTCACCTTCTGCACACTCACCCTGTCTGTCTTCTAGCCTCCCCAGCCTGGGGCGCAGGTCGTTGCTGAGGCCATAGCTGTAAGTTGACTTTCTCCCCAAATTGGCGTTAGGCTGAAGCCAGCATAAAGATCCACCAATAGCAGGTCAGCTCAACCAACAATCCTCCAACGGCAAATCACAATCTCGATCCAGTGATGATCTCAATAGCTCTGATGACTCATGACTTGACCAAGGTGACTCCCCTGTCATATCAATTAGAAGCTGTTTTTACAGAAGCTTGTTGTTGAAAAGGCTCTCTCTCCCCTCAAGTAAGATCAGGTCTAGCGGTTATGCAGATTTTATGCCCCATTATCTCCCCTCAAATCTGTGTTGGCCATTGTGTTCTGCTGTTTCGTTCTGAAGTCAGTTGGCTTCCCAATCGTTAAGGGTACGTGTGAATGGATTTTGATTGAAGATGAATGTTCGGTATCTGTGTAGGCTGCTGAGAAGTCCAAGGTGTAAAATTTGGTTTCAGTCCAGAGTTTTGGGTTTGATTGATTCTTCTTTTGGATTGGAGGTGTAAATTGGAATTCCAGGCTGTACAGTGGTTCCAAGCAGCCATCTCTGTGTTTGTGTTTTATTTTTCCCAGAACTCAGCCCAGCTGTCCCCTTTACTTTTAAAAGTTTTTTAAAAGTCCAGGCTCATGTCCAGTATGTTATATGATGGGGATTTTTGCTCAATGCTGCAGAGTTCCTGCTAATTGATGGATAAGGCTGGCAGGAATAGGGACCCTGTGTGACTACAGTTATTGAGGCCCGGATCAAGGAAAAGAAGGAAGAAGATAATATATATAGGTAACCAGGAACAAATGAATTCCCCGAGGAGTATAGAGGGTGTTGCAGTACATTCAAGAAAGAAATCAGGAAGGCTAAAAGGGGGCATGAAATAGCTTTTGGTAGATAAGATAAAGGTGAATCCAAAGAGATTCTAGAAGTACACGAAGGGTAAAAGAGAAACTAGGGACAGAATTATGGCCTGTTAAAGATCAACAACGTCGTTTATGTGTAAGTCCACAAGAGATTGTGAGTTCCTAAATGAATATTTCTCGTTAGTATTTACCATTGAGAAAGATATGGATGCTATGGAACTTCGGGGCAATAAAAAGCGACGTCTTGAAGAGAGTCCATGTTACAGAAGAGGAGGTGCTGAAATTATCAAAACGCATTAATGTAGAAAAATCCCCAGGACCCGATGAAAGGTACTACAAAACATTGTCGGAGCCATGGATGAAAAATTGTCTGGTCCCTCGCGGAGATATTTGTATTATCATCGACAGCCATGGATGAAGAGCCTGAGATTGGGGGTTGGCCAATGGTGTGGCATTATTGAAGAAAAGTTCCAAGGAAATGCCTGGGAATCAAAAGACCAGTGAGCTTAATGTCAGTAGTGGGGGTAATTTATTAGAGAGGGACTCTGAGAGACAAGATCTAAAGTCAACTGGACAGGCAAGGACTCATTTGGAATAGTCAGCACATCTTTGTGAGTGGGAAATCATGTCTCATGAATTTAATTAATTTTTTTGAAGGGTGACCAAGAAAATAGATGACGACTGTGTGGTAGGCATTATGTACATGGACTTTATCATTTGTTGCATAAGTTTAAATATCATGGAATCCAGGGAGAGATCAGATACAAACTTGGCTTGCCAGTAGAAGATAGAGGGTGGGTGATTTTCAGACTGGGAACAGGTGACAAGCAGTGCACCACAAGAGTCAGTGCTGGGTCCACTGTTATTCATCATTTATATCAATATTTGGATTCAAATTTAGAAAATATGGTTAGTAAGTTTGAGGACAGCATCAGGATTAGTGGTATAGTGGACAGTGAAGAAGGTTATCTGGGAATACAGAGAGATCTTGATCAACCATGCCAGTCCTGTGACGAATGGTAGATTGAGTTTAATTAAAATAAATGCAAGGTGTTACGATTTGGTGGTCAAACAAAGACAGGACATACACAGTCAATGATAGGGCTATTGAGATTGTTATAGAATGAAGGGCTCAAGCAGTACAGATTCATAGCTCTTTGAAAGTGGAGTCCCAGGTAGACAGGTGAAGAAGGATTTAGGCATGCTTAATTTCATCAGTCAGGGCATTGAGCGTAGAATTTGGGATGTGTTGTTGCTGCTGTACAAGACATTGGTAAGGCCACATGTCGAGTACTGCATGCAGTTCTGGTCACCCTACTATAGAAAGGATATAACGCAACTAGAAAGAGTTTAGAAAAAAAAAATTAGGATGAGACGTGGACTGGAAGGTCTGAGTGAAAAGAAGAGCCTGCGTAGGCTGGGCCTTCTTTTCCCTGGAGAGTAGGAAACTGAGGGGGGGATCTTATAGAGTTCTATAAAATCATGAGAGGCAAAGATAAAGTCAATATCTAACAGCCTTCCCCCATGGTCGGCGAGTCTAAAACTAGAGGGCATAGGTTTAATGTGAGAGCGGAGCGATCCAAATGATCCAGAGGGGCATTTTCTTCACACAGAGGGTGGTGAATGTCTGGAACTGGCTAACAGAGGTAGTGGTGCATGTGAGTACAAGTTAAGAAATATTTAGGAAGGTACATGGATGAGATAGGTGTGGAGGGATATCGACCAAACAGGCAAATAGGACCAGATTAATTGTTAAAAATGGGCGGCATGGACATGTTGGGCTGAAGGGCCTGTTTCCTTGTTGCAAATCTCTATGACTCTAAGAACTTGAAGAAACCCCAAGCTGTGTGGCCAAGCGAAAGGGCAGGACAAGATCCACTTTATGATAAAGCCTGTAACTATGTTGAGCGCACTCACAGGGCTCCTAGCTGATTGGATTACATTCGACTTTAAGCTGTGAAGCAGGGTTAGCGCAACAACCATGGATACTGCCAACATGGCCAATTACTCAATTGATTTGTAATTTGGGAAGAGGAACCCCACAGTGGCCGATGCATGCGGTCTCTAAGACATCGAGAACAGATTCAAACCTCCATTGGAAGGGAAATCTGCACTCAATTTTTCAGACTCTATGTTAAGTACTTGAAACACTGAAACAACAGGAGTTCATCACTGATTCAGACTCCCGACAAGGTTTCCAAAGGCAGGGCGTCTCCGAAAAGCTTCATTTTGATGCAGGCAAGCTTGGGAATAATAAGACGCTGAGAACAGAGATGAGAGGGCTTGTTTCAGATTCGAATTTATGAATACGAGGGCGGATGGAGATAACCCTTTGTAACATGTATCCTTCCACTCGGGGAAAACATGCACTTAGGCCCACTTACCCTTCCTGGGTTTGACAGCCCTTGGAACCAATATGCTTCTTCGAAATTGGGACTGATTGGCCGAAGGTGGGACCACGGCAGTGAGGAGGCAATCACTGATCTAGAAAATGCTAATAGAGACCTGTAACTGCTCTCACCAAAGAGAAAATGCCTCTCAACATAATTGAACCTGAGTGGGTTCGAGTGTACTGTGGGGGTGACCCCAAATATGCTGGCACCAACTGAAGACAAATGTCCCAGGCTTGTGTTGTCATCAGAGAACACAGTGTGTGTCTCTGGTATATGACCACCAGCGCTATCTGGTGTGCTTGAAGAAACCAGTTGGATTCCAGCACCACTAAACTCAAACACCTCTGAGGCAGCTGATGTCAGGGAAAGCTTCTTCCTACTATTCCAGGAAGTTTCAGTACAAGACGGTACCAGGATTTCACCCAACGGTGTAGAGTTGGATGGCAGGGACTGGTTGGCAATCGGCCTTTTTAACCATCTGGACCCATTCAACTTCATCAAGACAGCAAGTGGAATGTCTCCCCCTCAAGACATTTGTCTTCAGCCCCATGGTGAACCACTGGCTGATCTTGGTCAGAGCTGACTCTATGTATTGAGTCCTCACTAGTGCCATAGCACTGAGTCCTGACCCATATCACGGAAAACAGTGCAAACAAATCAGACAGAGTGTGTGTGTCTGTGTGTGTGTAGTTCTGACAGTGTCTGCGCTGTCTCAAGTAATGCACAAACTCCCTCTGCTGACTTCCCATGCCCCTGCACCTGTGGTGGTGGAGCGTGATGGCCAACAAGGATTCAAAAACTCACGGACACACACAAACTCACATAACCATACACATGCAGGCACAAAAAAAATGATGTGCAGAGGATGGCAAATGCACTGAGGGCCCTCGGAATGGAATATGCTCATGTGGAGAAATGTCTGCGCCCCCCCTGCAATGTGGAAATGATTTGTGTTTGGGCAGTTTTCCTGACACACAATGTACATGCTAAAGAGTATTTCCACAGCCACCTCCGAGTGTACTACGTAAGGAGATTATGTGAATGTTATTACACTTTCTGTAACTTTCAATAATTTGTGACATCCTCTTAAAAGTTACGTGATAAAGGTTTCAAAAGTCCCACAATATCCGCAGTGGCTGGGGGCATGGTAGCATTGGGCATGTTCGTTTCCTTCTGCAAATATCTCAGGGACAACATTGCAGGGGATCGGACGAAACTGTTCATTGTTTCCAAAATCATTCAACTGTGCGAAGCAAGACAGTCACAGAATTTGATGCCTTCTCAAAAGAACTGCTCCTTGTGCAGTATTGTGGGGAATCCAGCAGAGGGTGAGATTCCAGCAGTTTAGGAACAGTGGAACACAGGAATTATGAGAGGGAGCTGGCACTTAAACCGTTCAAGCTCGCTCCACTATTTAACATAATCATAGCTGACCTTATCCTGATAGCAAATCCACTCCCTGCCTGCATCCAGTGGGCCACTTCTTATCTGTTGCTTGGTTCTACTTCCACTTCATTCTGGAGCAGTTAATTCCGCGGATTCACAAACCTCTGAGAGAAGTAGTTCCTCTGCATCTTAGTTTTGAACCTGCCTCCTCTCACTCTATATCTAATAACTTTTGTGCGAGACTGTCCCACAAAGGACAGCATCTGTTCAAGGTCCATCCATTTAGCATTTTCTATACTCCAATCAGATCCCCACTCATTCTTCTGAAGTCGAGCGTACTGAAGATCAAGCTATTCAACCATTCCTTGTACAACAGCTCTTTCATGCCTGGAATCAACGTGGTGAACTTCCTCTGAGCTGCCCGCAGTGCCACCACATTCTTCTCCAAGTAAGGAGACCAAAACTGAACACAATACTCTAGGTATGCTGTCACCAAATCCTTATATAATTGTAACAACACTGCTTTACTTTTGTAATCCAATCCTTTTGCAATAACTGCCAGGATTCCATTTGCAGTTCATTACAAGAGTAAAAGCCAGGACGATAGAGAACGAGAGACGTTGATTCCCATTAGAATGGATTCACCACCACAGCAATAGAGACTGCATTGCTCAGAGATGCAGACACAGAGAAACACACAATCCTGGATACACAGATTAACACACTAACATCAACAACAAATAAGCTAACACACACACACAAATAAAATCACATACAGGCACATTGTCTATGAATGATAAATGAGCTCTGATTTACTGCAGGGTGTGGAGTCCAAAGCAGGAGTCAGAGACTAAAAGGAAGGACAGAGTTACCTTAACGCAACCTCTAACTGCGGCACTTGTCCCCACTCTTAAATAAGCCCAGGATCTTAAATAAGCCCAGGATCTTAAATAAAATGAAAAACGAAACTAGAAAAATGTTGCTTGGTACCATTTAATAAACATTTTTATTGTTAACAAATTGCAGTTATAGATACAGTAAGTGACATGGTGCCTTTTCACACTGGACCTGGGGTTTTGAAAAAAAAAAAATGAATGAAACATGCCCTGTAACCTGTGTGGTAAGTTTGGACAGGTCAGCACTATCCTCAGTCTGAAGTGATAACAATAGGCTAATTAGTTGCTAAAAATTAAAATTGTAATGAAAAAGTACTGAATTGATTGATTAATTAGTGAATTCTATTGATCAGTTAATTTGAGTAAAGGGAAATTTCAGCACATTCTTCAGTTGTTCTCTGAACTTAGCCTGGGTCACGACATAAATCGCGGTGTTTGTGCAGCAACTGAGGAGCTGCAGCATGAAGCCCAATTCCATCACAAAGAGATCTAGAATGAAAGACTTATATCCAAAATTATACATCCGGATCCATATAGAATACGCCATTAACATTGACCATAGCAGGATGAAATTCATGGAGATCACAAACAGTAAAATGATGGACTTCTTTCGGCTCTGCATTTCCGTGTCTCTGTGAATCTTCCCGTTGATGTGAGCCCAGAGTCTCCTGCGGGCTGTGCTGGTCACGAAAATGTGCCTGATTTTAAAAACATTGAGCAACAGAATCAGGAGAAACGGGAGAGTCGGGTTAGAATGTAGGGGAGGAACTCGATTGTGACCCAGAACTGAGATTCATAAACACTGATTGACGCATCACAAAACCAGGGAAAGTTCGACAGTGTATACCGACTTGAGAACATAAAATACTAGAAAATGTTTTTTAAACAACTCAGCACAGTCACTGTTCCTAGAACTACAGCCGCTGTGTTCTCGCTGCAATATTTACTTTTTAGCTTCTGGCAACGAATGGCCACAAATCAATCAAATGTGAAAGCAATGGTGAACCAGACAGAACAGTCAGTGGCTGCATAAAGCAGGATGGCATGCAAATTGCACACGCAAATGTATTGCAGGAAATAAAACAGTTCCTTAAAAACAATTGGAATGTGTCTCAATATCAGGTCAAGGATAATGAACAGTAGATCCGCTACTGCCATGGCTGCCAGGTAACGTCTGACGCATGGAGACAACCCACAATCTTTATAAAGCAGGACGAAGATCGTCACTACGTTAACTGTGAGGAAGGTAAACAAACAAATTATACATCAGTCTGGAGGCAAAGTTACCAATTTGATTGAGCACCAGGTGAGATTTTCAAATGTTTCACTGTATTCAGAGATTTATTGATCTAATTGGAGCTGAAATGAAAAATGGTAAGTTCTGAATTACAAAAATGTGATGTAAAACACAAGAAATACTCCCTCCCAAACTCTCAGACACAAATCCATAGGAACAGCTGACTTCGAGACTATTCCCACACTTCGATCACTTGAGAACGCACACAAGTCACTTCATTACAGTTCCTAATACAAAGGGTGAAAACATTGTCGCCCTGAAGGATTCTCTCCCAGTTCCTTGAAGACAAATGGAATTTGGAAATTTCTGTCTTTTAGTCGAAGTTGTGGTTGATTCTCTGTAGTGAAGAAATGTAAACACACGGAAAATGTATTTACCTCTTCAACTGCCTGATGGGACATCGAAACAGTGTCGTCTTCTCCTTGGAACGGGATCTCTTCCCTGGGGATCTTCTGTTTTGCTCAATTAACGGATGTCCAACCGTTCACAAATAATATCAGTTATGGGATGTTCGGGAAGAATTAGAGGCTGTACTTTAAATAAATGAAGAGAGGTTAAGGACTTAGTGGTACATTGTGTACTGAAGGGTTCACTATGAAATATTCAGACATCGGAAATGTTGTTCCATCTCCCTGATGGTCAGCTTCCTGACGTTCCCGGTGGCTCCGTTGGTCTCAGTACACACGGGATATTTTGATGTGGCTGTTTGATGGTGGGGAGTGGTCACTGGGAGGGTGCTTTGAGATGTGTATCAAGGGGGTGGCCTTTATCCGAGATACCATCCTTTCTTTCTACATGGAGACCCGAAGACGATGGGAACTGCTGCCTGCTTCTGAAGGAAGAGGCTGTTGCTGCTGCCAGGACAGTGGGTATTCACCAACATGATGTATTGTACATGGTCACACTGTAACATTAATGGAGTCAGAGTTCGTTCAGTTACTCTATCTCTCCCCATTTACATGTGGACCCCACAGAGCCATGGACACCATTGGGAGTATTGTTATACTGGGAAAACAAGGATACACCCAGCTCCCTGCTGAGGGAGAAAACATTATATTCACCTCCTCCACCATATGTGCTCCGTCACCGAATGGTGACATTGATGTCAACCATACTGGGAGATAATGGATATGTCACCCACTCCTGCCTGGAAAGTTCCGGATCATAGAAGCTGAATGAAACATTGACCTTAACAGCCACTGGTAGCACCGTCCTCATCCTGGTGTGAAGTTGCAGGTCGTGTTGAAGGAGATGACACCACTCTGTAACCAGCTCCTTGTTCATTCAGAATAGACTCACACTCTGCTCCTGGGTTAAGGGTAGCTTGGGAAGCCGTTCTTGGTAAAACCTGGATGGATATGGCAGATCCCTTTCCCCACAAACACTGACTCCGTTGTTTCAGAGTTTCCCCTTTCTGCAGCTTCTGCTCCATTTGGTGTTCATGTTGCAGACCCAGATGCTACACTCTCCAAGCTCCGTCACCAAATCCTCAGGTCTCCCTGAACATCTGAGGCAGCTCACAGCACAACCTCCAGCAAACCAATCTTAGCACATCCAATAACTTTTCAATCACAGGAGCCAGTCAGGAGACCCTCACCTACATGTTATTGGACCTATACAAGAATGCTCGAGAGGTTTCCTTGTATTACTGATTGCACAATCAGCTGAGAGGGACAAACACAGGTGTTCAGTGGACAGGCACAGACCAAATTTCAAAGACGTGAGTCAAAGCTGCCGAAACCCCATCAAAGATGGAGCACCACATGATACACACAGGAAACTGAACGACAAACCTGACATGCAACATTTCATTGTTTCTGATCTTCACAATGACTGCGTTGAACGAAAAAGGAAGGCCAGGGAAAGATACAGACTCACAGAAAGATTCACGTTCAAGATAGAAACAGATAATAATTTAACTGAGAACATGCCGTGGAAACATGAGGAAATAAACAAGGGAATCTTCCTCACAGAACCAGTCCAAGCACCATAAACGGGGACAGGTTGACGGCCTAGTATGGAGAACTGTGTAGACCATGCTAGTGTATCTATCTGCCCAACATGGGGATCATTGCACGCCTTTGCCAGTATATTGCTACCATACTTGCACTAGCTAAGTGCCCTGCATGGGGAAATGTGCAGCCAAAGCCAAGTGACAGTAACTGGGGCTCCAACACATTTAAGTCTCTATACCTCCAGTGCCCTGGAAGTGTGTCTGTGTGTGTGTTGGGAGGATAGATGTGAAAATCATTGTTTGATAGAAAACACATAGGAAGAAAATTAGTTTAAATATGAACAACTGGCAGAGGTTTGAAAAATTGGCAGAGAGAAATTGAGAGATGTTTCATGGACAGAAATGGTGATGTGCTTTAGAATATTAAAATAAGGCATTACCAGGCCCAATAACATAGATGAGTGCACACAGGGATGATGCATGAAGGGAATTTTGGCGTGAGTTCGAATACGAGCTGTGGAGTATCCATTCAGGTTTGCTTATGGAGGTTTGAACCTGGGAGTGTCAGCAGCAGGTTATTGACAAGATTAAGACAGTATTTCATAGTTTAAGGTTCGAACCAAAGGAATCACCACAATTGTGACTCGCCTGTTTCAGCCTCAGATACTGGCCAGGGATGGGATGAGTCAGAGGAAGGAAATGGAGTTTGTTAACCAGAACAGAAGACAGTGATCTTCATGCTCCCAATCTTTAAATAACAAGGGCAATGATACAATGAATTATGGTTTACAGCTGTAACTGACAGTGTCAACACATAGACCTACCAAGGAAACTGTCAGAAAAGGAGAAGGAGAGAGTGCATGAACAAGTTCGCTGGATGCAGTTAGTCACTCTACAAACCACGACTGTCGGGAAAACAGCCTCAGCAGGAACAATAACAGGCAAGGAATTAGAGTAAATGAGAAGAACAGTAATGCAGTCATACACTGTTTATAGAAATAATAACTGGACAGTGATACTTACCAGGGACACCAACGATAGCCAAGATAGGATAATAAAAATACTGAATAATGAAAACTGCATATTTGATCCGCCCTGATAATGAAATCTGATTATAATATGTAGAAAGAAATCAAACTTCATAAGATAAATTCCTGTCCATTGTTGAAACATTCCAGTGTGACGTTCTCAGATTCTGATCCATTGCTCGATCATTCCAGCCTATTGTTCTCAGATTCTGATCAAATGTTGGGACATTCCACTCTATTGTTCTGAGATTTTGATCTCTCCTACCCCTCTCTGTGGAGCTGCTGATCCTTGTTAGTGCTGTTTTTGAAGCTCCCATTCATACTATGGGATAACACTTTGAACAGAGCCAATTTATCATTAAAGGAGTAAACCCTCCACTGGGATAATTAGAAACCACTGGGAATAACATTAATCACAGTCACCGAACAAACAGGTTCAGTTAACTCCTTCCTTATATCACTTTTCATATTACAATAAAAGGGAACATTTATTCAGTCTGAATGGAATGTATCAGAGTTGCTGATAGATAGACCATAAATCTTTCAATCTTTTTAATTTTTCTTCCTTGTATATAGCAGTAGTGTCACAACACTGAAGCGTTGCATATATTGCACCCTGTTTAAAAAAGGAGACAGGGATAAAATAACACACCAGCTGCATAAAATGACTAGTGGTGAAATTTCTAGACACCATAAACCAGCGTAACAATATTTATTGCCCATTGACTTTTTGTAATGCTGCTCCTGCATTTAATTTACCCTGTTATCAAATCCTTTCATAACTTTGATACATCATTCAGAGTGTTGAGACTGCTGCTTAGGAAAAGGAAAGGAAGCACTTCTGTCCCCATGTGCCTTGTCGACAGAGAATAGAGGAGGTCATTCAATACACTCTAGCCTTTTACCACTTTTGGAGGTGGAAAGCTGAAATGATGGCACATTTTGCAAAGGAAATCATTCAGAACACATAGAATTGTAACTACAACAATGCGAGGTCTCACTGAGACGATACCTGGAGTACGTTATGATGTTTGTGTTTCCATAACAGAGAAGGGACAGATATCCATCAGATACCGTTTAATGACTGCACATAATCCATAGTCTGCTGCATCATTTAATGCTTCGAGTCTGTTGCACATGGGCAGGAAGAGGGCATATGGTGCTCAGCCCATGATATAATATCAGCAAGTTCACATATGGTAAAATTTTCACTCCGTCATGAACTCTGCTGAGATACCAATGAGTTTGCACTGAGGGAACATCCAGCACCTGTGTGTATGGGCATGGAATCACTTGTATGAGTTGTTTCGCTTCACGCCAACTTGTTCACATTGATCAAAGACCTTTTCAATGTTCTGGTTGTGAGAAGGGTGTTAAAAACACAGTAATTTGTTGAGCCACAAACATATTCAAAATGAGGAATAAGCCAATTACTTGCTGTGCGCTGAGAAACCAGTGAGTTTACACAGTGGAGAGCCATTCAGCTGCTCTGTGTGTGAAAAGAGATTCCCTCAGACATCTCATCCGCTGAC
Source organism: Rhincodon typus (assembly GCF_021869965.1). NCBI lineage: Eukaryota > Metazoa > Chordata > Chondrichthyes > Orectolobiformes > Rhincodontidae > Rhincodon > Rhincodon typus. Next base: position 85,886,753 of record NC_063339.1, read on the forward strand.
AGACCAATGAGTTCATAAGTGATGATTGGAATTGGATTCTGCTGTTGTTGTTGTTGTAATCACATTAATTCAGAGAGATGGGTATTTTTCCTTCTGAGGTTAATGACACTGTGATGTGAATGGAAGTCATTATTTTAATACAACAAATAAATCAGCTTTGTTTCAAACACAGTATGTTGTGTCCTCGGTTTCTCGAAGATTTCAGGAGCATGTTCTCTGAAATCCACCAGGAAATGCATTTAGCAGATATTCAACAATTGAGCACAGCACATCAAATAATTTTCAGAAATGTAGGAAAGAGAGGTTTTACTCAGGCAGTTATTGTGATCTATAATGCCCTGCCTGAAGAGTATTGGAAGCAAATTCAACAAGAACTTACAGCAGTGAATCAGATCTCTATTTTAAAGGAAGAGTTCGGTGACAGGTGAGGAGAGTGGGACTAACTGACAGCTCTTTCAAAGACAGTCATGTCACTGTCAGGCAGGAAAAGGGGTGATGTGCAACTCCCGAAGAATAACAAGGAATCGAAGAAGTTATGATGAACCTGTATCAGACACAGGTCACCCTCGAATGGAGCACTGTGTCCAATTTAGGAAGAAGGTGATCGCTTTGAAGACGTTTCAAAAAAGAAAAATTGTCCAAGGCTATAGGGAAAAGCAGGGGGTTACACGAACATTGGCATGGACACATTGGGTTGAATGGCCTCTGTTGCAACGTAACCATTTCATTATTGTAATCAAGACTCTGGTAAAAGGACACGGGAGAGGATAGATTGGCAGCTTCTTCACGGATGGTCCTGAGCCACCAATGAAGCTCTGTGTTAGCTGGTCCAAAGTTCTGAAGAAGAGTCATGCTGGACTTGAAATGTAAATTCCATTTCTCTCGCCACAAAGACTGCCTGGCACAAACACTTACTGATTATACTTAAGATCTCTAGCATCCACAGTGTTTTGCTTCTATGTTAACTGTTTTCTAATAGGGATGAAATGGCCTAATGCTATTATCGCTGGACTGTTAATCCAAAGAACAAGATAACATTCTGGGTTTGAATCCTGCCACAGCAGATCGTGGAATTTCAATTCAATTTTTAAAAAAAATCGAGAATTAACGATCCAGTGATGACCATGAAACCGTTGCCAATTGTTGGGAAAAACCGATTTGGTTCACTCATGTCCTTCACGGAAGCAAACTGCCATCCTTGCCTGGCCTGGCCGACATGTGACTCCAGACCACAGCAATGTGGTTAATTCTCAACTGCCCTCTCGGCAACTAGGATGGGCAATAAATGCTGCCTAAAAGCTACACCCACATCCTGTGAATGAATAAAGGAAGAAAAGCTTTTGCATACACTTTGAATTCTTTGTGAGTACCTTTCCAATACCTTGAGGACTTTCTGAATGTGTCAGAGGAACATTTGGAACAGAAGGAGGTCATTCAGTCCCGTAAACCTCCTCAAACATTCAATTCAATCAGGAGTGACCCTTATTTCATACACCTTTACCTTTGTTAAGCTCTTAACAAAAATCTAACATCTCAATTTTAAAATGTTCAATTGGCTCTCAGTATCCACAAACTGCTGTGGCTGGGGATTTTACATTTCTAATTCTCCATTTTGCACTCACACTGATATTTCCTTACTCAGCTCACTGTATTCTTCCAGTGATGCTAAATATAAGCTTCAAGAAAGCACCTCATCTTTCAGTTCAGCAGTTTAAAGCTTTCTGGACTCACCAGTGACACCAACATTTTCAGACTGTGAATTCTGCCCCCTATTTTGTTTTCATTTCTCTTGTTTCAGTTTGTTTGTGAGCTGCACACTTGCTCCAGGCACCTCTTTTATTACTTTGTTTCTCTTCCAGCCCCAGCTCCATTGTCTGTGGCCTCGATGGAAGAACATTTCTGTCATTTAATCTTTCTTGTCTTCTCCCTTGTCATCAACCATCTTTTTGCATCAGTCTAACTCAAACCCCTTACTCAAAACCATTACATTTCTTATGTTTCGCAGTCCTGATGAAAATTCACAGACCTGAAACATTAACTCTATTTCTTTCTGCACGTATATTGCCATAACTGAGATTTTTTCCAACATGTTCTGTTTACATTCCCAATTTTTGCCATCCTTTTGTATGAAGAATTGTTTATATGAAGATTTCACGTCATCTCCAAATAATGTCCTTTTGTTCTCAAATCCCCGACGAGAGGAAATAGTTTCTATATCTATCCAGTTAACACATCCGACATATTTTGGTTAATTCCTTTTAATCTGGAGAAGTATCAATTTACATTTAAATTCCAGGGCGAAGAAGTGCTGCAGGATTGATCGATAACAAGGCTTTCATTTTTTCGTCAGCAAGTTTTCTCGTTATAATTCTGTTTAACCAACTAGAATGTTTAATATGGGATTTAGATGAGTAATTGCCGCTGGATACTAGACATGGAAAGACTCGTGAGGTTGCTGGGAGAACATAGAACACAGAACAGTACAGCACAGTACAGGCGCTTCGGCCCAAGATGTTGTGCCGACTTATTATCCTACTAAAGTCAATCTCCCCTCATACCCTACATTTTCCTATCCTCCATGTGCCTATCCAAGAGTCGTTTAAAAGTCTCTCAAGTATCTCTCAAATGCCGGCAGCACATTCTACACGGTCACCACTCTCTGTGAAAAACGTACCTCTGACATCTCCCCTGTCCCATCCTCCAATCACCTTAAAATTATGTCCCCTCGTAATAGTCATTTCCGCCCCGGGAAAAAAAAAAAGTCTCTGACTATCCACTCTATCTATGCCTCTCATCATCTTGTAAACCTCTCTTAAACACCCCTCATCTTTCTTTGTTCTAATGAAAAAATCCCAAGGTCCCTCAACCTTTCCTCATAAGACCTGTCCTCCAGTCCAGGCAACATCCTGGTAAATCTCCTGTGCACCCTGTCTAAAGCTTCCACATCTTTCCTGTAATGAGGTGACCAGAACCGAACACGATGTTCCAAGTGTAGTCTAATCAGAGTTTTATAGAGCTGCAGCATAACCTCACGGTTCTTAAACTCAATTCCCCTGACAATGAAAGCCAACACACCATATGCCTTCTTTACAACCCTATCAACTTGGGTCGCAATTTTGAGGGATCTGTGGACGTGGACTCCAAGATCCCTTTGTTCCTCCACACTGCCAAGAATCCTGGCTCAAACCCGATATTCTGCACGCAAATTCAACCTTCCAAAATTAATAAATTCACACTTTTCTGGATTGAATTCCATCTGCCACTTTTTTGCTATGCTCTGCATCCTGGCAATGTCCCGTTGCAACCTGCAACAGCCCTCCATGCTGTCCACAACTCCACCAAACTTCGTGTCATTGACAAACGTACTAATGCACCCTTCAACTTCCTCATCCAAGTCATTTATAAAGACCACAAAGAGCAGAGGTCCCAGAACAGATCCCTGCGGTACACCACTGGTCACTGAGCTCCAGGCTGAAGACTTTCTATCTACTACCACCCTCTGTCTTCTATTGGACAGCCAGTTTTGTATCCAATGTACAACAAAACTATACATGGATTGGCAGGTTAGTTGCAGGAATGATTATTCCCCACAGATCACCAGTTTCATTCAGCTCGATTTCACATACTACCTTTATGTTTTTGTCGTTTCTCACTCACTCATTTTGTTCTGTTTAAATCAATTTCACAGTGTATTCAAGGGTGAGGATTCGCAGTCAGGAAAATCGAATCAAACATCTCATCAAGTTTTGACAAATTACTCAATTCATTGTAACTGGAATATCATTGGATTTTAACCATGGAAAAAGAAAACACCTCTGAGTGGGGACATACTGTACACCTGTTCTGTGTGTGGTCGAGGCTTCAGCCAATCATCTGGCCTGTCTGAACACAAGCGCAGTCATGTTCGGGAGAAGCTGTGTAACTGTGGGGACTGTGGAAAGGCATTTGATTTCCCCTGTGAGCTGGAAATTCGTCAGCACCGTCACACTGGGAAAAGGCTGTTCCTGTGTTCCGTGTGTGAGAAGGGCCTCCCACTGTCAGCATATTTGCTGCAACACCAGCGAGTTCACACGAGGGAGAGGCCGTACACTTGCTCTGTTTATGAGAAGGGCTTTACGAATGTGTCCAACCTGCTGAGACACAAGCAGGTTCATAGTATTGAGAGACCTTTTAAATGTGCAGACTGTGGGAAGTGCTATAAAAGTTCCAGGGAACTGATACTCCAGTGACGTGCACACACAGATGAGAGACCATTCAAGTGCTCTCACTGTGAGACTGTATTCAAGCATTCAGCTGAACTTACTCTACATCAACGCACTCACACTGTACAGAAGCCGTTCATCTGCTTCATGTGTCAGAAGAAGTTCACTCAATCATCTCGTCTTCGGTCACACCAGCAAGTTCACATTTGGGAGAGACCATATGCCTGCTCCAAGTGAGGGAAGAAATTTGCTCATTCATCCCATCTGGTAAGACAGCAGCGATGTCACGACTAGTTCTGGTGTTAGGATTTTCCTGTTAATAGCATCCAGAACTGATCCATGTATATCAGGCTCTGTTTCTGTTGATGTTAATAAAATCCAACCAAGTTAAAAGTGCTAGTGCTCTGTGTCAAATAAATCAGATATGTATCAATTACACAGTGTGGTGAGTCTTTTTCGTATCAAACACAACTTTGTTATTTTTGAAGGGCTCTCCCTCTCTCCTGCTTCCTCCCTTCTCACTTCCAATAATAAGTACAAGGAATACATGGAGATCCTTTGCCACTAAGATTGAGACAATGTGATCAGCTCCCTGTCCTGTTTCCTGTTCTCCCATTTGCTCACTGGGACAAACTGCCTCAAAAGTTTTTCTAAGTCTGAACCCTGGACATGTACTCGTCTTCACTCTCCCGCCATTTCCTCTCATGCCATGTTCGAGTTCACCTTGTCCAACACTGTCGCTTCCTGCTCCAAGGGCGCTATTCCCACGAAATTTCTGACCACAGAAAATCTCTATTTGCTGCATTTACTAATGGTTCTCCTGCAGGTGCTGTCCCTTGTCCTATAAATCTGCCATATTCATGTTGCAAACCTACCATCCCTGCAAGTTACTGTCTCATATTGAACCTGCATTTCCCGTCCAAAGTCCTGGAATGAATTGTTTCCACGCGATCTCTCCCAGAAGGCAATGTTTTAATCCCCCAGATATATTTTTGTCCGTGCCAAATTCAGGAAAAGCCGCGCTTTGGGTCGCATTCACTGTTTGATGGAGCAACACGCACTTGTAGGGAAAATTGTCACGTTGCTTCGAGTTTGATATGCAAATGACACAAAACATTCCACAATAAAGGGAATCGAGTGAGTTCAAATGATTTCTCATGCCGGATAATATCTATTTGGAGAACATCTATTCCGTATTAGATGAAGCAACTTTCTTCCAATTGTAGGGGCTTCCACCATGCATTAAAAACACTGCCATCCACAAGGTGTTGGAGCAGGAGTAGGCCATTTGGCCCATTGAATATGCTCCACCATTTAATGAGATCATGGCAGATATGATCACCCTCCACTCCACTGCGCTGCCATTTCCTACAAAGCTTAATTTTTCTACTGGTTAAAAAGAAAAGGCTGTTTGTCTAAATCTAGTGAGCACAGGCTCTTGAGAGAATGAACTGGGAAAATAATAATGGGGATCTTGGAAATGGCAGAAGAGTTGAATAAATACTTCACACCGGTCTTTACAGTAGAAGTCACTTATTTTATTTCAGAATTGTTTCATAGCCAAAAGGCGAAGAAAACAAGGAAAGGAAATAAGTGCAATGATTACGATTGGAGATGAAGTGTTGGGAAAACTGATGGAGCTAAAGAAAACTTAAGCCCCCAGATCTGTTAGGCTGCATCCTTGGATATGAAAGGAACTAGCTGCAGAAATCATGGATACACTGTTAGTCATCTTTCAATAATCTTCAGAGTTTGGACTAGTCTCAGAGGATTAGAAAACTGTCAGTTTAGTACCTTCATGCAGGAAAAAAAAATCTTAACTGTTTACCAGTTAGCTTAACATCTGTTATTGGATATATCTTAGAGTCTATTATAATAAAAGATGTATGAGCGGAGCCAAGGATAGATCCTTGAGGGACAATCAAGTTCGGGGAATTTTGAGATTAACATAAGAAATAGGAGCAGGAGTGGGCCATCTGGTCCGTCAAGCCTGCTCTGCCATTCAATAAGATCACGGTTGATCTTTTCATGGATTCAGCTCCACTTAACTACTGACTCACCATAACCTTCATTTCCTTTACTGTTCAAAAATCTTTGCCTCAAAAACATTCAGTGAGGGAGCCTCAAATGCTTCACTGGGCAGGGAATTACACAAATATACAATCCTTTGGGAGAAGAAGTTCCTTCTCAACTCAGTCCTAAATCTGCTCCTCTTTCTTTGAGGCAATGGCCCCTTGTTCTAGTTCCACCCACCCAATATCCCTGTTTCTATCTTATCTCTTCCCTTCATAATTTTATAAACTCCCCTGTCATTTTTCTAAATTTCAATGAGTATAAGTCTCAGTCTACTCAATCTTTCTTCATCAGCCATCTCAATTCTGGAATCAACCCAGTGGACCTCCTCTGTACGCCCTCCAGTGCCAGTATATCCTTTCTCTCAAGTCAGAAAACCAAAACTGTATACAGTACTCTAGGTGTGGCCTCAACACACAGTATGCAGCTGCAGCATGAACTCCCTATTTTTAAACTCCATTGTCTAACCAATGTAAGTCAGCATTCCATTTGCCTTCTTAGTTACCTGTTGCATCTGCAAACCATTTTTTTATTTTTGGTTCGTGCATAAGGACATCCAGGTCCCTCTGCGCAGCAGCAATGTTTCATTATTAGAATTATAGTCCATTTTGCTGTTATCCCTCCCAAAATGGATAACCTCAACATTGTACTCCATCTGCGAGACCCTTATCCACTCTCTTAACCTGTATATATCTCTCTGTAGACATTCAGTGTCCTCTGCACAGTTTGCTCTACCACTCATCGTGGTGTCATCTGCCAACTTTGTCATATTACACTTGGTTCCCAACTCTTAATCATCTCTGAAAGGGAGGTTGGAATTTGCAAAGATGGTAGGATGAAGAGTCAATCTTTCTCAAGAAGGTTGATGATGGTGGAATTATCAGTGAGAGGGACAGAACCAGAAGAGAGAGACAAAGAATTGTTAACAATATCCATCACACGGGGAGAGGTGGATGGTCAGCAATTTAGTGGGAACATGGTAGAGGGACTCGGAGTTGTGTCTCATGAACAGGAACTCTCTCAGGTTAAACTCATCACCAGTCATCTCTCTTTCTCTCTCTCCTGTGAGAGCACAGCCCTATGGTTCTCTGGGACGACGGCAAATACTACCGCAGGGGAGATGCAATGCACTGCAAAAGGGGCCAAATTTGATTTGAACTATGACCAAAAGACCATAAGATATAGGAACAGAATTAGACCATTCAGACAATCAAATTTGCTCTGCCATTCAATCATGGCTGATATGTTACTTAAAACCATTCTCCTGCCTTCTCCCCACAACCATTCATCCCCTCACTAATCAAGAAAGCTTCCATTGCTGTCTGAGATACGCTTAATGACTCGGCCTGCACAGCTCTCTGTGTCAATTAACTCTGCAGATTCACTCCCCTCTAACTGAAGAAATTCCTCCTTATCCCAGTTCTAAAATGTCATCCCTTCACTCTGAGGCGGTGACCTGGTCTCTCCTCTATTGGAAACATCTTCTCCATGTCGACTCGATCCATGTCCCTCAGTATTCCGTAAGTTTCAATGAGATTCCCATCCCCCACCCTATCCTTCTAAACTCGATCAAGAACAGAGAGTTCTCAACCATTCCTCTTATGACAAGTCCTTCATCCATGTGATTATTCTTGTAGACCACCTGTGGACACCCTCCAACACCAGCACATCTTTTCTTAGATACTGGGCCTAAAACTGCTCAAAAATTCCAAATGCAGTATGACCAGAGCCTTGTTTAGACTCAACAGTACATCTCTGCTTCTGTTTTCCAGCTCTCTTGAAATGAATGCTTACATTGCATTTGCCTTCCGAACCATCAACTGAACCTGCACTTTAACCCAAACTGAATACTGAACAAGAACTCTCAAGTTCCTTTGTGATTCAGATTTCTGAAGTCTTTCCCCATTTCGAATATAGTCTATGCGTCTCGCTTTCTGACCAAAATGTATAACCTCACATTTTCCCTCATTGTATTCCACCTGCCACTTCTTTGCCCACTCTCCTAGCCTGTCCAAGTCATTCTTCAATCATCCTGCTTCCTGAATATGACCCGTCTCTCCACCTATCATTGTCTCATCTGCAAACCTTGCAACAGTGCCCTCCATTCCTTTGTCCAGATTGTTAATGAATAATGTGAATAATTGTGGTCCCAACACTGACCCCTGCTGAATGCCACTCGTCACTGGCTGCCATCTGAAAAAGAGCTCTGCCAGTCACTCTATCCTCAAGCTTTGTCAGTACCTTCGTCCCGAAATCATGGGCTTTTGTTTTTTTTCAGTAGCTTCTCATGTGGCACGTTGTCAAATGTCATGTGGAAGTCCAAACAGATCGCCTCCACGAGCTCTCCTTTACCTAACTTGCTCAGTCCCTCCTCAAATAATTCTGGGATTTGTCAGGTATGACTTCCCCTTGAAAAAGCCGTGCCGAGTCCACCAAGTCCTCCGTGATCACATCCTTACAATGTCCTGCCAAACTGTTTTTGACATAAAGCTGATTGATGTGAGTTCAATCCTAAATATTAAAACGTTACCTTCCGTCCTGAATGTGATGAACTGCAAACTCCAATCGTTGTTGAGATGTGTGAACTCTGAGTTTTTTTCACAGTATTTATAACAGTCTGGACATTTAAAAGGTCTGTCATTAATGTGAGGTAATTGATGGGACAACAAGTCCCTTGAAGTTTTAAAGCATTTTCCATGGTCTGGGCATTTAAAAGGTCTGTCTGCAGTATGAACACATTGATGGCATAGCTGTCCCGGAACTTTTACAGCACTTTCCGCAGTCCAGGCATTGAAAAGATCTCTCCTCAGTGTGAATGCGCTGGTGTTGCAGCAGGTTAAATGACTGAATGAATCCCTTCCCACACACTGAGCAAGTGAATGGCCTGTTACCGGTGTAACTGCGTCGATGAGTTTCCAGCTCTGGTGGGGAACTGAATTCCTCCTCACAATCGCCACATTTTCACTGTTTCTTCACCGTGTGACTTCATTTGTGGTTTGTGAAGCCTGATGATCGGCTGAAGCCTTGTCCACACACATAACACGTGTACGGTTTCTATCCAGGGCTGTTTCCTTCCATGTTCAAAATCGGATCACGTTCCATTTGTGAAAAAACAGGCAACTCCACCAGATCATGTTGTAATGGTTGGTTTGTGAATCTTCCCCTTCTAATATCTTGTGAAATTGATGTTAAACAAACAACAATAGAGTGAGAGAGAATGTCTCACAAGACCCTGGCTTCTCTGTGAAAGAAAGGACTGAATGAGGCGGATTTTCAACACAGACAACTTGACCATAACTTTATCAGAATCTTACAAACACCCAGCCTCGAACACCGAAAAGCAGCAGGGTAGTAGGGAATGTGAACACCATCACCTCCAAGTTCCCTCTGGCTCACGCACCATCCTGACTTGTCTGACATCTGGCCCTGGTGGAGCAGAAATTTCCTCCAGTTAAATAATGGCAGAACTGAAGTCTTTGTCTTCAGTCCCCAACACAAACTCCACTGCCTCACGACTGACTCCATCCCTCTCCCTGGCAACTGTCTGAGTCTGAACCAAACACGTCACAACCATAGTGAAATACTTGACACACCAAGATGATATTTCATCCACATATACCCACTGTCGCAAAGACTGGCTCCTTCCACCCCAGCAAAATCATCCGGCTCCTCTTAGTCTCTGTTCATCTGGTGCTGAATGTCTCATCCATTCCTTTTTTCCCTCTGGACTTAACTATCCTAACACATTCCCCACCGGACTCTCACAATCCCCTCCCTGCACTTGTCTAAATTCCTCTGCCTCTATTAATGGATATACTTGACCTTTATTGGTGTTTTATTCTTCCTTCCATTCACCATATCCGAATGAGAGTTTGACCACTGTCCATTCTCCCAAGCATGTGCTGCTGACTTAGCAGCTTTATCTTCCCACACAAGCTCCCACAGTGCTGTCAGGGAAGGAGTTACAGGTTATTCACCCAGTGATTTAATCCTGAGGTCATCCAAAACTCTACTGCCTGTGTGAGTATTTGCACCAAGTCTGCTTTTTCCACCACCTTGTGCTTGCACTGCTAAACTTGAAGCTTTTCATTGTTCTATTCAATTTCTTGATAGTGCCCTTTTTCTCTTTCTCTGCCATGTCCTCCAAACCTCTAAAGGGCAATTACAGATGGCCAATAAATGCTAACCCAGCCAGCGAAGCCCACATTCCAAGAATGACTTTTGACAAATGCCCTCCAAGGTATCTGCATTACCTCTAATTCCTACCTCCTTCGCATTCTCAATTTTAACTTCCACATTTGGGGCCCTCAACCTTCACCTGCTAAGGCCATAAAGTGTGACGTTTCCTCACTTCTCATTCCATCAACCTCACTTTTCAACTTTAAAGTACTCCTTGAAAACTACACATTTGACCAGAAAACATTTTGTCAACTCTGATATCTTGTTATGTGATTGTAATCAAAAATTGCTTTATAACCACTCCTGGGGAACAGCTTGGAAGTTTCCACTATGCGAAAGGCACTATATTGATATAAATTAACTGTCATCGATTTGGACACATATCACAGTCCCTTCATCATCACTTGGTGAATAACTCCTTACCTAACAGCATCGTGGGAGCTACTAAGGGAAGATAATTGCCAGCAGCAAATGGTCAGCGGATGTTCAGCTGTAAAAAACTCATTTAGAGAGTCAATGGAAGTAACAATAAAACACCTAAGACAGTTGCACCTATTATTGGAGTTAAAGGAGTTGCAAACAATGGGGCAGTCATTGTGTTGGTTGTTCCGGAGTGATCTGTGTACCAGGGTAAACGGGAAAAAACAGTCTTCAGTGCCCACATTAAGCCTGGCTCCATGAGGCCTGCAGTCAACTCTTACAAACCACCATTGCCCTTCACTTTTCCCGACCTCCCCTGTTCTTGTCTTAAACAAATTGCACATCAGGCAATTGCAGCTGACAATGCTGATGCAATACTGTAATATGGAGTGAAGTGATACTGACTGGTCCACGACATAATTCTGCTCCTAAAGATCAGTTAATATTTCATATTTATTATTGTAAATTTTAACCATGAACACGCCATGGTAGTGAAGGCACTGAATCCTAATCAGTAGACTACTAAGGGAAGACTTCTATCTGTATCGCCCTGGTCACTGTCTGATTCAGCATTGCATCTCTCATCCTTTTGCACATGATCCCCTCGGCTCTATCTCGGTTTTGTCGCATTGTCTTGGTTTACAATGCACAGACTATCTCATCATCTATTACATTGTAGTTGCTAATGCATGAAACCCTACCTTATAGGGCACAGTCTTACCTCTGTAGCGCAGTATTGAAAGCAATGGTCTTGTCAAGCAGAGGTCATGACTTTACTTCTAACTAGAACATATGAGAATGTTTGTACAGCTGCTGCATCCAACATCCAAAGGAGCACTTTCAATATCGTCTGAAACTATGACAATGTCATTTCCTCCACAGGCCAGCAGTTAGGTGACGTGAGGTATTATAAACTGCAGGTTGACAAGGAAACAATGGGGGACCAACACGGAGAGGGGAGCGACCGAATGTTTTATTTTTCTTTGCTGTAATCAGAATCTGGTTTTGAAGTGTGAAATGGGACAATATAACCCAAATGGGTGAAATCCTACTTTCTGGGCGTTGGTCTCCGCTGAGGCCTCTGTCACCTTCTGGGTAATGTGTCTGTGTGTTACTTTCTGAGGGTGAAAATGTGGTACAGTTCCCCAAGGGAACGTGAACATCTCAAACGGACAGTCCATTGCCTCGTAGCACACAAGGGTATGGGCAAAGGCTGGAAAATGGGATGTTGAGCCTCTTTCCATGCTGTAAAAACACGATGTTTCAATCATTTTGGAGGAGAAACACCTGTCGTAGAAAGAAAATGACAGAAGCTGTGTCATGAAGAAACGATGCACATACTCTTGCCACCATCCTTAGTGGTCCAGTGGTTCGGATTCGGCACTTTCATCACCACAGCCCGCGTTCGATTCCCGATCAGGAAATCAGGTTTTATTGTTCCTGATGATGGCAACAGCAAAGACAGTGCAGCTCTGTCCACAATCCTTTCAATGTCAGTTCATGTCCCCGAGAACATCAGAGTCCATGTTATAGCCGCTTAAAGAGGGGAAAGGTGCCTTAGCCGTCAGTGCTCAGTCAGGCTATTCACCTTTGTGTTGTGTTGTCAGCGGGGACATAAGCAGTAATAGTAACATTCACAAGATAAACAACCAGCAAAGATAATCACCATCGCTACTTCAATTCAATAGTCCCCGCTTTGTGATGCGGTGAGTTTCACTGCCATTTGTTGTCAGGAAGCTGCAATTCACCCTTTCGAATCTGCTCAGCCATTCAATGAGATCACTGCTGATCTGATAAATCTCAACTCCGCTTTCCTGCTTTCCCTCCATAACGGGAGGCAAACTCGAGCCTAATCACAACATCGTATATTACCATTATTTTTCGGAAGTTTAGATTACTTCAATGACCTGTGCATGTTTGCATGAAATTGAATAATTTGAAATGAGCTAAAAAAGCCCTTCCCGCAATTCAACCCAGTGCAGAGTCAGCCATACCACAAAAGTAAGAGAGCGAAAACGTTACCTCCATTTCTCCCAGCAGAGATTTCTCTCTTGACGAGTTGAATATTTGCAGCATTTTTCATTATAATTGTGACATTTTCACTGACAGATCCTCCCTCAATCCACAAACATCTGTGCTGCCAAAAACTATTTTGCCTCGAATTAAAATTGCTGAGTATCCTTTCATACAGCTTGATGCCCTAATAATCCCTGCTCCATGTCAATAAAAGCTGCTCTGGGTGGGGTAGGAGCTCACAGCCTCGGCATTTCACGCGCCTCTATGCCGCCATAGAAGGACCACACTCTCACTGATTGCGTCACTTCTATCTGTATCACCCTGGTCACTGTCTGATTCAGCATTGCATTCTCTCATCCTTCCGCACATAATCCCCTCGGCATTATCTCGGTTTTGTCACATTGTCTTGGTTTATAATGCACAGACTATCCCGTCATCTGTTATCAAAGAGTCGCTCCGTGCACTCATTGCCATCTCCATTTCTGATCATATCTTCGCTGCTGGGCCATTGAGTTTCTCTGGTTCCGGGACTGGGAACTGGGATTATATGGTCATCTGCAACAGTGGTTACTTCCTTGTGTGAGGGAACTGGTGAAGTATCCGATGTTAAACAAAATTGCTATTGAAAGATACATTTCAACAAGAGCCTGCACTATCCCCCGAGTCTTTGATATTTTCTAGAAATCTATCAATCTCAGTCTTCAACATACTCATTGGTGGCATCTCCACAGCCTCTGATAGCATCGAAATGACAGATTCCAGCCCTCTGTGAATCCCCACATCACAGTGCACTGCTTTGAAAGTATTTTTCTGGTGGGTCTGGTGCTGTTAGCTAACATATCCTCTGCCACTGTAGTTATTGTTCTTTACAAGTAAGCTATTCAGTGTGGTGCCGTAATCGTATAGTGGTTAGCACTCTGCGTTGTGGCCGCAGTAACCTCGGCTCGATTCTGAGTCACGCCAGTAGATGTTTGCTGCATTGTCTTTTTATTCCTTGTGACACAGGCTACAGAAATGCGGCAAGTATCAAATATTTTTACGTGAAAATATTTTTTGAGGTGGTGACAATCATCTCTCAACCCCCGCTCTCTCACATATCTGTGTTTGATGCATCAGATTTCAAACCCACCACTTGGAGATTTCTCTCCCTCCAACAATCACTAACTCTCCT
>NC_063339.1:85901313-85911843 GCF_021869965.1 Rhincodon typus
ACTCTTTGCCTTCTACTAGTCAACCAATCCTCTATCCATGCCAATACATTACCTGTAATACCGTGCAACTTTATCTTATGTAGCAGCCTTTGGTGTGGCACCTTGCCAAATGCCTTCTGGAAATCCAGATACACCACATCCACAGGTTCCCCATTGTCCACCATGCAAGTAATGTCCTCAAAGAATTCCACCAAATTAGTTAAACATGACCTACCCTTCATGAATCCATGCTGAGTGTTCCTATTGGGACAATTTACATCCAGATGTCTTGTTATTTCTTCCTTAATGATAGATTCAAGCATTTTCCTCACTACTGAAGTTAAGCTAACTGGCCTATAGTTACCTGCTTTTTATCTACTTCCTTTTTCAGACAGTGGCGTCACATTGGCTGTTTTCCAATCTGCGGGAACCAGCCCAGAGTCCAGTGAATTTTGGTAAATAATTACTAGTGCATTTGCTATTTCCTCCATCACCTGTTTTAGTACCCTGGGATGCATTTCATCAGGGCCATTTCATCTGAGGGATTAATTTGGAGAATGTCCATTGCATTTCCTCTGTGGTCGGTATATTTTTTCTTAGGTTTGGACACAAAAACTGTACACAATACTCCAAGTATAGACCCCCAACATGATGCAACTGGTGCAGGATGTCTTTACTTCTGGGTTCTAATTCCCTTTGAATGAAGGTAAACCTAACTTTTACATTTTCATTTGCAAATTTTAATTTCATACACTCCACTTTCAATTTATTCACAGATTTACTGTGTGTGTTTGTTCAAAAAATCTTCCTGAATATCCAATTATACCACATCCACTGGTTCTTCATTGTCGATCTCTACAGGAAACACCTTCAAGCAATTACAAAATGTTTGACAATCACGAATTTCCTTTCAGATGTGTTTGATCATTCTCTCCAATTTTGTCATTACTCTCTGAGCGTCCACTATTACATCCTTTATAATGCATTCCAACAGATTCCTTACTGCGGACAACAAATTAACTGGTCTGTAGTTCTCCCCTTTCCCTCTTCTTCCCTTCTTATACAGTTGGATTACATTTAAAAACCTTCCAGTCATCTAGAATGGCTTCCTAACTTTTCCTACCTTTTCAAAATGCATGGGAAAATAACACAGTGATCCCCAATGCAATCAATATTTCAATTGCGGTTTCTTTCAAAATTCTGTATGAATTATACCCAGTCCATCAGATTTGTCAATACTTAATCCAGCTATGTTTACAAATACTACCTCAATACTGATATGAATTATTTTAGCCTTCCGTTACACAAGTCTCATGGGCACTTGGTATTTCTGGGAGATTTTCTGGATCTTCCTCAATGAAGACAAACATGAAGTAACTCTTTATTTTCTCCTTGATTTCTCTGTTCTCGACAATCAAATATCCTGACTGCACATTCACTGTTCCACATTTGACCTTCCTTTTATTGTGCTTTTAAACATTGATATCATCTTTTTGATAGCCTTTGTTTCTTGTTAGATTCATGTTTTTTTTATTTTCTGGTCAGTTTCTTGGTCCTCCTAAATTTCTCTGAATCCAAAATATTTGGCATCTTTGTAAGCTGCATTCATTGATCTGAAGCAGTCTTTAACTTTTTTTGTTAACCATTTTGACTTATATTTCCATTTAACTTTTTCCACCTTCGAGGAATATATACATATTGTACACATTACAGCATTTCTGTAAATAATACACATTGCCTGTCTTCTGTTAAATCTGAGGAGGTACATTTCCAATTCAGTGATTTCATCTTGTCACGTCTTATTCATTCTTCTCAGGCATCACTTTGACATTTTCACCATATTTCCCACTGGACTGCTGAAGTAGAGAAGGACAATGATTTTCCAACAATGCTGTGTATACCTCCAGACAGCTGAGACTGCTCTAACCTCAGTGGAATCCTTACAGCAGGCTGGAAAAGTGGTGCTGCCGCTGTACAGTATCTTACTGAGGTCGCATCTGGAGTAGTGTGTACAGATTTAGTCTCCTCACAGGAGAAAGGATATTGTTGCGTTGGAAGCAGCTCAGAAATGGTTCCCTCAACTGATTTCTACAATGAAGGTGTTAACTTGTAAGGAAAGGATAATCAAGTTGATCAAATACCCGTTGGAATTTACAGGAACAAAATATGATCTTAATTTTTACACAGAAGACCGAAATGAGTCATTGACAGAAGCCAATTACGCAGCAAATGAAGGTATCCCCATTCGGCTACTTAGCAGCAGCATTTTCAGACCTTCGACCATGTTACACAGAACAGGATGAGGCTATTCAATCCCTGGAGCCTGATATACAGTTAGAGGAGGATGCCAATCAGCCCCTCGAACATATAATACTCCTGAAGTACTCTTGGCCAGCTCATGCTCGCCAATGCATGCCTCATACTATCAAAGTTAGCTTTAAGATAATGAGCCTAGTCTCAGAATTAACTATGTCACTTTTTATGGACCAGACCAGAATCCCCAAAAAATTTTAAGATGGCAGACTAGATCCTAACTTTCTCTTATTTTAAAGGCAAATTTAAAGTGCCTCAGATGAAATACGACTGGTCAAACTACTCGACGTTACTCAAAACACAATACATTTAAACACTGTGAATAAACTACAGACAAAGAAGTAGTAATTGAGAATAACTGAACTGAATAATAGATACAGTACCTATTAATAATTAACCATTGCAATATCGTAACATCTCATAAATAGACCCCTTGGCAAAAAGGAAAATTCAGACACAGATTCTCACATGCCATTCTCCAAACCACAAGGAACAGAAATCAAGAGAAAATGCAGACAGAATAGCAGCCAAGAGACATTCATCAAAGCAAAAAATCTTTTGAGACCCCAATTCCTTCTGATGCTACTGAAGAAAACGGAAACACAGAAATCTGGATCTGTGAGAGATGACCACACACATTCAGCTTATTTATTAAAACAAAGACCTCCCAAGCTGTTTGCCCAATATGTATTTTGTACGTAGTTTGGAGCCTTTGCCTTATAACCTGTCTTCAAAGGACAAAATAGTCTCTTAAAGTGACGACATCATCACACACTCTCAACCTTCAAAAAGAATTCCACCATATTATAGTCACTCTTCCTCAAAGGATCTGACAACACAAGTTGCTAATTAATCCTCTCTCATTAGACAATATCCAGTCTAGTATGGCCTGTTCTCTTGTTTGATTCCTCGACAAATTGGTTGAAGAAACCATCCCTCATATATTCCCGGAAATCCTCCTCCATCACATTGCAACGAGTTTGGTTAGTCCAATCAACATGCAGATTGAAGTCACCCATACTACCTGCTGTACACTTACTGAATGCATCTCTAATTTCCTGTTTGATACAGTCCCCAACCTAACAACTACTGTTTGGTGGTCTGTGCACAACTCTCACTAATGTGTTTTTCATTTTGATGTTTCGCAGCTCCACCCACGCAATTCCTATCGTGCAGACTAACGTCCCCACTCACTATTGTGTCAATCGCCTCCTTAACCAGCAACACAAGCCGACCTCTCTTTCCTTTCCATCTACCTTTTCTGAAAATTGGAAATCCCTGGGCGTTGAGTTCCTATCCTTCGTCACCCTGGAGCCAGGTCTCCGTGATTCAAATTACATCATATCCATTAAAACTGTCTGTGCAGTCAATTCATTCACTTTATTATAAATGCTCCTCACATTGAGACAGAGTCTTCAGGGTCATTTATTATACTTTTAGAATTTTGATATCATATTCTACTTTTTAATTTGTGTCTTTGGTTTCCCTGCCTTCCACTTACATTTATCCCTATTACTGCCTTCAGCAGCACTTCAAACGCAAAACAACTTTTCTTAAAACGGCTGTTGCTAAAATGGCCGCTCCCCTCCAGCTTGTCTCCCTTTTAATTGCTCCTGAGTGGCCGCTGTGACTGAGCTGACTCCTCCCAGAATCCTCCTCTGTTTACTGATTCCTGTTGGTGCAGTAGGTGATGTTCCTGCTCATACTATGGGATAACAGATTGAACTGTGCCCATTTATTATTAAAAGATGGAAACATTCCACCTGGATAATTAGAATCCATGGAGACTGAATTTAATCACAGTCACTGAACAAACAGGTTCAGCTAATGCCATCCTTACATCACTTTCCATATCACAATATAAGGAACATTTACTCGGTCTGGATGGAATGTATGATGATTATTGAGGGATTGACCATAGATCTTTCAATCTTTTTAATCTTTCTTCCGTGTACGTAGGAATAGTGGCAGAACACTGCAGAATTGTATATGTTCCACCCTGTTTTTAAAAGTAGACAGGGATAAAATAACTAACTAGCTGCATAAAATGACTGGTTGTGGAATTTCTAGAGGCCATAAAGCAGGGTAACAATGTTTATTGCTCCTGACTTTGTGTAATACTGCTCCTAGTTATAAGTGTCCTGTTATCCAATTCTTTCATAACCTTGAGACATCATTCAGCCATTGAGACTGCTGCTCAGGAACAGGAGGAAGCAATTCTGTCCCCGTGCACCTGTTACAGAGGGATAGAAGGAGGCCATTCAGTCCAAACTAGCCTATTACCACTTGAAGAGGTGGAAAGCTGAAATTTTGGCACATTTTGCAAAGAGAGCCATTCAAAACATCGAGAAGTGTACGAGGTGCTACTGAGAGGGCACCTTTCATTGTGTTGTTTGTGTTTCTATAACTGTGAAGGTAGCAACTTCCATCAGATACAGGTTCACTTTTGCTCACCAGCCATGGGTTGCTGCGTTGTTTAATGTCTCAATCCTATAACAGAGGGACAGAAGGAGGTCTTTCAGCCTCTCAAGTCTGTTATATCAGAATAGAAGGATACCTTCTGCCCCACGAGTCTGTTACAATGGAACAGAATGAGAGCATTCCACCTCCAGAGTCTGTCACACAGAAACAGGAGGCAGGCATTCAACTTGTCGATTCTGTTAGATAGGAACAGGAGGAAGCCTTTCAGTCTCTGTGCTTGTTCCAGAAGAACAGGGGGAGGCAATTCAGCCTCTCGAACCTGTTTTGGGGAACAGGAAGATGAGTCCATTCAGCCTCTCGAATCTGCGACAGAGGAGCATGAGGAGGCCACTCAGCCTCTCGAGTCTCTTAGAAAGTAAAGGAGACCATTCAGCCCCTCAGGCCTTTGCACATGGATGAAAAGAGCCAACTCAGCCACAGGAGAATTTCGTCTGACTGTTGATCGATGTGTGATGATAAGTGAGGAAGAAATTCAGTCCCTTGAAAATGCTTCACTAAAACAAAAGAGAAGGATTGTTGCGTATGGAGACAAAAGAACAAGAAAAGCTGGAGGCCATTCTTTCTCTCCCTGCTGTGACATGGGATCAGCAGGAGATCATTTATTTTCTCAAACCTGGTTAAATGAACGGAAGGACACGATGCAGTTGCTTGAACAGAATAACTAAGGAAAGGTGGAAGACATTCATCCCCTGGGAAGTGCGACCATGGAATAAGAGTAGGTTAGTCAGCCTTCATTGGTCTGTTACATAGAAATAGGAGGAGAGTTGGCTCATTAGAAACATAGGAAAATGCCAATCGAGCTTGAATAGGTCATTCTGCCCCTTGACTTTACTCCACTGCTTAATAAGATCATGGGGGATCTAATTGTGGTCTCAGTTCCACGTTTCCCCACAGCCACACAGATAATCCCTTTAATACTGGTGTTCATCATTCACCCGTCTGCCTCTGCTTCAGGAATATCCAGTGACTCTGCTTCCACTGGTCTCTGGGAAATATGTTCCAAACACTCATGACCCTCTGACAGAAGAAGAACCCCTCATCTCTAACTTCAATGGAAGATGCCTTAGTTTTTTTTTTGAGTGTTACATAGTTCCAGTCTCAATGTTGGTGATAATTGCAAGTGGAATCACTAATTAAAGTTGCGAAGTGTTGCTGTGGCTCTACAGGATTTTAGTGAGGTCACTTCTGGAGTAAATAATACTGGTTGCGCCCACTCACTGAAGACAGGACTTTGTTGCATTGGAAGCAGCTCAGAGAGGTTTCACTCGATTGATTCTTGTGATGAATGCATTCACTTATGAGGAAAAGATAGGCAGGTTCATCCAATATCCGTTGAAGTTTACAAGAAGGAAAGCTGGTCTTTTTTGTTTACATCAAAGACCAGAAGCAGTCAGCAATAGAAGCCAATTACACAGCAGAAGTAGGAATCCATTCTGCATCTCCAGCCTGTTACACAGGAACAGCAGAAGGATGTTCAGGCCTTCAAGGCTGTTACACCAGAAAAGAATGAGGCTGTTCAGCCCCTGGAGACTGATGTACAGTTACAGGAGGAGGTCAATCAGCCCCTCAAGCCTTTTATACTGGACCCAGGGTAGGCCATGCAGCATCAGTATGCTGTTACACAGTAACGGAATTAATCCATTCTGCCTCCTCAAGTCTGTAACATTGGAAATGGAAGAGGCCACAAAATGACTGGAGGTTGACACACTGGGATAACAGAAGGCCATTCAGCTCAATGAGCCTGTTGTGCAGGAAGAGGAGGAGGACACGAAATCACATGTAACATCTTATGGGAACAGGAGAAGATAATTCAGCCTCTTGTCTGTTGTATGTGAACAGCAGAAGACCAATCACTCTCTCAATCCCATTTCTGGCATACAGGAGAAAACCGTTCAGTACCTCCAAGCTGATGAGGAGGAACAGGAGAGACCCTTCAGCCCATTGAACATTTAAACAGTAACAGTTGGATCCCATAAGCCCTCAAGTGTTTTCCACAGCCACAGGAGGAGGATATTCAGATTTTGAGCCTCTTACTCAGGAACAGGAGTGAGACATTCAGGTGCTAGAGCCTTTGACCCTGGGACAATGAAGAGGACATTCAGCCCATCAAGTTTGTAAAACAGGAAAAGAATGAGTCCGTTCAGCCAGACAAGCCTCTTACACAGCGATCAGAGCAGAGCTTTTAACATCTTTTTTCCATTACACAGGAATTGGAAATTAATGTAGAGGTTATAGAAAGGGAGGAACTAAGAATATTCATCATCATTAGGCAATAAAACGCAATGAGAAACTACTGGGATTAAAGGTGAGTTGTTAGAATCTATTTCTAAGGAATTAATAACAGGACCTTTGCAAATAAAACCGCAATCCATCAGCATTAGCAAGGGCTTTTTATTTTAGTAAAGGGTAAATCATGTTTGAGTAATTTGTTTGAGTTCTTTAGAGATGTGACAAGCAAGCTGAATAGCAGGGATCTTGTATATGTATTATATCTGGACTTCCAGAAAACGTTGGATGAGATGCTACACAAAAGACCAATTACAAGATAAGTTCACGTGGCTTCAGGAGTATTTTATTACTTTGGATAGAGAATTGGCTAACCAACAAAAGGCAGAGAGACAGGATAAACGGGTCTTCTGGTTGGCAAGATGTAACTGGTGGGGTGCCACAGGGATTGGTCCTCAGGCCCCAGCTATTTTTAGTCTATTTTCATTAATTGGATGAGGATAGAGAAAATGGTATAGCTAATTTTACAGATGAAACTAAAATATCTGGGAAAGTAAGTTGTGAGGAAGAAATAAGAACTTTACAAATGGATAGGATAATTTAGGTGAAGTGGATAACATTTCCCAGATAAAATTTAAGGTAGATAGGTCTGAGCTTATCCATTTTGGTCAGAAGAGTAGAAAGGCAAGTTATTGTATAGAGAAACTTCGGAGAGCTTTGGTGCAGGGGATCTGGATGCCCTCCTCCATGAATTGTAGAAAACTAGCATGCACATACAGCAGGAAATAAGGAAGGCAAATGGAATTCTCAAATTTATTCCAAAAGGAAAATAGCATTAAAGTAGGGAAGTGGCTGCAATCATGCAAGACAGAAGTGAGACCACAACTAGAGTAATATATACAGTTTTGGTGATGAGAGATGTAGTTGCATTGCAAGCAGTTCAGAAGAGTTCACTAGGTTGATTTTAGAGATAAGGGATTTATTTATGAGAGAGATGGAGCATTTTAGTCCTATACTCTTTGGAATTTCGAAGAATGAGAGAAGATATAATTAAGGTATCTAAGTTGTGAAAGGGGACTGATAATGTAGACATAGAGATGGTGTGTCTTCATGTGGACCCATCCAGAACAAGAGGTCATCTGTAGCAGAGTTAATATGGGTTGAGTAAAAATTACTTCCATCAAATCGTTTTGGATCTGTAGAATTCACGACCCAAGCGTTCATGGGATGCTGGGAAAGTAAGTAAATCCAAAGATGTGCAAGCTAGGCAAATTGGCTATGCTAAATTTCCCATACTGTTCAGGGATACGTAGATTAGGTAGGTTGTAAGGGGATGGGTCTGAATGTGATGCTGTCAGGGTCAGTGTGGACTTTTTGGGCTGAAGGGCCTGTTTCCACACTGTAGGGATATCTATGATTCTATCTATGATATCTATGAAATGAAGGGCTCTGGAGAACTAGCAGGAATGTGGAGACAAGACTAGAGCAGGCTCCAGCTGCTGAATTGCTTCATGACATGATGTTTTATTTTTTGTTTTCTTTCTGGAGCATTCAGCAAATTAAATGTGCTACACAGGAACTGGGGAAGGGTTGGTTATTAAACAGGAAGCAGACATTATGGATAACTCAACCTTTATCATTTTGATGGAACGTAAACCTATGCAGTCACACAGTGATCAGTGCTGGGTCCCCAGTGCTTGTAATGTTTATCAATAATTTGGATGAGTGAAAAAAATGCATTGCAAATAAAATTTGTGATGGCACAAAGATAGGCAGTAAACTAAATTATCAAGGGGAGGTGGAAATTCTGAAAATGGACAAAGGCAGGGAAAGTCAATTGGCAACAAATTGGTGGATGGAATACAATGTGGATAGATGTGAAATTGTCAATTCTTCATGAAGAATAAAGGCAGAATATTACATAAATAGAGACTGAATACAGGACTTGGTGATACCGCGAGTACTGGAGGCTTCACTCTGACCCATTCAGACAGTGTTGCTCCATCTCCCTGCTGGTCTGTTCCTTGATGTTCCCAGTGGCTCCATTGCTCTCAGTAAATACTGGATATTTTAATGCAGTTGGTTGCCAATGGGGTGTGTTGAGGTGGAGGGTATTTTGAACCATACATTGGGGGGGAAGGTGGGGGAGGTGATGCTTGGTGGTCTTTATGTGAAATGTGATCCTTTCTTTCTATGTGGATACATGAAGACAACCGGAATGGCTAACTACTTCTGAATGCAGAGACTGCCAGGACAGGGAGCATTCACCAACATGATGTACTGTGCATGGTAACACTCCAACATTAATGGATGAGAGCTCCTCCAGTTCCTCTACCTCTCCCCATTAAAAGAGGGACATTGACAACCATGTGCATGAGAAAAAAAGTGAAGGAAAAGAAACAGTTTGAATACTGATTAAAAAACAGAAAAGAAAGGGAGACGAAAGTTTTTGTAGAATTAAAAGAGAGAAGAAAAGGAGAAAGAGAGAGAAGAAAAGCAGAAATAGGGAGAGTTTGAACTTCAGAAGTTGGCAATTAGAGATGAAAGTCAACTTAAAAGGACGGAGGTGAATGTTGAAGGTCGGCTTAGTGAGCAAGATAGTGATGACAAGCAAATCCATCATTACCAAAGGCTTGATGGGAATTTGTTTAAATATGTTCAAGTGTTGCCTAAGTTTGATGAGAAGGATGTAAAAGCTTTTTATCATTTTGTTTCAGAAAGTGGCTAAAGACATGGAATGGCCAGTTATCTTGTGGGTATTGTTGATCCAAACAAAGTTGGCAGGTAGAGCTAGCGAGGTATTTGCATCACTATCAGAGGAGGTATCTGGTGAGTATGAGGAGGTGAAGGAAGCGATCTTAGTGCATATGAGCTAGTGCCAGAAGCCTGCAGACATTTCAGGAATCTAATGAGGGAACCTGTTCAAATGTACAATAAGTTTGAAATGATCAAACAAAGTCATTTTGTTCAGTGCATAAGAGCACTGAAAACACATGAAACATATGACGCTTTTAGAGAGACAATTATTTTGGATGAGTTCAAAAATTCACTTCCTGAAGTAATGAGAACTCATGGGGGAGAGCAGAGATTTAAAAGTACAAAGAATAGCAGCTGAAATGGCTGATGATTATGAGTTGGATAAAAAAAAAACTATAGGCGGGAGAAGAAGTAAAAAAGCTCAAGTATTTTTACTGCAATAAAGCAGGCCACATGAAGTTTGAAGGTTGGTGGTTTACGAAAAGCACTGGGAAAATGAATGTGGGCAAATAGGATGAGTCAGCAATTTTTGTTGACGTGGTAAAGGAAAGCACAGTGGAAACTAAAAAACTGCACCATAATGCATAACCTGGTCAGGAGTTGGCTGAGAAGAAAGTGCCAGATCTCTCTAAAGAATTTACTTGTGAGAGTAAGGTTTACTCATTCTGAGGAAGGGTCACTGGACCTGAAAAGTTAACTCTGATTTTTTCTTCTGCTGCCAGACCTGCTGAGCTTTTCCAGCAACTTCTCTTTTGTTCCTGATTTACAGCATCT
>NC_063339.1:85912343-85919582 GCF_021869965.1 Rhincodon typus
CCAATCTGGAGAGATGCCAGGAGATCAGCGTTATGGAATTACCATGGAAATGTGTGGATTGTGTGAAGGGATACAAATGCCCAGGCCAGCTGGAAGCTCACCGTCGTAGTCACTCCAGGGAAAGACCATTCTCCTGCTAAATGTGTGGGAAGGGATTTTCTCAGTCATTCAGCCTCGTGTCACACCAGTGGGTTCGCACTGACAAGAGACCTTTTAAATGCTCTGACTGTGGGGAAAGCTTTAGGAGCTCTAAAGATCTAATTCAGTGTCGACCTGTTCACATGGGGGAGAACTCTTTCAGCTGTTCCACATGTGGGAAGGAATTCACTTGGAGATTCAGCCAAATGTCACACAAGAGTCTTCATGGGGAAGGAAGCTTCATGTACTCTGTGTCTGGGAAGTAGTAGAATTCACGGTCCAGCCTAATGTCACACAATCGAGCTCACACTGGAGAGAAACTGATATCTGCAATGTTTGTAGGAGGGGATTCACGTCTTCATCCATTCTAATGTCCACAATCAGGTCACACTGGAGAGAGATCTTTTACCTGCCTTGTGTGTGGGAGGGGATTCACAACATCGTCCAGCCTAAGGTCACATAAGCCGTCTCACACCGGAGAGAGACCATTCATCTGCTCTCAGCGTGGGAAGAACTTCAGTCAGTTTAGTCAGTTATCCAGCCTCACTAAACATCGATGTATTCATAGCAGGGAGAAGCCATTCAACTGCTCCATGTGTGGGAAGGAATTCACCTGTTCTTCCCACCTCACTTATGACAGGCTTGTCACACTGGAGAGAGACCATCCGTCTACTCTGTGTGTGGGAAGGGATTTATTAAATCAGCACACCTTCTGATACACCAGCATGGCCACATTAGAGAGAGACCGTACACCTGAACTGAGTGTGGGAAGGGATTCACTAGGACATCTGATACTCAGGGAACACCAGCTATTCACGCTCCTTCAGAAAATGACCCTTCAAACCCTTCTTCTGAAGAAGGGTCAAGGCCCGAAACATCAGCTTTCCTGCTCCTCTGATGTTGCTTGGCCTGCTGTGTTCATCCAGCTCTACACCTTGTTATCCGACATTTTACTTGCTCTGTGTTTGGGAAGGGATTCACTCGGCCCTCCAATTTCAGCGGGCATGGGCTTATTCACACTGATGAGAGACCATTTAAATGCTCTGACTGTGAGAAGATCTTTAGAAGCAGCAATGATTTGATGAAACACCAGCAAACCCATTCTGGGGAGATCCGTCAAAATTCAGTAATTTGACCAATAGGAAGAGCTGGAGGACCGGAAGCACTCTGGACCTCCAGCCAATCAGAGTCCCCCTGTTGTCTCAACGCGAATGTGGGACAATCAACTTCTGAAGCTGCTCAGAGCTGCCAAGAAACGCAGTTGCTCCTCTCTCTGAATGAAGATTGAGCTTCACCCAGACTGAAACTTCTTCCTCTCTCCGATTTCTTTGAGAAAACAATTTATCCCGATTTCTTTATATTTTAAATTCTGGTGTGAAATTATTTACTTGCAGCAGCTGAAAGGAAAGGAAATGAACCCAGGGAGGGAGCAGAATCTATCCAGACAAGAAGTGATCGTCAATTAGATTTGATTGCTTTGAATTTTTAACCTAATTTCTAATCCAATAATAATAATAATCTTTTTGCAGGATGTTAGAAAGGGAAGATTTTCAGACAGAAATCTCAAAACAACCATCACGTAAAAATCCAATGGAGTCACCGAAATAAGCCACACTTGAATGTCTTTGGCTGGAAACTATAGATCAAGAAATGTCTATCTGTTTCAAAACATTGAAACAACAGTTTGTCTGGAAAAGTACTGAGACATATATACCCAAATGAGAGTCTTCCAATGAACTGAGATATCTTCACCGAGTCTCACAGCTGAAGGAAACATCACACCATTCACAGTCCGAACTTACAGAGACACAAGACCTCCTATAATATGGAGAAACCATGGAAATGTGAGGACTGTGTGAAAGAATTCTATTCCTTGTCAGTGCTGGAGTTTCATCAATGCAGTCACACGAGGCAGAGATCATTCACCTGCTCTGAATGTGGGAAGGGACTCCCTGATTCATCTGCTCTGTGGAAACACCGATGTGCTGCCACTGGAGAGAGGCCATTCACCTGCTCTGAATTATTTTTTATTCATTCATAGGATGAGGGCATCGCTGTTAGGCAGCATTTATTGCCCATCGCTAATTGCCCAGAGGGCATTTCCAAGTCAACCACATTGTTGCAGGTCTGGAGTCACATGTGGTGCAAACCAGGTAAGGATGGCTGTTTCCTTCCCTAGAGGACATTAGTGAACCAGATGGGTTTTTCCAACAATCGACAATGGATTCACAGTCATTATTAGATTCTTAATTCCACATATTTATTGAATTCAAATTCCAACATCTGCCATGGTGGGATTTGAACCCAGGTCCCCAGAGTGATTAACTGGGTCTCTGGATGAACAGTCTCATACCACAAGCCATCACCTCTCCAATGGCAATAAATTCCGCGAATATTTCACCCTGATGAAACACCAGTGAGTTCCCACAGGGAAGAGGCCATCTCCCTGTTTGGAGTATCGTAAAGTATTCACTCAGTTATCCAGCCTGTGCATGCATCAACAAGTTCACACTGGGGAGAGGCCATTTACATGTTCTGGTCGTGGAAAAGAATTCACTCAGCCATCTGCCCTAGTAAGACACCAATGCATCCACACAAGGGAGAGGCCATTCAAATGCTCCAAGTATTTGGAAGCAGTTCAGAGATTCATCTGGCCTACAGGTACATCAGCGAGGTCATACTGGGGAGAAACCATTCATATGTTCTGAGTGTGGGAAAGGATTCATTCAGTCATCCCGTCTGTCAACGTATAAGAAAGTTCACAAATGATCATAAGAGTTGGATCTGCTGCTAATCCGCATTATATGTGCTGCTGGACAGCACATTTCAAACACACAGCATCTACTGTCTAGAAGAAACAAGTGAAGCAGTTACATGGGACAATTAGCATCTGCATGCTTTTCTCCATACTGCACACCATTCTCATTAACAGGATGTTAGAAAGGGAAGATTTGCAGACAGAAATCTCAAAATGACCATCACATGAAGATATAATAGAGTCACTGAAACAACTGGGACTTGAATATCATAATCTTCCATCTTGGCTGTTCGTTTACTCTCAATGATTTAAAATCCTGGAACTTCTCCCAAACAACATTGTGGGTGACTCTACACCTCAAAGACTGCAATCCCAGAAACCACCATCTTCTCAAGGAGGACAACTGGGATGGGCAATACGTGCTGACCGAGACATTGATACTAAAACCCATGAATTGATTTGAAAATGAGGGAAAATCACATCCAAGACTGACCCATGTTCATTCTGACAGTAAGTAAAGTGGAACGGTCAGAGGGTCTCTTTCTGCTGGAATGGCCGCTCTCACCAGTTTGCTTCCAGTGAGGCTGATGGTCTTTGAGCCTGGGACTGCACATTTCCAAGGAAATGATCCCCAAAAGCTGATGAAGTAAATTTATTTTGTCCTGGATAGGAAATGCTGTTTTCCTCACCGTTCCAATTAGATCAGAAGTAAATATGTTTGTCTTTGTTCCATTGAGCCTCTCGCCCAATCAACTCAATTAGCCTCCGTCAGTATTTATGCTCCACATCCTCCCCTTTTGCCTCCCCCATCAGCAGATTTTTCTATTCCTTTCTCCCTCACGTATGCATCCAACTTCTTAAATATATTCCTCTGATCACCTCCATCTCACGGTCTTGGAATGTATTGCACATTCTGACCTGTCGCAGAGGAAAGAAGCTTCTCATGACATCACTATTGGATTTTTAAATCCCTTCATCATTTTAAAGGCTTCCGTCAAATCATCCTCTTGTCTTCTCTTTTCTCGAGAAAAGCTCCCCAGACATGCTTGAGGGTTGCATGTTTTTAGTTCGGATAATGTCTTTTTGAATCTGTGTGACACATTTCCAGTCCCTCTATTTCCTTTGTCCAAATGGCAATGACAAATGTTGACAGTGCTCCCAGTGGAGTCAAACTTTGGTTTCAAATAAGTGCAACATCATTTTCCTCCTTTTCAATTCTATCCCTGTAGAAAGGAGCCCAAATATGGGCTGTGCATTTGCAGAAAGATGTTAAGTTCCGACAGAAGTTTGAGACTGGAATTACAGGAATGTCATCAGGGATTGTTCAATCCCAACACCCCTGCAAGTTTATATGCATCAAGAAACCTCCAATTTTAAAACGAAATTCGTGAATATATTGGTCAGGATGATAAACGAACTGGAATAATTAATTTCAGGTGTAGTTCAGGAGAACCTTGCAATCTAGTATCCATCTATGTTGCTGTTAAAACATGGAATGTTGAGATGATATGAATAAGTTGATATCTTTCCTTGGCAATACTTACATTTTGTTTTTGTTTTAATTTTGTTTTCGGAAATCACATTCGATAATCTGGTCACTACCTGACAGATCAGCACCACATGGGGAGATGTTGACATCGGCATCCATTTTGATAAATGCACCTGAATGTAAATATTTGCCATGATGTTGGGCTATCAGTGGATGTGCAGATATAATATGCTATATATGAAAGAAATAGCATGTAAATTCATGGTGAACCAGCACTGCAGAGGGGGTCCCAATCACATGCAGCTCCTTGAGAAACAGCCGGAACTGAAATGGTTAATGTGGCCGGGGGTAATGAGAGAGCATTGTGACATCATCAAGACAGTGACACGTTCTCCCGAGAGAAACTGACCTGAAACAATCCGGAGAGAATTCAACCCACAGGGAATGGTCAGAAAGTCAGTGGAGTTCATTAGGAAGGGGTTAAAAACTTAGGTTGGGATAATTAAGAACTGTCCACATTTTGGACACAGGCAAATAAAAAGATTGTAGAATCTTTACACCCATATTTGATCTGTTGCTTGAAGCTCATGTATCTGTGTACGAGTAATTTATAAACTCGTGGCACTCCTCAGGAGAAGAACAGGTCAAATCGGTGTGACTCCAGCAGGGGCCAGAACAGAACTGGAAAATAACAAAGTCCAAATGACAGAGGAGTGATAAAGAGAACCACACCCCTTCAACGTGTGGTCTGTAAATATCCTGTTCTGGTTTCCTCGCTAATTAGCATATATTAATTTAAATATGATACCTATTTTATTTGCTTATGAGTCATTGGCATCGCTGCGTAGGGCCAGATTTATTGCCCATCGCTAATCGCCCTGGAGAGAATGGGGCCAGCTATAGTCCATGTACTGTTGATAGATCCACAGTGCCATTAAGGGAGACTTCCAGGAATTTGACCAAGTGACACAGAAGGAACATGACATATTCCCAGGTCAAAGTCAGAAGTCACACAACACCAAGTTCAAGTCCAACAGGTTTATTTAAAATCATAAGCTTTCTGGGTGTTCTTCCTTCGTCAGGTGAAGCACTACTATATTACTTTGTTGCACATCATAAGAAAGTGATAAAGTCGGGTGCAGCGTTCAGAAAGCTTGTGATTTCAAATAAACCTGTTGATCTATAACCTGGTGTCATCTGACTTCTGACTTTGTTCACCCCAATCCAACACCAGCACCTGCACTTCACATTTCCAGGTCAGCACGGCATGTGGCCCAGAGGGGATCTAGCAGGTGGTAGCGTTCCCATGTGACTGCTGCCCCTGTCCTTCTGAATGGTAAAGACTGCAGATTCAGAAGGTGCTGTTGAAGGAGCCTTGCTGAGTCACTGCTGTGCATCTCGTAGATGTACAGACTGCTGCCACTGTGTATCAGTGGTGAAGGGAGTACAGGGATATAGCTGGGGTGCAAATCAAGAGGGCTGTTTGTGTTCGATTGTATTAAACCTGATGTAAGTCTTTTGAAATAAAACAAAGCAAACATTGTCATATGAAACTGTCCTCAAAGTGAAATATTGGTTTTTGACAGTTACGTCTGGATCAGACAAGTGAATGGAAGGTAGTCAAGTTGGGAAATGATATCAAAGTGGGAATAAAAGACATGTCCTGGAGACATTCACATTAGCTTAGACATCATTAGAAAGTGATAAAGTCCCAGAAGAGACTGCTTCAGAAAAAATTCTTCCCACTGCCAGCAGTAACCCCTATTACACTCTTTCTTGACCAATATATGTATGATACATGTAGTTATTGAAAATGAAAATTAACATTTTGTCAACACTCCCTATGTCATCACTGTTGGTGAAATATAATTTCTCACCCAGACTCTTCTTTCACTTCACCCTGGTGCATTCTGTGTGGTTACAGCAGAGGCAGAGACAGGCTGCTCGTACCCCTGATCCCACTGCTCTGGATCTCAGTGTTGTACGTTTACCAAATACTGTTTTATCTTTACCAATGTAGAAGAAACCTAAACCTGAACCTGATGGTTCACTTCCAGTCAGGAACAGATCATTGATTTTCTGAAGAAGTGTTTAGACCCGAAACGTCAGCCTTCCTGTTCCTCTGATGCTGCTTGGCCTGCTGTGTTTTTCCAGCTCTACGCCTTGTTGTCTCGGATTCTCCAGCATCTGCAGTTCCTACTATCTCTGAAACCTATCAATGAGGCTTCTCTGAAACAGACAAGGTGAATATTGAAAAACATAAAAAAAACTGCAAATGCAGGGAAATCAGAAACAAAAACAGAAATTGCTGGAAAAATTCAGCAGGCCTGGCAGCATCTATGACAGAAATCAGAGTTAACTTTTCGGGTCCAGTGACCCTTTGAGTGACCAGATGCAGTTGACCATTCCCCCTTTCCTGTCACACTCTCCAGAACAGGTGATGGTATGAGGGCCATGAGATTGTCAATAACAACGAAGAAAACAGCAGGGCATGTTGAATCAGAATAAAACCCATTTTGGTCTTTCACTTTTAAATCAACTGCAACAATTTATTCACTATTGTTTCAGAAACGAGACAAGAGACCAGAAAATCAACTCAGTGCCATTGGGTCTGTGTACCATTGTTATTCTGACCTACATGTGAATCCATGCTATTACAATTAGTTTGATTCTGAACCATCCTCTGGGCAGTTAGAACGGATGATAAAAGCTTGCTGAGCTTGTGATGCCATGATCCCATGAACAAGCAAAAGAAAAATCCAATTACTGCAATTACTTGTGAACCCACTGGTGTTTCATCAAGCGAAATGACTGAGTGATTTTTTTTTTCCCATACACAGAGTAGGTGAATGAC
>NC_063339.1:85934582-85977319 GCF_021869965.1 Rhincodon typus
AGGAGCAGAAAGGGACCATCCAGCCCATTCAGTCTGCTCCGCCATTTACTGATCTTATGTCTGATATGATAATTCTGAACTGCACTTTCTTGCCTTTCCCCATAACCCTTGGTAACTTCACTGATTAAAAATCTGTCGATCTCACCGTTGAATACACTTAATGACCCAGATCTGACAACACTCTGCCGTAAGGAATTCCACCAATTCATCACCATCTGAGAGAATAAATTTCCTCATCTGTCTTAAATGTGCGACCCCCATTCTGATATAAGGCACTCTGGTGTAAGATTTCCCAGAAGGAAAACCATTTTTTTGTGTCCAACTAATTAAATCTGAAAGAGACCTGTATGCTTTAATAAGGAGCAAGTACTGTTTTTGTAGTACTGTGTCTGAGCACGTGAAGTCAATGGATTTCAGCAGTTCCTCCTGTTTGGTTTCATCCCTGTTGTAAAACTTCCACTGATTCTGAGAGAGATGCCCCTTTTCTGTCTTTTAATGTCAGGAATTCACGTTCATTTTAAGAGTTTCGACAGGAACAATAAAATCCTCATTCCTATTTCGGAATCAAACCAAGAACACAGCAGTTGCAATGCTGAATCCCAAAAAGGAAAGTGCGGACAATTCTTGCAACTTTTTGTCTTGACACTGCTTTTGACCTTTCGTTTCAGTTGCATAACGTTAGTCAGTGAGATTTTAACACCACGGAGAAAGACCCTTCAGCCCATTATATCTATGCCAGTCATCAAATATCTCACTTCTAAACTCAGTTTCCAGCACTTGGCATTTCACCTCATTTGCTCTGACGTTTCAAGTGCTCATCCAGATAGGTAGTCAATGTTTGAGGGCATCAGTGGAACAAAAACACTTTCTTCAACAAACGACAGGAAGCATTGCTGTTTGCTACAATATGAAATCTACATTTTCCTCTTTGAAGACAGCTATGAAAGCCATACTCTTTCTCAGAGCCGTTTGCCAGTTTTCCTCATGATGCCAACAGTGTAGAATAAAATCCCACACCGCCTGAGGTTACAACTGATGACTCTCGACTTTCAACCTCTCTGCTGACATGAGATGTGGTGGAGGCTGAGTGTTTGAATGATTCTGACAGATCTGGTCAAGTTTTAGGTGTCCAAAATCCCTGTGCTTCATTCCCTATTTCCACACAGAAGCCAACGTCTTCTGAGAGATTGTCTCTGACTCTCTTGTTTTTTGTTTGATGTCAATTTCGCTGGATATTAGAAGGGGAAGATTTTCAAACACACCATCACGCCAGGATCTGATGGAGTCACCCATTTTATCACAAATGGAACATGATCAGATTTTAAACCTGGAAGGAAAAAGCTCCATTCACACTGGAGAGAAACTGTACACATGTTGTGTGTGTGGACAAGGCTTCAGCCAATTATCAAACCTCACAAACCACAAATGCAGTCAAACTGGGATGAAACTGTGGAAATGTGGGGATTGTGGGGAGGAATTCATTTCCGCATCTGAGCTGGAAACTCATCGACGCAGTCACACCAGTAACAGGCTATTTACCTGCTCAGTGTACAGGGAGGGATTCACTCAGTCATCTAACCTGCTGGAACACCAGCTCATTCACACTGACAAGAGACCATTTCAAAGCCCAGACTGTGGAAACTGCTCAGAACATCCCGGAACCTGATGTCCCGTCAACTAGCTCGCATTAATGAGAGACCTTTTAAATGCCAAGACTGTGGAAAATGTTATAAAACCTCTGGGAACTTGGTGTCCCATCAACACGTTCACACTAAAGAGAGACCCTTTAAATGCTGAAACTGGAAAATACTATAAAACATCTGGGGACCTGATGGCCCATCAAAGTGCTCACACAGAGGAGAGATCTTTTAAATGCCCAAACTGAGGGATGTGCTTTAAAAGTCCCAGGGACCTGATGTTGCATCAACTTGCTCACATTAATGAAAGACCTTTTAAATGCTCAGCCTGCAGGAAATGCTACAAAACTCCCTGGACCTGATATCCCACCAACATGGTAACTCTGAGAAGAGACCATTTAGGTGCAATATCTGGCAGGGGCAATATTGTTTTCAGCAGCACAAGATTTCGGGGTGGGGGTACAAAACTGTAAGGATGGGACAAAATAGGGGACATGCCTCTGGGAGGTAAGGAGAGGGACAAAACTGGGCAGCAGTGAAACTTGTTGGTGGTTATATTGGAGGCAGAAAATGGAGGAAGAAGAGACTGTGAAATGAGAGGGGTATACGGAGTCTCAAATTGAATGACAAAATTCTAGGGTCAAATTTGCAGGGACAGTCATATTTGTGGAGGTGGGGTGTTTGGAATTTGGCAATTTTGAATGGAAACAAAATTTTGGGAGTGGGGCAGGAAAGAAAGAGGCAGTGCGACAAGACACCAGGAGATGAAATAGAGACAAATGGAGGGAAAGGAGAGGGAGAAAAAGATGGATGGAAGGGAGAGTGAGAAAAACGAAGGGAAAGGAGAGAGAAATATGGAGAGAAAAGACAGTGTGGGAAAAGACAGAGAGAGAATGCTGGGGGACGGAACAAACAGAGAGGGGTAGGGGGCAAAGAGTGTTTGCTCGTGAGAGAGAGAATGAAACAAAATGATGCAGAAGTTGACTGTGTGAGAGACAGACGCAGGTGAGAGAAAGAGACAAAGAGTGAGAAAGACCGAAAGGGAGACAAGAGGAGAGACTCTGAAAGAAAGAGACAGAAACACAAAGGGAGAAGTGAGAGACAGAATGAAACAAAGAGAGACAAAAGTTGAATGTGAGAGACAGAGAGAGAGAAAGAATGAGAAAGAGAGTGACAGGGAGACAGAGAGAGAAAAAACAAAGAGAGACAAAAGGAGAGACTTAGAGAGAAAAACAGGGACACAAAGCGAGAAAGAGAGACAAGAAGAGGAGAAGTCAGTGAGAGACAGCCAGGAGTTCAGGAAAGATAGAGTCTGAAGAGCCAATACTTACCAGGGCTACTTCAGGAAGAGAGTGGTACAGGTCCAAAACTGGCATTGAGATTCCAGCTGTACCCACACTGTTTCTCGCAAAGACAAAGACAGCCAGAATAACTCTGACACCCACCTCCTGGCTTCATCCACATGAAGAAAGGAAGTATGGCTGCCAAGACCAATTTTATAAACCCCAAGTTCTGTCATTCAAACCACTCTCTCCTCCCAAATCCCAGCTACCAAATCAGTTCCCAGCTGTCTCTACCTGGAACGCACATCCTCCAGATATGGAGCAAACCAAGAAGCTTCTTTGTGAGGTTAGAAGTGGGGGAGAGAAAGCAGCAACCCAGAAGTTCAGTCCAATGTCTCTTGATTGTTCCTCCTTTGCACCCCTCCCCCGACACACACTCACACAAACTCTCTCTCTCTCTCTCTCACACATACACACACACATGCACACACAAATTGGTCCCAGACCTAAAACCCACACAGAGGCTAAGCTGCAGTTTCAAAACGGGTATAAAACACTTTTATCCAGACAAGGGAACAGAACCTTCTGCAGCCAGGAACACAAATGTATCCCACAGGTGAGTACAGTATTTTCATACATACTAACGCAAGGTGTGAGTGGAACTGTAGTTAACCAATAAAGACAGCGAGTTTACTTTTAATTAGTTTCTGAGAATGAACATCAATCCATTTCACAGATGAACATCAGGGATTACATGAACCTGTTGTACGAGTGGATGTTTGTTCGTTGTACAAATAATCACCTCTTTCCTGACAATAGCGCGAGGGACATCACAGTACTGTCCCACTTTCCCATTGATATTTTGTCAGTAAAAGCTGGGAATTATCTGATTGACACAAACAGCATGGATTTGTGAGGGGTAGAGCAGGCCTCACAAACATTATTGAATTCTTTGAAGAGGTGACCAAACACATGGATGAAGGTGGAGCAGTGGATGTGGTATACATGGATTTAAGCAAGGCGTTTGATAAGGTTCCCCATGGTAGGCTCATGCAGAAAGTAAGGAGGCATAGGATGTGGGGAAATGTGGCAGATTGGATTCAGAATTGGCTGACCCTGAGAAGACAAAGGGTGGTAGTGAACGGAAAATATTCAACATGGTGCTCAGTTATGAGTGGTGTACCACAAAGATCTGTCCTGGGTCCTCTTCCTATTTGTGATTTTTGTAAATGATTTGGATGTAGGAGTGGAAGGGTGGATTAGTAAGTTCGTGGATGATACAAAAGTGGGTCGAGTTGTGGATAGGGCGGAGGGCTGTTCGAGGTTACAATGGGACATTGATAGGATGCAGAGCTGGGTTGAGAAGTGGCAGATGGAACTTAACCCTGAAAAGTGTGAGGTGATTCATTTTGGAAGGACAAACTTGAAAGCAGAATATAGGGTTAATGGAAAGATTCTTGGCAATGTGGAGGAGCAGAGGGATCTTGGGGTTCATTTCCAAAGTTCCCTGAAAGCTGCCACCCAGGTGGATAGAGTTGTTAAGAAGGCATATGGTGTGTTAGCTTTCATTAATAGAGGGATTGAGTTCAAGAGCCGTGAAGTTATGCTCCAGCTATACAAAAGCCTGGTTCGGCCACATCTGGAATATTGTGTCAAGTTCTGGTTGCCTCATTACAGGAAAGATGTGGAAGTATTGGAAAAGCTGCAGAGGAGATTTACCAGGATGTTGCCTGGAATGGAGGGAAGGCCATACGAGGAAAGGTTGTGAGAGCAAGGGCTCTTCTCTTTTGAATGACGAAGGATGAGAGGTGACTTGATAGAGGTGGACAAAATGATCAGAAGTATAGATAGAGTGGACAGCCAGAGACTGTCTAGGGTGGAGGTAGCTATTACGAGGGGGCATAGTTTTAAAGTGAGTGAGGTAGATATAGGGGAGACGTCAGAAGTAGGTTCTTTACTCAGAGAGTGGTAGGGGCGTGGAATGCATTGCTAGAGAGGGCAGTGAAGTCGGCCTCATTAGGGGCATTTAAGCGGCTATTAGATAGGCATATGGATGATAGTATAAGGTAGGGGTGGAGGTTAGATAGACCTTAGGTTTAGGGTAAAAGTTCGGCACAACATTGTGGGCCGAAGTGCCTGTACTGTGCTGTACAGTTCTATGTTCTAACTGTGTTAAAGATGGTTAAATTCAGGGCAGTGTCAATTACTGCACACAGTCTGTATGGGTGTGGTGTGTTTCTGTGTGTCTATATGTATGTGTATGTTCGTGTCTGTACATTTGCATGTATATTTCTGTGTGTATGTCTATCAGTGTCTGTATGCCCACGTGTCTGTGTTTATTTGTGTTTCTGTCTCTGTATGTGTGTCTCAATGTCTGTCTGTCCATACGTGTGTGTGAGAGAGTCTGTGTGCATCTCTGTAACTATGTGTGTGTTTCTATCTCGGTTGAACTATCTATGTATTTGTAGCTGTGTTTGTCTGTTTGTGTGTGAGCTCGTGCACATCTAGTGTGCGTAGTAGTATGTCTGTGCCTTGGGGTTTCTGTTGTTTTGGAAGCAAATCCATAGAAATGGAGTTATACCCTTCCCCCCTTTCTGTCTGACCCTCTTGTGTTTAAAGTGATACAATGGTCAGGTTGATGTATGTCTCCATATGTGTCCATGTGTATGTTTGTATCTGTGTGTCTATATCTGGCTGCAATGAGACTCACAGGAGAGAAGTTTGAATGAATGAATGAATTAAAAACCGATGCGTCAAAGGCTCAGAGTGTCTCGTATTTAAAATGATACAATGCCACTGTCTGGTGGCCTTCTCACGTCACTACACAAGCGGTAGATTTTTTTGCAGAAGGCATCTCACGTTACACAGTTGTTTCGTTTTTCAAAGAATGTCTTTGGAGACACAGATCAGTTTTGTCCAATCGATACTGCCCTTGAGATATGAACAGGAGGCAAAAACGGGAAGAGGGACAATGTGAGCGTGGGAGGGAGAGGGAGCAAGGAAGAGAGATGAACTGTACCAAGGCCAGATTGGAGTGGGTAACCCAGAGGTGGAAGCAAGGACAGAGTGACTTATACCCAACTCCTGAGCTCTTTTCCATTCCCCTCCTCTTCTCTGAGAATGACAATTTGGGGCCAAGTCTGTCTCTCTGCCTCTCAGCTTCTACAATTGGCACTGTTTAATGAACATTTTAATTATTTACAAGTTGAAGTGATAGATACAGTCAGTGGAATGGTACCTTTTCTCACTGGCCCCTGAGTTGAGGGAAACATTGAAATGTATCCCTGTAACCCCCTGTGGGATAAGGTTGGAGAAACCAGCTCTACCCTCAGTTTGTTACCATAACATCAGGCTGCTTCATTGTTAAAACATTGAACTGAAATGAGAAAATCCTGGACGGATTAATAAGTGAATTTGATTGATTGATGAATTTGGGTAAAAGGATATTCTCCTCTGATTCTCTGAATCAGCTGACCGACTGAGCAGAGACAGTCAAGACACCTTCTTTAAGAGGCTGGGACATTGACTCTTCTTGGGGACATTCACTGATCCGAGACGGAGAAGGGATTCCTGTCAGAGCTGCTCTGCTTTTGCTGTTGTCACTATTAGGATAATAAATCCTGATTTTCTGGACGCGAACAGTAAAAGTGCTAATCCTAAACAATAGACCACCAGGTATGAGGACAGAAGTGCTATAATTTCTTAATGACACAGCTTCTGGCCTTTTTTTTGAACTGGATATCAGTTTCTCCTCAAAAATGATCAAAACATCGAGTTTTACAGCGTGGAAAGAGGAACATCATCCCAGTTTCCAGGACTTGACCTGTAGTCGTGTGTGCTGTGACGTTTCAAATATTCATTTCAATGATATTTTCACCGAAACGTTTTAATCTCAATCAACACAACAAATGGGAGGAAAGTTTGAGATGGGAAAACTGTTTTCATGCCCCCTTGGGGAACTTAACCTTACCTACAGAAGGAAACAAACAGGGGCACATTCCACCAAGAGTGACAAAGGCTCCTGGAAAGACCAAACCGCAGAAAGTAGAATTTCACTCACTTGGTTTATATTGTCCCATTT
The DNA here is from genome assembly GCF_021869965.1 of Rhincodon typus. NCBI lineage: Eukaryota > Metazoa > Chordata > Chondrichthyes > Orectolobiformes > Rhincodontidae > Rhincodon > Rhincodon typus. Next base: position 85,941,584 of record NC_063339.1, read on the forward strand.
CAGAGTTCAAAACTAGACTCTGGTTACAGTAAATAAAGGAGGCATTCGACCACTGGCCTTGGTCTGTGTTCTTCCCCTGTCACTCTGCAGTCAATACGGCCTCACCTCACTCTTCCAGCCAAGCATTGATCATATCAACTCCTTCCTGTCCTTCCGAATGGTCTTCCTCAAATTCCTGGAAAGACAAACAGGAGTGTGGCATTTAAAACACATTTCTGGCCCGTAGAGGAAATGATATTTTCATAATTTCAGATGATGTTTAAAGTGCTCCTTTGGATGTTGGAAACAGCAGGTGTATAAAAATTGCCAGAGGCCCCAGTGAGACTTGAACTCACAACTGCTGGTTTATAAGGCCGGTGATGTAACCACTGAGCTGTGGAGCAACTATCCTGCCTACTTTTGGAGGGTCTCATATATAAGAAACTACAATGTAATAGATAATGGGATAGCCTATATACTTCAAATCAAGACATAACAAAATCGAAACAGAGCTGAGGGTATTATGTGCAGAAAGATGAGAGAATGCAAGGCCGAATCAGACAGTGCCCAGACAGAGATCTTTCCTCAGAACGGAAAGGAGGGGTCATCAACCTGAAACATTAACTCTGTTTTTCTTCACAGATGCCACCAGACCTGCTGAGCTTTTCCAGAAACTTCTGTTTTTGTTCCCAATTTACAGCATCCGCAGTTCTTTTAGTTTTTAACCAGAGATTTTCACTGGTAGACTAGTAATTAGGCTTCAGTACCTTCACTGCCATGGCCTGCTAATGGATAACATTTATAGTAATAAATATGAAATATTGACTGATCTTTAGAAACAGAATAATGTCGTGAACTAGTCATAGTCGCTTCACTACAAGTTACAGTTCCACATCAGCAATGTCAGCTGCAATTGTGTGACATGCAATCAGTTTACAACAGGAACAGCGAGGACGTCAGGAAAAGTGAAGGGCGATGGTGGTTAGTGAGAGCTGATTGTAGGCCTAGTACAGCCAGGCTCATTGTGGGTACTCAAGATTGGTTTTCCCTGTTTACCCTGGTCTACAGATTACTCCGGATCAATCATACAATGACTCTCATTTGTGCATCGTCCTTTGCACATCTCATATTGGTTCAGTGCCTCAAGGGGATCAGGAGTCACGTCTGTTTAACTTGGCAACTAACTCAGGTCAGTTTTGTAGCCTGATATTAGGTCAATAAATTTTAGAAGCAGAAAGCTTGAAGAAATGCGATTCTCTTGTTATTCATAGCTTCCCATGTCAACGGGAGGACGCTGCTGTCTGAAACTTCGTGAGGAGTTACTGCAGGGCGGCCTGAGCATCCAACACACTGCAACTAATGTGTTTCAACGTCACCAGCTTTTTATGGAAGATTCATTCAATGTCGGATTGTGTGTGCAAACTTCATCAGATGCTTGTTTTCGCTTTCAATAAGTGTTTCCCTTTGCCGTGTTTGCTGCAATGGCACCTCTGCCCCATCCCCTTACTTCAGCAAGTCTGACCTCATTGAACACGGCCTTTTTCCAGAAAGTTGACCGGGCGAATTGGCAAAACAAAGACGAACAATCAGGGCTCATCCGGGATTTTAACCCGAGATCTCTCGCATATCCTCACTGTACAATCCCCAAAATGATAATCATGCCCCTCGACCAATGAGCACTTTTGGTGAAATCAGGAGCAGCTCCGGGCAAGCTGGGACTCATTCAGAGCGAAGTACATTTCACGTTGCTCATGGGATTCAACTCAGCAAAGAATTTCAAGAACATCTTCATTCTGACTCCCTGCTCTCGACACAGTTTATAAAATTCAGGCTTACCGTTAATGTGAAGAGAGGTTGTGGGACTGTGGTTTCCGCTCTTGCTGTTGGATAGAGATCACTGTTCCTGTGTTCAGTGAGAGGAAAGGAATTGCTGTTGATTGGAAACATCTTTCTGAATTTACTGTCAGGAGCTGGAAAATCCTGATGAGTTGAAAAATAAAATGTGGTGTTTATATATTAAGTAATAAAAGATCAGTATAATATTGTTAACACCGTGCTATCACCAAGTGAACGAAGCAGCTGCCCAGAGGGAGGCAGCTGTGTGTGTAAATTGCATGATGAACAGTTTGTGTTTTACTTTTCACACGAGGGGAACTGAGAATTTACCCAAACAATGGCACACCACAGCCGTGAAACATTGTTCCCATGGAAAACTTGGAAAACAATCAGAAACAAGTTTGAGATCAATACACTCCATCACCAAAAGCCTCCACCCTAACATATATTCCAGGGAAGCTGGCCTGCCCTGGAACCTAAGTCAAACGTGCTGACTTTCCACAACCAACTCTCACACGCTGTGAGCGTACTGTACAGGATTAAGGGAGGTATTTGCACCACAATGATTTTAAATTATTGTTGACAAAGGAGGTCATAGGATAGTGCTCCTTCTCTCTCAAACCATTGCCCCCGCCTCTCTCTCTCCATTCCTCTTTTTCTCTCTCTGCCTGTCTCTCTGTCCCTCTGTCTCCTTCACTCCGCCTTTCTCTACTTCATTGTCTCAACTTCTCTCTCCTCGTCCTCTCCATTCTCCATACGTCCTGCTCTGAATCTGTAGAGCACTGGGGAATTTGATTCTGTATGTACAGGACTTATTCTCGACCCTCCTTCAAATACGACGACAGGAAAAGGATCTGAGAGGGAAGGAACAACTGACGAGATTCCCGACCCTCTTTCCGAATATTGTTCAGTAAATTCTGCCACCAAAACACAATGTTTCTCCAATTTCACCAAGAAGTAGCATCGTGAATATCATTAATAGAAATATAGAATCCCAAGAATTGCTTAACTTGAAGTCAGAGATGGAAGTTTCTGAGATTGTAATGTAGAAACGTAAATACCTGGAGATGTAATTACAATTAATTGACTAATTTAGCACCACGTGACCCACGACAAATTATTATATTCCAGGAGCCAGCATCACTATTGCTTCACAATAGTTGAAGGCCATTACCACCCATGTCATTTGACGTCATGGTGCAGCTGGAAGCCCCGGGGACAGTTTATTAAAGAAACCTCACTGAGGGTCAGGCAGCCCTGCATCGTGAAACATTTGGGTGGCCAACCACAATCATTTCATGTGATTACAAAATTGACAAATTAAACAAGATAGAGGCATTCTTCTTTCTTCTCACTTAAATTTCAATATCCATCAAGCTAGATAATGATTTCGGTGGGCAGTTGATTAAAGTCCGAAATGATGAAAAGCGATGTCAAAACCATTTAAATAGAACACCACCCACCTTGAGTTTTAAACGCATCGCTTGATCCATTCAACCAATGCCTAAAGCTGTGATTTTCCCATGAAATCACAGCTCGATTACAGCAAAGACTTCATTCGGCCCATTGTTATCCTGAAATGAATCATAAGTCACGCTTGAATTTAAACTGAGGAAATTGGAGTCAGACTGCAGAATCAGTTTGTATGTATCAACACACACGGCCAGTTCCTGGCGACATAAGTGTGTTTGCAGTGACTGCGGGCAGACTGTCCCTATGTCTCCATAATAAATGTCATAGTTTTTATTTCGGAGCAGTAAAACTGACAGAGGAAAATTGTCATTTTAGTTGTTGCAATCTGAAGTTTGAACTGGCTGACACCCGGGCTTAAGAGATCATACAGTTTTGTTTCACATCAGTCTCTGTGCTGCAATCAGTCAACACGCTCAGCTTTTAACCAATAAAGGTTGTGAGTTGAAAATTTCACTGTTTCCTTGTCACACATCTCCGAGTCGTCAATAGGAACAGTAGCTGCAAGAAAATATTCTCCAATCATTGAACAGTCTGCGAATATCCAGTACATTCAGGCCCAGGCAACTTATACCAAGATTCTTTCAAACCCAACATGAAAACAATTAACCGAACATACACCTGTACATAATTCATGACAAATCTATGTAACTCTCGGTTTCACACAAAACTGATAATGATTCTTTCTTCCTCAAGGAAAACAGAGAAAAGCTCAAGACCAGCAATATTCCAAACTTAACACTGCAGTTATCTTCTACCCAGATAGGCATTGTGGATTCTGTGAAGTCCCGTCCTGCTGCTTCTGATCGTCCCACACCTCCTCGTGGATGCCCACAACTAAGTTCTAGATCTGTTTGCAGTCTGTCCCATTTAACACGGTGATAGTGCCGTATACGACACTGATTGGTATCTATTGAGTGAAGGCGAGACTTCAAACCCTCAAGAATTATATTTTGGTCACCTCCTGCCTTTACTGTCATGGATGCGTCAACTGAGGACAGTTTGGTGAGGATGAGGTCAAGCATGTTTTCCCTCTTCTTGGTTCTCTCACCACCTGCAGACCCAATCGAACAACTATGTCCTTTAGGACTCGACCAGCTGCTGCCGAGCCACTCAGGATGATGGAGATAGAAATCGCCATTACAGAGTTCATTCTGCGCTCTTACCAGCCTCAGTGTTCAGTCCAAATGCTGTACAACATGGAAGGCTACTGATTCTCCTCCCGATTGTGTCACAATGTGTTGCCACCTACGCTCGGTCTGTCATGAAGGTGGGACAGGACATATCCAGGGATGGTGATGGTGAATCTGGGACATTGTCTGTAAGATATGATTCTGTGAGTTTCAGATTGATTGCAATTTTACAAGAATAACAGCTGTCCTTTGCCAGTTTTCTTCTCACAAAACAAAGTTTGTGACATTCATTGTGAAAACACGGAAAGTGTCTTATCTCACACCCCTGTAGAGACACCCGTATCACTGTGAACCAGCTCTCCTGAACACCGGGCTATCTCCCTTTGAGCCTTTCCACTTGTCTGTTCCCAAATATCCGACTGCGCTGCAGCAGAGAATCCGTTTGAATTCCTGATAATTTCACAGAATGCTAATTATTTCAATATGTCAGATCAGGCAATGATACCGAGAACATCAGAGTCAATGATCCAGCGTCTTGAAGAAAGGAAAAGAGCCTTGACTGGCTCCGCTCAATCAAGCCCTTCATCCTTCATTCTCCCCTGAGTCTGCTTCACAAAGAGTTTTGAAAGACTCACGGAGCTGGAGACTGGGTTTTCTGTTTTGTTCCCTTTCCAAGTTTCCAACGTCCAACAGGCAATTTTGGCACTGTTTATAATGTCGGAGACGGGCAGCGGTGGGCTTGGGCAGTTTGTTTGAGCTGACAGTGAGAAAATGTTTGCACTGACGAAAGTGAGTAAACAGAGCACTTGGATTTAATGAAGATAAATTTGTATTCAGATAGCGCTTTTCCAAAGCGGAGAAGAAGCCAGTTTGCCCATGGGCAGGCGCTCTTTTAACACTTGATTCTTTGTTTTCTCAAGATGCATATTCACTGCAAAGACCCTTTGGGATCTCAGACTGACATCAATTCATAATGAGTCATTTTCATATGCTCTTGAAGTTTTTCTCAGAGCATATCAATCAGCGAGTAAAGGAAACGTTTGGAGATAATAACGGTTCATCTGGGGTTTGAACTCCGGATCTCTCACAACCTCTACATTAACCCAAAGTGAGGATGATAACTCTAGATCAACGAGCGAGCAACAGCTATGGTTCTTAACAGCAAACTAAGTGACACCCATACAGTGATATTGTCCCTATTTCGGATGTCGGAGACGCAGGTTCAAGTTCCATCTGCTCCGGAGGTGTGTAATAACATCTCTGAACAAGCTGATTACATTAAAATAAAACAGTTGCTTCGGCAAGTGAAAGCAACAATGAACAGCTTCTTCCCATTCTGTCTCCATGTTCCTGGGAAGCTGTTCTTTGCTCCATTCCCCTTAGGACCGGGCGCTTTTCATTAGCAGATAGATTAAACCATTTCCCTCCACGGGCTGACAGTGCTGGGGGATGGTATACGCCATGCAGCTCCCTTTCAAACACTGGAAAGGGAAAGGAATAGAAGAGGCAGAACCAGATTTGTTTAGGAAATTAAACAACGATTGGGAACTTTCGTCAAATGACATTATCAGAGACAGGGTGAAGGATGCAAAACTGCTGGAAAAGAGAGAAGTTGAAACTGGAGACTATTACCTTTAGAAACTTAGTATGGCATCTTCCTATGCAGCCCGTTTGGTGCTCAGGATTCACATGGCAATCTTACAGGAATACTTGCAACGCAGATGTCGGTTTCTTTGCTGTGACCGGGCAGGAGTTAATATCTGACAGCAACAGTCCCAGATTAAAAGAATCCGAGTGAAACACTCACTCACTGAGAGTCATCTCCAATGGCCCTGAGCTGCGGGGCTACACACAGTTGAACGCGGAAGGGGTTGGGGGAGTGATTAAAATGAGCCATTTTTTCTCACTCGTTCTGTCACAGAAACGGTGATCAAAGTCAGAAGTCAGACGACACCAACTTATAGTCCGACAGGTTTATGTGAAATCACACGCTTTCTGAGCGCTGCTCCATCAGGTGAACTGACACTTTTCACCGGCATCTCCACATCATAGAGACAGGGAGAGTGACGTCATAAACACATGGCGTCATTCCCATGCAGGAAGTAGTCATTCAGCCCGTCGAGTCCACGGCCACTCTCTATCACTTGTATCTCACTGTAGATTTTCACAATTGGTGATATCTGTTCTAATAATGGCAAACTGTCTGAGTCGTGATGTTGTCTCTGACGTGAAGATCCTCTTATCGTCAACGACTTTTGACTTCACCGGGAGATCGCTGCTGTCTGAAACAGCGTGGGCAATTACTGCAGGGCGTCCTGCACATGAAACACACTGCAATTCATGTCTATCAAATGAAAGAAATAATTCTGACGCATGCAGTTACGGGAAGCAGATCAAAGTGCAGCACACCGCACAATGGCGTTTGGTGCCAGAAGAGCACTGGGAGGGACCAGTACACGCGCATTGCAACACGGAGCTCCTAAAGAACAGAGGGTAGTTTCGATCTACCGATCTTTACTTAAAGGCCCAGCATGAACACACTGTACCACTCTACTAGCGTGCAGTACTGTGCTTTAAGGGAAGTATTGGGCTTTTCATCTGCCGGGTGACACGTACGTTTGAGAATGATATCAAAAGACTGTAATAATTTCCTGGCTGTGTTTGTATATTCTTTGTCTAACTTCCAACATTCTGTTATTCGAACTCAGATTTCACGCAGAATCACGACATTCACGAAACATTCGGAGTCAGATTGCATGGGCGAACATCCTGAAGCACTTGTTTTCACTTTGAGAAAGTGTTTCCAATTGCCGTGTTCGCTGTACTGGTAGCTCTGCCCCGTCCCTACTTAGGCAGTCCGACCTCATTTAACGAAGCTGCGTTTTCGGAAAGCTGCTCGGCGATTTGGTAAAACTGAAGACAAGAAATCAGGAGTCAGTATTGGGACCACCTCTTTCATGGACGTATATTAACAACACGCACTTGCGAACGGGGCAGACAATTTCAACATCCTAAAATGAGGCAAAACTCACAAATGAACTAATCAACGCAGAATGCCATAAAAACTGACGAAATTTTCCAAAGAAATTCGTTTCGCTTAACATAACTCGATGTCATTATCCTGAGCCTGATGCTCCAAAAATAATGGTTCGAGTTGATAAAAGCTGCTCTGGATGAGGTTTGATTGCACAACTTTGCATTTCACACGCCTCTCTCTGTATGTCTTCTTGCTATATTAATTGATCTCTTACTGTGTTCCTTTAACACATGCTAAGAGGAGAAAATGGGAACAGCAGTGATTACAAAGGTTACTGTGATCATAACGCAAAATACAAACAACTATACGATCGCAACGCCACAGAAAATATGTAACGCTGGAAAGCTCCGGACACACAACAGGCATACTTACCAAACAGCGGACTGATATTAGGGAACTCGGAATGGGGAGAACCTTTGCATTTCGTGACTCCAAAGGTTATGAATGCTCCGTATTGAGTCTGTGAAAGACTGAGATTGTTAGGTTGCTTCAGATTAAAATCGTCAAGAGCTCAGGGGATAGTGCAGGAAAATGATGTTAAAGATCTCAGTGAACAGCGAGGCGGGCTTGAAGTTTGCAACTTGTGTCCATGTGGAATGAAAATACATTGACAGGTTTGTTCCGAATTGAAGTGTTCAGTGGAAGCAGGAAGCTGAGGGAGATGCAGGGCAAACCAATTCAGATGGGACTGCAGGAGCTGCAAAGACCTTGTACAGGAGATTGTACAGCACAGAGGAGAGAATTGATGCATTGAATTTGGGTTGAGGCATCCTGGCATCCTTTCAAAAGTCAGGGTTTACTGGGATATAAGACATTATAATGACCATGGATAGCGTTTACTTCGATATAAAGATATCATAAAATACACGGACTGAGTTTACTGGGATATGAAGACATTAGGAAGGACACCGACAGGTTTTACTGCGGTTTCAGAAACACGATAAATTTTGTCAACTGTTTCCTGTTGTCTCTAACAGAATCAATTTCTCAACTTGATTTTATTATGACACGGACCAAGGTTGTAAATGCTGAAACTATGCACTAGTCGATGCTGTCTGCTCTCACGCATCCCACTTCTCTCCAGGAGCTGTGAAGAATATGGTCGGAATTGCCTTCTCCCGTTCTCTGTCACTTTGGGATCATTTGAATCATAAAATCTATTCTCTGAACTGTGAACAATGTGTTGAAGTTTATACACATCAGGTGGAGTGTGTTTGAGAGACAAGACTCCCTTCAGTAACACTCCACGTTGAATCAGACAGCTGCGCCATCCTTGTGACATCGAGAAGGACATAGACACAGCTCCCCATTATTAGGAGAGATTTTTTTTCTTTCCCAGCAACTCTGCATTTCTCCCCCTGTCTCAGATGCAGTAATTTGGATAAGGTTCCCAACAGAATGTTAGTTTCTGTGCATGAGCGATCTCCCTTTTGTAAAGCCTTCACACTTTCCATATCTCTCATTCCCACCACGCCCCTCCCCTGTCCCGTAAGCCCGTGTTTGACAGGGAGCTGAAGAGCGCATTCATGCTGTTCTCCTCCAGCACGGCCTGCCAGTGGAAGATCGTTTACTCCAGCCGCCAATGGAGAGAGCGTGGTCCCCCGGGAAAGGGAGCTTACATAGCCTCCTGGGAGAAAGGGCTCAGAATGGGAAGAAGCTGTTAATAAAACTCAGTGCTTCTTTAGTGTTAACGGCACTGAGCTGTTGCTGGTTCGTTGGTTTAGAGGTATGATTCCTGTTCCGTGTGGATTGAGTAAGTAGGAACATCTCTCGCATTCGAATCACGGGCAATCCCTGGCGTCATGTATCTCGCTCCATTCTTCACTTGGGAGGTCTGATTTTGTTGAGATTGAGTTCAGCCTGAGATCCCTTGGGGTCTCTGTGGCGAGTATTTCTTTTTTTTTTTAATCGTTCATAGGAAAATCATTCACGGGATGAGGGCGTAGTTGGCTAGGCCAGCATTTATTGCCCATCCCGAATTTCTCAGACAAATGGTCAATCACATTGCCCGTGGGTCTGGAGTCACAGGTAGGCCAGACCAGGAAAGGATGATAGTTTCCTTCCCTAATGGGCATTAGTGAACCAGATGGGGTTTGCCCCAACAATCGATTCACGGTGATCATTAGATCCTTAATTTTAGATACTTATTGTCTTCAAATTCTACCATCTGCTGTAGTTTCGAACCCGGGTACCTAGAATGCTGTCTGGATAGTAAGGTGTAGAGCTGGATGAACACAGCAGGCCAAGCAGCATCAGAAGAGCAGGAAGGCTGACGTTTCGGGCCTAGACCATTCTTCAGAAAATTGTTCAGATCTCTGGAGTCACAGGCCAGTGAAAGTACCACTATTCCATCGTGTCCCCACTTCGCTCCCAGAGTGCGTGGTTTGTTGGTCTAGGGGTATGATTCTCGTTTAGGTTACTCTTATAGCGATGATATGCAAGAGGTCCCGTGTTCAACTCCTGGACAAGCCCAGGCGCTTTGCTTCACTTTTGCCACAATGCCGAGTGAGGTTTCCAAAGAGGTCGTGGAAAGAGGTCGGGTTGCCTGAACTGGAGATGGGGCAGAGGTACCATTGCAGTGAGCACGGCCGAAAGACACACTTGTTCAAAGCGAAAACAAGTGTTTCAGGTTGTTCGCCCACGCAATCTGATTCTGACTGGTCCTTCAGAGCGTGAAACTTCCGGAAGCAGGGATGTTAAGTGATTTTAGACAGCGCTGAACAGATTCAGGTAAATGGTGCTGTGTATGAGGAATGTCAGCAATGAAGATGGATTGGAAAGTTGGGAAAGCTCTCCTTGGAGAACAGAAAGGTGAAAGCTGGTCTGTTTGAAGTTTTGAACAGAGGGTCTATCTAACAGTACTAAGGACGCAGATGCAATGAACACAAAAGGGAATTTGACAGTTATGTTACAAGTAACAATGGGTAGAGTTACACGGAGAAGGTAAGAGAATTACACTGAAAGAGACACTCATTTACTCATTGTGGAGAGTGGCACAGCTAAGGTGGGCTGCATGGCCTCCACCTGTGTGGTGACAAATTTTGTGATTCTGAGTGAAATCAGAATGTGGGACTAACAGAATGTGGGAAATTAGACAAAGGTTATGTTTACACAGGTGAGACACATCTGCGCAACAGAGTATTACACAAAAACGTTGAAGGTTTTTGAATTCATTCGTGAAGGTACATGCCACACGACAAATGAAAAGCCTAAAAAGCACACCGCACCGCTCAGCAGTGTGGTGCAGGGGAGCGTGCTGTTCCCATGACCCAGTGTTCGATGGATTGAAACCATCCTCTGCTGTTCGCTGCAGGCACATGATATTTTGTCCTGCGCCTTCTGTTACGATGAGCTTGCTGCTTCACGTGTCTGAAATAAATCATTCATACTGACAGACAGGTGACGTGACGCACTTGTCAAGGTCTCAATACTTTACTCCTGTTCACCGTCGGTCTTCTCTAAATTGGGATTAAACTGGTGTAGCTGAAATACATTACTTCCAGTTTTTTTCCAAGAACAGCAGTAATTGCACATGCTGTTTCAGACGTGAAGGAAAAAACGATCATCATGTCAGAGACAGCATCATGACACAGACACGGTTCACCATTATTAGGACAGATATCACCAATTGTGAATAACCTCAGAGAAATGCAAGCAACAGGCAGCCACTGTGGACTCGATGGGCTGAACGGCTTCTTTCTGCACGGGAATGGCACCATGGTTTGATGACACCATTCTCCATGTCTCTGTGATGCAGCGGGTGAGGGAGAAACAATGGCTCATTTTTAACCCTCCCTTCCGCGTTGTACTGTCTACAGCCCCGCAACTCAGGGCTGTTGGCGATGACTCTCAGCGAGTGAGTGTTTCACTCGGATTCACTTAGTCTGGGACTGTTGGTGTCAGATATTAACTCCTGCTCTGGATGCAGCAAACAAACATACGCCCGTGTTGCCAAGGTGATAGTTGCAGTGTTTCTGTGTGCAAAATACCTGTGTTCTGTCTGAATACCAAAAAGGCTGCAAAGAAAGATCCCATTTTAAGTTGCTGAAGGGACGAATCTCCAGTTTCGTCTTCTCTTTTTCTCAGCAGACCTCCAAGCTTTTGTCTGTCTCTGATAAAAATCATTCGACGAAAGTTCCAAATTGCCATTTACAATTTGCTGCACAAACCTGATTCCACCGCTTCTGCTGCTTCCGTCTTCCAGTGTTTGAGAGGGAGTTGTAGAGCATATACCATCTCCCAGCACTGCCTGCCCGTGGAGGGAAATGATTTAATGCATCTGCCGATGGAGAGAACCCTGTCCCAGCGGAAGGGACAAATAGCACCGTCCCAGGAACAGGGAGACAGAACGAGAAGAAGATGTTCTTTGCTGCTTTCACTGCCTGAAGCAAAGGGGATTAATTGTCTAATCAACATGTTCAGATATGTTATTACACACCTCTGCAGCAGCTGGAACTTGAACTCTGGTCTCCCACATCTGAGGTAGGGACACTTTCACTGCCTGAGTAGCATCTGATTTATTGTTAAGGGGGACTGCATCAGACTGGCTCGTTGGTCTCGTGGCCTGGTTGTCACTTCAGTTGGATGTCGTGAGTGCGAGAAGTTTCAGGTTCGAATCCTGTATGAGGCTTTGTTGTCTTTGACGTTTTTTGTTTAATCTTTGGGAGAAGATGGAGGTGGTTCATTATGAAATCGATTTTGGTCTATGATCTGAAAGGGTCTTTGTTGTGAATATATCACATGCATCCAATTCACCTGATGAAGGAGCTGTACTTTGAAAGCTTGTGATTTTAGATAAACCTGTACGTCTGTAACCTGGTTTCGTGTGACTTCTGACTTTATATCACATTCGGAGGAAAATAAGTCAAGTTTTAAACGATGTCTGCTCATGGTAAACTGGCTTCCACACTGGTGATGATAAGCGCTATATAAATACAAGCATATCTCTTTTAATTGTCCTTAAATGCAAGTACACTGTTTACTGACCCTGGTCAGTGGAAAGAATTTCCCGCTATCAACTTAATCAAACTGCCCAATCCCACCGCTATCCACCTCCAACATTATAAACAGCACCAAATTTGTCAGTTGGTAGCTGGAAAATAAAAAGGAAATAAAACAGATAACCCAGTTTCCAGCTTCGTAAATCTTTTAAAACATTTTGTGAACGAGACTCAGGGGAGAGTGAAGGGTGAAATTTCTGATTGAGCAGAGTCAGTCAAAGCACCTTTCCCTTCTTTAAGACGCTGGGAATTGACTCTGATGTTCTCGATGCCATTACCTGATCTGAGACATTGAAATAACTAGAATTCAATGTAAAAATTTAGGAACTGGCACAATCAGATACTTGGGAACAGACAAAAAGCAGAAAGACCCGAAGGGAGGTGGCCCCAGCTGCAGGGGAGCCTGTTCTTGGTGACACAGATGTCTCAGCAGTGGGTGGTATCAGACTGTTTCCGTGCCTCCACAATGAATGTATCAGACTTTATTCTGGAAATGTGAAACTAGCAAAGGTTCTTCTTGTCAAATCATGATCTTAATCTGAAATTTCATTCTCCGTCTCTAATTACTCCATGGGTGGAGGTGATGAGTCACTTTCCTGTAATTCATGGCACATAAGGACAGTCATTATGCCAGTTGTGAGGGGATTCCAGGATTGAGACCCAGCGACATTGAGGGAACAATGGTATATTTCCAACTGAGAATGGTGAGATGCTTAGAGGGGGAAATGTGGATGGTAGTTTTCTCATGTCTCTGCTGTCATTGTCCTTCTAGATAGAAGCAAACTCTCACTGGACTGATTCTGGCCGATTCAGAGTGTATTCGATGTGTGACCAGGAAATCTTTTTATTTGGCTAATTCACACAAGAGAAAGACATTTTTATTTCCTGAAAGAATTGCATCCAGGGCTGGGCGATGCAAGCTCTGAATCCTTACCACTGGAACATGAGATGTACTGACAGTAACCCTTGCGACCTGACTTGTACACGTTCTCGGTCCATTCTTCACATCCGAACCAACTTCGCCAGAAACGTTTCTCTATCTAAGCTTCGAAACAGTTCGTATTGTCGCCCTGAGCGGAGCTGTGATAATCTGAAGTTGTTCAGTAGATGTACTGCAGCAAGGTACAAACAGGCTGATGCTAACAGGAGCCTGTTTTGAGGCGCTGAGCTGCGGTGAAGGGGTTACCCGATTAAATGGATCGTTCAACTCACCCGTTTCCAGAGCCCTGGCTAGAAAGGACCAGAGGTTTCTCGCTGAATTTGTTCACATTCTTGACTCGAAGAGACCATGATTCAAAGTATGACGGTACGTTTCACTGGATTGGGTCATAAACTAGCGCAGTGAATGTGAATAAAACGATGGCAAGTTCCAGCAGAGAAACAGGCGACAGCGAAGCAGGCACCTGAGGACAAATGTGCTTCCTTTGCCTATGAAATTCACAGCTTCACAAAGCGGGACCCATTGAATTGAAGCAGTGACCGCGATTACCTTTGCTGATGTTCACCTCGAGAATCACATTTCTCCTTTGGTCCCTGTTAACATCATAACTTGACAAGATATATTAAATGGGCCTGCGTATTGGGCCTGTGGCATAATGGATAATGCGTCTGGCTTTAGATTAGATGATTGTAGGTTTCAGTCCTACCTGACTCGAGTACAGCCGGCAGTTTTCCGACACCGTGCTTCCAAAAAGAAATGTGTGCCGGGCATTTTTGTTGTCAAAAGTAGCCGGGCGTGGCGCCATGGCTTATTTGGGTAAAGCGCCTATAAGTAAACAGGATGATCCTGGGCTCAAATCCCAGCGGTGTCTATGCTTGACATCCACCTTTTCTCTCTTAAACTTCTCCCAAATGCCACATTCCTGATCCAATCAGCGATGTTGATGGATGGAACTGAATATATATTCCTGGAGTTTGGGACCTTAAAAGTATGAAGAGGCAAGATAAACTGCAGCCTTATTGGGGAATGTTGTGGTAATGGCATAGACACGACGAGCTGATCATCCTCATTCTCTGCTGTCAATATTCGTTCACCTTACACCGATATCATTGTCATCATATGATTCTGGTGGAGTTGCTTTTTTCCTTCGCTGGTGGATTGGGAATTCTATTTCAAAGTCTAACATATCATCCTATTTTGATTGAAGAAATGTCTCCTTTCCTCAGGCCTAAGGGACAGACACATTATCCGAATAATATTAGCCCAGTTCTAGACTTTACTTTCGGCCAAGGGGAGGGGGGAGGGGAAGGGAACCCTCTCAGCACCTCCACCCGCAAACAATCTCCGACATTTAGACTTTTCAAAGAGCAGAAATGAGGGATACGGACAGACGGAGAGTAGGAGAACGTGCAAGGGGCTGAAGTGGATACAAAGAGACAATGTGAGACAAATAGAGACACATATTGAGGTAGACACTGAAAGGAACTAATTCTTCATTCGACATGGTTGCTAACGGACAGAAAAGGAAAGGAAAAGACAACGACTTAAGCAGAACCTTTCCCCACCTCAGGACAACAGAAGCAGCATTAGAGCCGATAAAGTCCTGTTAAAAGTTATAATGTTGACGGTGGGAAGCTACTGAGATATTTTGATAATTATGCTGATTCTACAGATAAAAGTGATTATTTCCCCGACATAATAATATGGAAGTGCATAACTAACCTAGTTCTGACGAAGCCTCAGTGGATCCGTAGTGTTAACTCTATTTCTCTCCACAGATATTGCCAGACCTTCAGAGATTGACTATCAATTTATTTTTTTTTTTTGTTTGTTTGTTTCAGATTTGCAGCATCTGTAGCTCTTTGTTATATGCTCGCTTGATTACAGTTTGGGATAAAGTAGATTAGGTCATGAAAAGCTAGCAAACCACAACTGGAACTCCCTAACTGGGAATCGAGCTGGAGCCCCTGCGGTGAGAGCGCCGAATTGTAACCATTGGACTACCAGGAAAGGCGTTGAGTGGGCTGGCTTCTTTTCTCAATGGCACTGCTTTTGCCTTTTCATTTTATTGATCATTTTGGCTGCAGATCACTTTCTCCATGTCGTCGAGTTTTTATAGAGTGGAAAAAGACCATTCGGTCATCGTGTCAGTGCGTGTCATTAGGTATCCATCTGTTCTAGTCCCAGTTTCCAGCATTTGGCCCACAGCTTTTGCTGTTCTTAATTTTCGAATGCAAATTTCAATGAGATTATCCCGGTAATCAACGAATGGGACTGAAGTTTGTGATGATAAAACTAAGTTAAAGCCCCCTTGATGTAATCATCCTCATGTTAAGCCAAAGAGGGAGATGCACATATATATCCCCCGAGAGTGACAGAGGCATCAGGATGAAATGCATTCGGTCTTCTTCATGTCCACGCTCTGTGAAGGTTCCCCGACAAAAGGCAGCTTTATGAGGAACGCAAGCAGTTTCTCCTGACAATGGGAACCGTTGCCAAGAGCTGGCGTATGAAATGCACAGTGAGCTCAAATAGTCCCACACTTATGTTGCTCATGTGCAACTTTCAATATCCAAAACCCAGCGATCCAATCACTTCAGCTGCTCGGAATCTGACAAAAAAAACAGTGCTGGGCACGTTTCTCTTTGGAAGCAACTGTCAAATTGCAAGGGTAGCAAAACTGTCAACTTCACTCGAGCGAGGGAGGATACAACATTGCAATCTTCCAATGCAAAGTCAGACGCCTTGTTCATTACACCACTGGCTCCACACGTATTGCTGCATCTTTCATCTTGTCAAATTGTGATGTTAACAGGGACATTGAGGGTAAGAGCTTTCACAAGGTGAATAACCAGCAGAGATAATCGCTATCACTGCATCAGTTCAATGGTCTCCACTTTGCAAAGCGGTGAATTTCACTGGCAAACGAAACAAATTTGTCCTCAGATGCCTGCTTCACTGTCACCTGTTTCTCTGCCACCTGTTTCTCTGCTGGAATTTGTCATCATTTTAATCACCGTCACTGAGCAATGTTATGACCCACTCCAGTGAAATGTACGTTCATGTTTGACTCATGGTCTCTTCGAGTCAAGACCCCGAACAAATTCGGCGAGAAATCTCTGATCCCTTCTAGCCAGGGCTCTGGAATCAGACGAGTTGAACGATGCCATTATTGGTGCTACCCCTTCATCGGACCTCAGCGCCGCCAACAAAGTTTCTGTTAGCGTCAGCCTGTTTTGTACTTCCCTGCAGTACATCTGCTGAACAACATCAGATATCACAGCTCCGCTTCCTTCACATTGAATCCCACGACAATAATATGAGTCGCTTGGACACTTGGAGAGAGAAACGTTGCTGCTCAAGACAGCTGTGGCATGACGAACAGGCACAAGTGTGCGTGCATATCAGGTTGCAAGGGATCGCTGTTGTTCCCTGGTTAGCATTCAGAGTTTGCATCGCTCAGGTCTAGATACAATTCCCAGTCAGCAAATAAGTTACTTTCTTGTGAATTATCCGTATGAAAACGATTTCTTGCTTATACACAGAATACACAGCCTGAATCTCCCAGAAGCAGATCAGTAGACTTCGCCTCCATGTTGAAGGACAATGACAACAGATGCACAGGAAAACTACCACTGCAAATCCCCCTCCAGGCTTCTCATCAATCTGAGTTGGAAATATTTCGCTGTTCCTTTAGTGTCGCTAAATCTAAATCCTGGAACGCCCTCCCTAACGGCTCATGTATCACGGCTGTATCTATGTGCTAAGGTGTTTAAGTGTTCAAGGAAGTAACTCGTCACCTCCATCTCAGCAGTAATTACGGTTGGGAAGTAAATCCTATCCCAGTGATTGACGTCTACATCCGAGGCAGCCGTGTTCCAAAGTTGCATTTTCTAATCAGGCGCCTGCAATCTGTCGGGATCAAGTTCAGAAGCAGTGCGAAAGAGTGAAATAAAAATGAAAGGTAATGATAACTGGGAGACATGAGACTGGAAGTGAGTGACGTTGTTGAGTTGCTCGCCGAGCTGCCTTGTTTTCGTTCAGTCGTTTCGTTATTATGCTCAGTGACATGATCAGTGAGGCCTCCGATGAAGCGATGTTCTAGTCCGCTTAGAAACGTCTGAACGAAAACAAGCCAGCTCGATGAGCAAGTCAACAACCTTACCCACAACCCGAGCTACAATTCTTTGCTAAAACTTTGAACAGGGAGTGAATGTGGAGCTGTTGATGCAAGGCTCAGTGTTTGTGCTAATGGGTCTGACTTTGCTGCCCACAATTTACACTGACTCACCCATCACTCCTGGTCAGTTCGCCACAATGACTCTGTCCATATTGTAGGGATCCCTCTGTGTGCATTGACGCGGATGCCGAGAGGCTGAGGCAATCCTGATTTTGCCGTCAGTTTAAACAGCTGATATTATCAGTTTTAAACAAACGCAAGAGAAGATTGTCCCTATCTGGTGCATTTCCAGCGGAGAACGTTCAGCTGTGAACTGTCCATGTTTGCAAAAGTGGGTTTGATTGAAATTCTCACTCAGCAAAATGGATATAGAAAAAAAGTAAAATGTTCCTGATTTCATATTTCAAGAAACGCACATATCGATGGGAAATACACAACTGGGCGTAGTGCCGTGGCTTAGTTGGTTAACGTGCCTGTCTAGTAATCAAGAGGTATGAATTGAAATCCCAGCAGCGTCTATGCTTTACGTTTCTCATTTAAACTTCTCCCACAGGCCATTTTGTCGATCTAACCAGCAATGGCGATTTATCCAGGATAAACTGCAGCCTTACTGGAAAATGTTGTCGTAATGGCACAGACACCACGAGCTGATGACTCCCATTCTCTGCTGTTACAATTCATTCACTTTATACCGACAGGGGAGAAATCATTGTCAGCGTACGATTGAGGTGCCCTTGCTTTTTTCTTTGCTGCTGGATTATGAATTCTATTTCGAATTCTAACAGCTCAACATATTTTGAGGGAAGAAATGTCTCCTTATCTCAAGCCTCAGGGACAGACACTTTATTTGAATAATATTAACCCAGTTCTATACTCCACATCCAGCGGAGGTAAAAGCCTCTCAGCACTTCCACTCTCAAACACTCTCCGAATTTCAAACTTTTCAAAGAGCACAAATGTGAAATGAGGGATATGGACCGACGGAGAGTGGGAGAACATGAAAGGGACTGAGGTGGATACACAGAGACAAAGTGAGACAAATAGAGACACAAATAGAGGCACTTCCCAGTCAGCAAATAAAGGTTGACTTCTCTTCTTATGAATTATCCTTATGAAAACGATTTCTTGGTTACACACAGAACACACACACTGAATCTTCCAGAAGCAGACCAGTGAGGTTTAGACTCCATGTTGACAGACGATGACAGCCGATGCACGGGAAAACAACCTCTGTAAATCCATCCCCAAGCTTCTCACCATTTGGAGTTGCTGTTCCTTCAGTGTCGCTGGGTCTAAATCCTGGAACTTCAACCACCCACCTCCTAACGGCATCACGGCTGTACCTACGTGCTAAGGAATTGACGTGTTCAAGAAAGTAACTCGTCATCTCCATCTCTGCGGTAGTTTGGGATGGGCAGTAAATCCTATCCCGGTGAGTGACGTCCATATCCGAGGCATCCGTGTTCAAAAGTTGCATTTTCTAATCGGACGCCTGCAAACGGTCGGGAACAAGTTCAAAAGCAGAGCGGGGCAGTGAAATAAAAGTGAAAGGTAATGATAGCTGGGAGGCATGAGGCAGACAGTGAGTGTGGAGCTGTTGATGCAAGGCTCAATGTCGGTGCTGATGGGTCAGACTTTATTGCCCACTATTTACACTGACTCACCCATCACTCTGGCCAGTTCGTCACAATGATCCTGTTCCTCTTCTCCCGCTGCGAGTATTAACGTGGGCCCCGAGGATGAACCAATTCTGCTTGAAGAAGTTCTGCTCCTCTCCCGGACGGGATATACTTTCCAATTTCTCTTCTTGCCCACCGACTTTAATTTCACTGTCACTCCTGGTGTTTGACCAGGTATTTGCTAAAACTCATTTGCCCTATCCTATCGTTTACTCCCTACCCCACCCACCTCCCTATTTTCTGCATATAAACTGACGTTTTCCCAGCCACCATCAGTTCTGAGGAAGGGTCACCGGACCCGAAACGTTAACTCTGTTTTCTCCTCCACAGTTGCTGACAGACCTGCTGAGCTTTTCCAGCAAATTTGTTTTTGTTCATGTTTTTGACATCAGTTTAAACATGTGAAATAATCAGTTTTAAACGAATGGAAGATGAGACTGCTTCTTTATGTGCATTTTCGAGGAGAACGTTCAGCTGTGAACTATCCATGTTTGCCAAAGCGGGTTTGATTGAAATTCTCACTCAGCAAATTGATACAGAAAAACTATTACTGAGTGCATACTTAATGAAATACCAAGATCGGTGGGAAAATCCTATCTTAACAGGGCACTGTGGTTTAGTTGGTTAACGCTCCTATCCAGTAAACAAGAGATCCCTGTGTTCAAATCCCAGCGGTGCCTATGCTTCACGTCCACCATTCCTTGTTTGGACTTCTCTGCAATACAATGTTGTTTATCCAATTAGCTATGTCGATGATTCAAAGTGAGCATTCCTTCCTGGAGTCGGTCGGAACCTCAGGGTGAGGCAGGGTTAACAGCAGCCTAACTGGGGAATGTTATGGTATTGGCACAGACATCATGAGCCAATCACCCTCATTCTCTGCTGTCAACATTCGTTCGCTTTACACCGCCAGGAGAGATATCATTGTGATCGTATGATTGTGGTGGATTAGGAATTCTGTTTCGAAGTCTAACAGTTCATCATATTTTGAGAGAAGAAGGGTCTCCTTTCCTGATTCCGAAGGGACAGGCACATTATCCAAAAAATATTAGCCCAGTTCTCGACTCTACACTGGAGGGGAGAAATGCCTCTGAGCATTTCCACTCTCAAACATATTCCGAATTTCAGACTATTCAAAGATCAGAAATCGGAATTGAGCGATATGGACAGACAGAGAGTGGGAGAACGTGAAAGGGGCTGAAATGGATATACACAAACAAAGTGAGACAAGTAGAGACACATATTGAGTGAGACACTGAAAGCAACCAATTCTCGATTTAACATGGCTGCTAACTGACAGAAAAGGAATGGAAAAGGCAACGATTTAAGCAGAACCTTTCCCCACCTCAGGGCAACAGAAGCAGTATTAGAACCAATGAAGTTGTAACCTTGCAATGTTGACGGTTGGAAACTCATGAGATATTTTGATAAATATTCTGATTCGACAGATAAAAGTGATAATTTCCCTGCATTATAATATATAAGTGAGTAAGTAACCTGGCTCTGACAAACCCTCCGTGGATCCGAAGCGTTAATTCCGTTTCTCTCCGCAGATGCTGCCAGGTCTGCTGAGGTGGTCAATGAATTGATTTTTTTTGTTTCAGATTTCCAGCATCCGCAGTTCTTTGTCACATGGTGAGCTTGAATATCGTTTGGGATCAAAGATATCACCTCACATCTCTTTTCCAGCTTTTGAAAAATCACTCTGCGATGCTGCGGTCACGTAAAACCAGCATTGGAGTGTTTGACTGGAAATCGAACCCAGGCTACAGCAATATAAGCGCCAAACACTAACCACTAGACTACCAGGGAAGACGCAGTGTTGCTTGCAGCTTTTCTCAATGGCACTGCTTTTGGCTTTTTATTATTTCTCATTTTGGCTGCAGATCAGGTTATCCAAGTCTTTGAGTTTTTATAGCGTGGAGAAAGATCATTCGGCCCATCGTGTCAGTGCGTTTCATCAGGCATCCATCAATTCTAGTCCCAGTTTCCAGCATTTGGCCCACCGCCTTTTATGGTCTTAATTTTAGAGGGCGAATGCCAATGAGATTATCCCTGTAATCAATGAATGGGACTGACGTTTGAGATGATAAAGCTGTCTTAAAACGCCCTTGAAGAACTCATCGTCATGTTAAGCCACTGAGGGACACACACAGGCATATCGCCCGCGAGTGACATGGCCTCAGGATTATTTGCGCTCCATCTCCTGCACGTTCACTCTCCGTTGCTGCACATAAGGTCACGCGACAACAGGCAGCTTTATGTAAAACACAAGCAAGTTCTCCAGACAACGGGAATCGTTGCCGTGAGCTGGAAAATGAACAGCATGAAATGGACAGTGAGCTGAAATAGTCCCATACTCATGTTGCTCAGGTGCAACTTTCAATTCCAAAGTATAGCGACCTTCAGCTGCTGGGAATCTGACAAAAACAGCGTTGGACACACATTCCTCTTTGGAAGCAACTGTCAATTTGCAAGAGTAGAAAAGCTGTCAACTTCACTCCAGCGAGGGAGCATACAACATTGCAATCTTCCAATCCAAAGTGCCAGTGGCTGAACACGTTCTGGATCTTTCATCCAGTCGAATTGTGATGTTAACAGGGACATCGGAGGTAAGAGCATTCACAAGGTGAATAACCAGCAAAGATAATCGCCCTCGCTGCTTCACTTCAATGGTCTGCACTTCGCGAAGAGGTGAATTTCACTGGCAAATGAAACACATTTGTCCGCAGACGCCAGCTTCACTCTCACCTGTTTCTCTGCTGGAACTTGCCATCGATTTATTGAGAGTCACTGCACAAATTTATATCCCATTCCATTGAAATGTACATTCATTTTGAGTCATGGTCTCTTCGAGGCAACATCCTGAACAAATTTAGCGAGAAACCTCTGGTCATTTCTAGCCAGGGCTCTGGAATCAGACGAGTTGAATGATGCCAGTATTGGTGCCGCCCCTTCATCGGACCTCAGCGCCGCCAAACAAGCTCCTGTTAGCGTAAGCCTGTTTTGTACTTTCCTGCAGCACATCTGCAGAACAATATCAGATTATAACAGCTCCACTTTCTTCACATTGAATCCCATGGCGATAATCTGAATCGCTTGGAAACTTGGAGAGAGAAACTTTGCTGCTCAAAATAGCACTGGCGTGAAGAACAGGCACAATTGTGTGTACAAATCAGGTCTCAAGCGTTACTGCCGGGATCATTGTTCCCTGGTTAACAGTCAGAGTTTGCATCGCTCAGGGCTGGATGCAATTTCCAGTCAGCAAATAAAGATTGACTTCTCTGCTTGTGAATTATCCGAATGAAAACGGATTCCCGGTTACACACAGAACACAAGCCCTGAATCGGCCAGAAGCAGACTAGTGAGAGTTTGCCTCCATGTTGAAGGACGATGACAGGCGATGTACGGGAAAACTACCACTGCAAATTCCTCTCCAAGCTTCTTATCATTCTGAGTTGGAAATATGTCGCTGCTCCTTCAGTATCGCTGGCTCTAAATCCTGGAACTCCCTCCGTAACGGCATCACGATGTACCTACGTGTTACGGAGTTCAAGTGGTTCAGAAAGTAACTCATCACCTCCATCTCTGTTGTAATTAGGAACGGGCAGGAAATCCTATCCCAGTGAGTGATCTCTATATTCCAGACATCCGTGTTCAAAAGTTGCATTTTCTAACCAGACGCCTGCAACCGAAGGAAACAAGTTCAGAAGCAGATCGGGGGTGTGAGATAAAAGTGAAAGCTAACGATGGCTGCAAGGCATGAGGCAGGAAGTGAGGGTGGAGTTGCTTATGCAAGGCTCAGTGTCGGTGCTAAATAAAAACCGAAAGAACTGCGGATGCTGTAAATCAGGAACAAAAACAAAGTTGCCGGAAAAGCTCAGCAGGTCTGGCAGCATCCGCGAAGGGAAAAAAAAGAGTTAACGTTTCGCGTCCCAAAGGGTCACTGGACCAGAAACGTCAACTCTGTTTTTTTTTTCCTACACAGATGCTGTTAAATATGGTGAGCTTTGCCAGCAACTTTGTTTTGGTTGTTGGCGTTGTCAATGTCGGTGCTTATGGATCAGACTTTCCTGCCCACTATTTACACTGACTCACCCATCACTCCTGGTCAGTTCGCCACAATGACGCCGTTCGTCTTCTGAATGTCCCTCTGTGTGTATTAACGCGGGACCCGAGAGGATGAACCAATCTTGTTTTTGCCGTCAGTTTAAACAGATGAAATTATCAGTTTTAAACCAATGCATGAGGAGATTGTCTCTGTCTGTGCATTTTCTAGGAAAACGTTTAGCTGTGATCTATCTGTGTGTTTGTAAAACTTGGTTCGATTGAAATTCTCACTTTGCAAAATTGATGCAGCAAGTGTTACTGATTGAATGTTTAGGAAAATGCATATATCAATGGGAAAAAGCTGGCGTGCCGTGGCACCGTGGCTTAGTTGGTTAACGCGCCTGCGTAGTAAACAGGAAGAGCCTGGATTCAAGTCCCAGCGTTGCCCACACTTCACGTCCGTCGCTCCTCGCTTGAATTTCCCTCAAATGCTGTTTTGCTGGTCCAATCAGGGATGTCAATGGATCAGAACAGCAGGATGAACTGCAGCCTTACTGGGGAATGTTGTGGTAACGGCACAGACACCAAGAGCCGATCACCCTCATTCTCTGCCGTCAAAATTCATTCACTGTGCACCTACAGCAGAGACATCATTGTAATCATACGATTGTGTTGGCGTTGTTTTTTCCTTCGCTGGGAATTCTATTTCGAAGTCTAACAGATCACCATATTTTGAGAGAAGAAATGTCTCCTTACCTCAGGCCTCAGGGACAGACACTTTATCCGAATGATATTAGCCAGTTCTGGACTCTACAGCTGGCGAGGGGAATACATCTCAGCGCCTCCACTCTCAAAACTCTCCAAATTTCAGAGTTTTCAAAGAGCAGAAATCTGAAGTGAGGGAAATGGACAGACAGAGAGTAGGAGAACATGAAAGGGGCTGAGGTGGATACAAAGAGACAATGTGAGACAAATAGAGTCATATATTGACGACGACACTGAAAAAAAATTCTCGATTAAACATGGCTGCCAACTGACAGGAGAGGAAAGAGGGCAACCAATCAGAACCTTTACCCACCTCAGGGCAACAGAAGCAGCATTGGAGCCGGTAAATTCCTTTTAAGTTGTAAAGTTGGCGGTTGGAATTTAGTGAGATATTTTGATAATAATGCTGATTCGACTGATAAAAGTGATAATTTCCCCTACATTATAATATAGAAGTGAATAACAAACTGATTCTGACGAACCTTCAGTAGATCCGAAGCATTAACTTTCTTTCTCTTCACAGATGCTGCCAGGCCTGCTCCAGTTGTCTATCAATTCGTTTTTTATCGTTTCAAATTTCCAGCATCTGCCATTCTTTGTTACGCGTTAGCTTGAATATCATTTAGGACAAAACAGGTTACCTCGCAGCTCCTTTCCTGTTTCTGAAAATCAGTCAGTAGCACAGTGGTCACCAAAAGCTAGCAAAGGAGAACTTGGCAATCCCTGACCGGGAAGTGAACCCAGGCCGCAGCAGTGAGAACACCAAATCCTAACTACTGACTACCATGGAAGGCGCTGGGATTTTTGCTGGATGACACCGCTTTTACCTTTCCATTTTTGCTCATTTTGGCTGCAGGTCAGTTTCTCCCTGTCTTCGAGTTCTCAATAGCGTGTAAAAAGACCATTCAGCCCATCATGTCAATGCGTGTCATCAGGCATCCATCTATTATGGTCCGATTTTCCAGAATTTGGTCCACCGCCTTGTATGACGTTTGGAGAGTAAATATTAATGAGATTATCCCAGTAATCAATGAATGGGAGAGGGTTCGTTGTCGTACAACTGTTAACCCACTCAAAGGGTTCATCCTCAATTTTAGCCATAGAGGGCGACACACAGGCATATCGCTGAGGGTGACAGAGGCCACAGGATAACATCGGCTCCATGTGCTTCACATTCACTCTCCGACCCCGCACACGTTTCCCTGACAAAAGGGAACACAAGCAAGTTTTCCAGACAACGAGAACTGTTGTTGTGAGCTCGGATATGAAACGGACAGTGAACTGAAATGGTCCCAAACGCTGCTCATGTGCAACTTTTAATTTCCAATCACTTCAGCTCCTAGGAATCTGACAACAAAACACCCGGCACGCATTCCGCTTTGGAAGCACGTGTCAATTGGCAAGCGAAGAAAAGCTGCTAGCTGCGCTCGATCCGGGTAGGATTCAAACCTACAAATATCTGACTTGAAATCTGATGTAATCCCTTACGCCACTGGCCTAACACAGAACCCTGTGAGTTGCATCTTGACGAGTTGTGATGATAACAGGGACCAAGGTGGAAATGTAATTTACGCGGTGAGCACTAGCAAAGATAATCGATGTCATTGCTTCACTTCAATGGTCCCCACTTTACGAAGTGGCCAGATTCACTGGCAAAGGAAGCACAGTTTTCCTCAGATGTTTGCTTCAGTGTCGCCTGTTTCTCTGCTGAAACTTGCCATCGTTTTATTCACAGTCACTGCACTAGTTTATGATTCAGTTCAGTGAAACGAATTTTTAAATTCCGAATCGTGGTCTCTTTGAATCAAGACTGTGAACAAATTCAGCAAGGAACCTCCGGACATTTCTAATCAGGGCTCGAGAATCGGATGAGTTGATTCGTGCAGCTCCTTCACTGCAGCTGAGCACTTCAAAACAAGCTCCTGTTAGCATCAGCCTGTTTTGCACCTTGCTGCAGAACATCTACTGAACAACATCAGATTATCTAGGCTCCACTTTCTTCACATTGCAACCCGGGCGATAATGTGAACTGTTTCGAAGCTCAGAGAGGGAAACATTTCTGGTGAAGGTGGTTCTTACGTGAAGAATGGGCAGAGAACGTGTACAAGTCACATCGCAAGGGTTACTGTCAACATCCCTTGTGTCCCAGTGGTGAGAATTCAAAACTTGTATCGCCCAGCCTTGGAAACAATTCTCAGTCAGGAAATTAAAATGTCTTTCTCTTACCCAAATAAAAACAATTTCCTGGACATACACAGAACAAACTCTGAATCGGCCAGAATCAGTCCAATGAAAGTTTGTTTCCTTCTGGAAGGACAATGACAGCAGATACACGGGAAAGCTGTTATCCGCATGCCCCACTCCAAGCATGTCACCATTCTCAGTTGGAAATATAGCATTGTTGCTTCAGCGTCGCAATCCTCGAATTCCCCCCACCTCCTCACCCCTCGTGTCATAATGTCTGTACTTATGTGGCAAGAAATTCAGGAAAGTTGCTCATTACCTCTACATTTGGGGTAATCAGTAATGGGCAATGAAATTTCAGACTGAGATTGTGATTTGACAAGAAGAGCAATTGTTCTTTCCCAGTTTTACTTTACCAAAATAAAATCTGAGACATTCATTGTGGAGACACGGGAACAGTCTGATCCCACCCACTGCAGACACGTCCGTGTCACAGGGAACAGCCCCCACCACCGCTCCCACCCACCCCCATCCCCGCCCCCCGCACCCGGGGTCACCTCCCTTCGAGCCTTTCCGTTTTTTGTCTGTTCCCAAGTATCAGATTGTGCCAGTCCCCAGATTTTTACATTGAAATCTGGTTATTTCAATGTCTCAGATCAGGTAATGACGCCGAGAACACCAGAGTCAATGTCCCAGTATCATAAAGAATGGAAACGTGCTTAGACTGGCTCTGTTCAATCAGAAATGTCACCCTTCACTCACCCCTGAGGCTTGTTCACAAAGTATTTTGAAAGATTTACGAAGCTAGACACTGGTTTATCTGTTTTGTTTCCTTTCCATGTTTCCACCTACAAACTGAGAATTTTGGCGCTGTTTATAATGTTCAGGGTGGGTCGTGGTGGGGTTGGGCTGTTTGATTAAGCTGATAATGAGAAATTCTTTCCACTGACCAGAGTCAATAAACAAAGTATTGGCTTTAAGGACACTTAAAGGAGCCATATTTGCATTTATATAGCGCTTGTCAACACCAGCGAGGAAGCCAGTTTACCATAGGCAGACATTGTTTAAAACTTGATTCCTCTTCCTCTGAGTGTGATATAAAATCGTAAGTCACACGATATCAGGTTATAGTCCAACGGGTTTATCTGAAATCACAAAGCCACAGAGCATGGCTTCTTCGTCAGGTGAAGTGGATGCATGTGATATATTCACAGCAAACACCCTTTTGGGATCATAGACCGAAATGGATTTCATAAAGAACCACCTTCGTGCTCTCCCAAAGATTTAAAAAACACATGTCAAACACAACAAGAGCTCATGCAAAACTCAAACCTGCAACTTCTCGCACCCTCAACATTCACTTCAAGCGAGAATCAGACCACAAGACCAATGACCCAACCTGGTGAAATCCTACTTCACAATACATCATGGTCACTCAGACCGTGATATGGTCCCTACTTCGGATTTAGAAGAGCAGAGTTCAAGGTGTATCTGCTCCAGAGGTGTGTAATGACATCTCTGAACAGGTTGATTAAACAAAATTACTATTCTCCGTGGCTTTGGTCAGTGAAAGTAACAATGAACATCTTCTCGTTCTGTCTCCCTGTTCCCAGGACAGTGCTACTTGTCCTTTCCCCTGGGACAGGGATCTCTCCATTAGCGGATGGATTAAACCATTTCTCTGCACGGGCAGGCAGTGCTGAGGGCTGGCATACGCTCTGTAGATCCCTCTCAAACACTGGAAAAGGGAAGGAGCAAAAGGGGTAGAATCAGGCTTGTGCAACAAATTATAAACAGCGATTTGGACCTTTCATCAAATGACATTTATCACAGATAGACAGAAGCTTGGAGTGCTGATGGGAAAGAGAGAAGACGAAACTGGAGATTCGTGCCTTCAGCAACTTAATGTGGGATCTTTATATGCAGCCTGTTTGGTTTTCAGGATTGCCTGCGCACAGTAATCCTCCACGAAACACCTCAGCAACGCGTGCGTCCGTTCGTTTACTGCCTCCAGGCCAGATGTTATTATCTGACACCAACAGTCCCTGATTCAGAGAATCCGAGTGAAACACTCACGTACTGAGAGACATCCCCAGTGGCCCTGAGTTGCGGGGCTGCAGACAGTACAACGCGGAAGGGAGGGTTAATAATGAGCCATTGTTTCTCCCTCACTCGCTCCGTCACAGAGGCTGGGAGAGTGACATCATAAACTCATGGCGTCATTCCCGTGCGGAAGGAAGCCTTTCAGCCCATCGAGTCCACAGTGGCTCTCTGTCGCTTGTATCGTTCTGTGGGTCTTCACAATCGGTGATATTTGTCCTCATAATACTGTCTCCGACGCCTGGATCCTTTTGTCATTCACGTCTGAAACAGAGTGGGGAATTACTGCCAGGCACCGACAAACACTGCAAGTAATGTGTTTCTACTTCACCAGGTTATTCCCACCTCAGGGAAGAGGCTTCACGACTCATTTCGTAGCAGACCAACCAAGAAAAGGAGAAGAGGGTTCAGACCATCATAAGCAAGTCGCTTCACCTGTGTAAATTTAGCCAGTGCATTAATATGAGCTGTTTATTTCAGATGCATGAAGCTGAGGGAAGCAGAAAGCTGATTAAAATCTGCACAGGCCACTACCAACCACAACTTTTGCACGTAGCAAGTAGCAGAGAATGGCTTACGATCCATCGATTTCTGGGTTATGGGCCCAGCACGCTGCAGCTGCGCCACTCTGCTAGCATACGAATAGGTACCTTTCAGGCAGGTATTACGCTTTTCGTCTGGAGTGCTGCATGTTCCTTCGAGTATGGTGTCACTGTTGTTCTGTTGCACAGGCGTGTTACGGCTGTGTAAACATAACCTTTGTCTGAGTTCCCACATTCTCTTAATCCAACTATGATTTCACTCAGAGTCACAAAATTTGCCACAGCCCAGACGGAGGCCATGCAGCCGACCTTAGCTGTGCCATGTCTCCACAATAGGCAAATGAATGTCTCTTTTAGTATCATACTTTTCCCTTCTCTACATTTTGTTACTTTTAACATAGCCATCGAATTCCGTTTTTTATCGATTGATTCTGCCTCTCTGGCACTGTCAGACATTGATTTACCGACCCTGACCCCTCCTTGTGTGAAAGCGTTCTTCCTTATGTCACTTTTATTTCTTTTCATAATGGCTCTAAGTCTCTGCCTAATCGTTCTTGACCCTTTCAGGCATGGCGTGGAAGCATTTTCACGCCCTTGTTTCCTTGTTTAGACCCTAATGGCTTGGAAAGCTTCAATCAGACCACCTTTCAATCTTCTGTTCTCTAAGGAGAACTGTAACAACTTTCCATTCTATCTTCATTGCTGACATTCAGGTACATTTTAAACCTTTAAAATTTGAAACTACCTTCGAAGGTCCACATTGCCAACACCTTCAATGCCTCCAGAAGCAATTCTCTTGATGCTGCCTGGCCTGCTGTGTTCTTCCAGCCTCGTCTTTGTCTGCCATTCACATGAACCTGTTTAGCGTTATCTCTAATCACTTCACATCCCTGCATTTTGTTGTTTCTCATGCACAATTGAACAATACTGAAGTTGAAGGAATCATTTGGAGACGGATTGCCTGCGTGAACATCCTAAAACGCTCATTCTCCATTTGAACAAGTGTTTGCTGCAATGGTACCTCAGCCCCATCCCAAAATCATGCACATCAACCTCTTTTAACAAAACTGATTTTCTCGAAAATTGATTGGACATTTTGGCAAAACTGAAGACAAGACATGATACCTTGAAACCAGGACATCTCACAGTGCTACACGGTACAAGAGCCAAACCAAAAGTCATACACCGAGACCAACGAACTATCACCAGGTCAGACAGGCCATTCTTGGACCAGCTGAGACTCGATGAGCGTGAAATACATCCCACATTTCTCCAGGAATTCCAAGCAACAAACAGTTTCCAGAGCATCATCTTCTCATTTTGTCTCCCTGGTACCTGGACGGTGCAGTTTATCCATTCCCCTGGGGCCGGGTTCTCTCATTTGGTGGAATATTGAACCATTGTTTTTCTCCTTGCTGGTAGTGCTGGAGGAGGGCAGAGCCCATTCGCTCTACTGCTCCCCCTCAATCATTTAGGGAGGGAGGCGTCAGTTACAAGCATGCGCAGGAAATGATCAACTTTGTGAACTTTCTTCAAATGTCTGTTATCCGAGGGATAGAAAGATGCTGAGCTGGCGGGAAAGAAATGCGCACATGAGACTCTTCCCTCGGGTAAATTAATATGAATTTGTTTTTGTGCAGCATGTTTGATGTTCAGAATTCGTCTTCAAACTGCAATGCTGAAGAAAAGTTTTGCAACGCAGGCGTCAGTTTCTTTGCTGCCTCCAGAGTAGGAGTTAATTTTTGGCACCAACAGTCCCTGATAAGAGAATCTAAGTGAAGCACTCAGTCACTGAGAGAAGTCCCCAACGTCACTGAGTTGTGGGGCTGCAGGCAGTACAACGCGGAAGGGAGGGTTAAAAATGAGCCATTGTTTCTCCCCCACCCGCTCCGTCACAAAGTCAGGGAGTGCGACGTCATCAACCCAGGGCCATTCAGCCCATCGAGCCATGGCGACTCTCTGTCGCTTGTATTTCTCTGAAGTATCGGTGATATATCTCCCTAAGAGTGATGTCTGCACCGTAATGCTCATAGAATCCCTACATTGTGGAAACAGACCCTTCGTCCCAACAAGTCCACACTGCACCGTAAAGCATCCCACCCAACCCCATTCCTCCCATAGCCCACACATCGCCGAACATTACGTGCAATTTAGCCCGGCCAATCCACTTAACCTGCACATCTTTGGACTGTGGGAGGAAACCAGAGCACCCGCAGGAAGCGGGGAGAATATGCAAACTCCACATCGACAGTCGCCCACGGGCAGAATTGAAGCTGGGTCTGTGGCGCTGTGAGGCAACATTGCTAACCACTGAACCACTGTGCCTTCCGATGCTGTCTCCGACATGCTGATCCTATTATCATTCACATCTGAAACGGCGTGCGGAATTACTGCCAGGCATAGAAAAAACTGCACCTGATGTGTTTCAACTTTCCCAATTTATTCCCATCTCAGATAAGAGGTTTTACAATTCAGTTCAGAGCAGAAGACAGAGTATAGCAGAAGACCTTCACAAGCATGTCAAGTCCCCTATGTAAGCTTGGCCAGTGTATCAGTATGAGATATTTATTTCAGACGCATGAAGCTATGGGAAGCGGAAAACTGATCAAAACACATGGTACGGGACAGAACCCCACATGCCTGTAGCAAATGGCAGAAAATGGTTGCGAATTTTCGATCTCCGAAGTATGGGCCTAGCACGCTCCCGCTGCACCACTCTGTTGCTCCAGCGTGTGACTTTTTCAACAAGTATTCAGCTTTTCATCTGGTGTGTGGCATGTACCTTAAAGAATGATGTCAAAAGATCTTCACTGTTGTTATGTAATATTCTGTTGCTTAGACGTGTCGCGCTTGTGTAAATATTACCTTTGTCTAAGTTCCCACATTCTATTGGTCGAGCTGTGATTCCACTCAGAATCATGAAATTTATCAAAACGCAGACGGAGGCCATGTAGCTCGCCTTACCTTTGGGTGCGCCGGGTCTCCGCAATAAATACATGACTGTCTGTTTTAATATCATACTCTTGCCTTCTCCCTGTAACTCTGCATATTGTGACTTTTAACAGAACCATCGAATTCCATTTTGTTTGGCGTGAATCTGCCTCTTTGTCGCAGTCAGACATGGATTTACAGATCCACTTAGTCGTTGAATAAAAACGTTCTTTGTCATGTAATTCTTACTTCTTTTCCTCATGACTTTAAATCTCTGCCTAATCGGTTCAATCTTTACAGGTATGTGAGCATTTTCAACCCCTGATTTCCTCTGTTCATACCCCTCACAACTTGGAAAGCTTTAATCAGACCAGTTTTCCGTTCTCCAAGGAGAACTATCTCAACTTTCCAATCTATCTTTCTTGCTGACATTCTTCACACACGTCACCATTCACGCGAACCTGTTCAGCACTGTCTCCAATCACTTTCCGTCTCAGCTTCCTGAACTTTCACACATACATAATTCAGCAATAATGCAGCGGAGAATTTGTTCTGATGAATGGTCTTGGCCCAAAATGTCGACTCTCCTCCTACGCTGCTTGACCTGCTGTGTTCCTCCAGCTCCACACTGTAGCGATTCTGTCTCCAGTTCTTGCGATCTCCGGAATCATTCAGATTGCGTAGCAAACATCTGGAAATATTCTTTTTCGCTTTGAATAAGTGTTAGACCAGCATCATTTTCCAGAAAGCTGGTCAGGTAGTTTAGTGAAAGTGAAGTTATGACATCTGGACTCGTCCGGGATTTGAACCTGGGACCTTTCATATGTCCGCGGAATATAAGACCCGAAGCAAAAATCATACCCCTAGACAAACGAGCCATCGGGCAAGGTTGCACCCCTTTCAGCGTGAAGTACATTCCACTTTATTCGGGGAATTCGAAGCAGCAAAGAATTTCAAGAATATTTTCTTCTCAATCTGTCTCCCTGCTCCCGAGACGGTGCCGTTTGCCCCTTCTCCTGGCACCGGATTCTCTCCATTGATGGATTATTATACCATTTGTTTCCACTTGGATCACAGAAAGTTTTGAAAAATTCGTGAAGCTGGAGATTGGGTTTCTGTTTTGTTTTCTTTCCATGTTTCCACCTACCAACTGAATTTTGTTCCCAAAATCTCGTCGCAATCTTCAAGTTTCATCATGCCTGGGGCTGAGGGAATTCAGATTTGTGGAGATATTCAAAAGGCTGGGGTTGTTCTATTTAGAGCAAAGAAGGTTAAATGGAGATTTCATGGTGCTAGACAGTGAGACACTGTTTCCACAGGTGAGGATCAATGAACAGGTAAATGGGATTTTAGAACATTAAAGATAAAGAGAGTTGCACTTACTGAGGACGTTTCACCACCAGTGATGATGTTTGTTGACTACGGGTAGGGGTTGTATAAAACTTGCTTCCTTCTTCCCCGTGCACGATATATTCACTGCAAACACTCTCAGGGATCTCAGACTGAACTCGATCTTATTGAAATCAGATCTCATCATTTTGATGTGTTTTTGATCTGCTTCCCGTAAGTCAATGCATCTGAAATAAATATCTCATATTTTTATATGGGCCAAGTTTACACAAGTGAGATGAGATGCGTCTGAAGGTCTGAATGGCCTTCTCCTGTTCTGTTTCTGTCTGCGATGGTCTTATTTGTTAAAACTGTTCTCTGAGATCGCAGGAATAAAGTGTTGAATTTGAAAAATATCAGTTGTAGTGTTTTACATGCGAGGGACACCCTGCAATAACTCCCCACGCTGTTTCAGAAAGCAGCGTCCTGAAAAGTTGTGAATGACAAGAGGATTGGAGACAGCATCACGACACAGATACAGTTCACCATTATTAGGACGGATATTACCGATTATGAATAACCACGGAGAGATAGAAGTGACAGAGAATTGTTGTTGACTCGATGGGCTGAACGGGTTCTTTCTCCCCGGGAATGACGCAATGCGTTTATGACGTCACTCCCCCTGTCACTGTGACGTGGAGATGCCGGTGAAAAGTGTCACTTCACCTGATGGAGGAGCAGCGCTGTGAAAGCGTGTGATTTCACATAAACCTGTTGGACTACAACCTGGTGTCATGTGACTTCTGATTTTGTTCACTGTCTCTGTGACAGAGCAGGAAAGTGAGAAACAATGGCTCATTTTTAACCTTCCCTTCCACGTTGAACTGTCTGCAGCTCCGCAGCACAGGGACATTGGGGTGACTCTCAGTGAGTGAGTGTTTCACTCGGATTCTCTTAATCTGGGACTATTGGAGTCAGATATTAACCCCTGCCCGGTCGTAACAAAGAAACCGACATCCGCGTTGCAAAAGACTTTCTGCAAACCAAATAGGCTGCACAGAAAGATCCCGTATAAAGTTTCTAAAGGGAATAGTCTCCAGTTTCGACTTCTCTCTTTTCTAGCAGCTCTGCATCCTTCTCTCAGTCTCTGATTAATGTCATTTGATGAATGTTCCCAATCGTCGTTTATAATTTCCTGACGTCTGATTCTGCCTCTTCTGCTTCGTCACCCTTCCAGTGTTCAAGAAGGAGCTGCAAAAGGTATACCATCCCCAAGCACTGCCTGCCCGTGGAGGGAAATGGTTTGATCCATCTGCCATTGAAGACAGCCCGGTGCTCGGGGAAAGGAGCAAATAGCAGCAGCCCGGGAGCAGGGGCAGAATGGGAAAAAGCTGTTCATTGTTGTTTTCACTGCCCGAACTGAGATTTTTTAAATGTAAGCAGCCTGTTCAAAGATGTCATTACACACCTCTGGAGCACATGGAACTTGAAACCGGTTTCCAACATCCAAAGATCACTGTATGAGGGTCAACTAGATTACAACAGAAAGCTGATGCTCGATGGAACTGTTCGTTGGTGTCGAGGTGTGAGGGTCGTTGATGAGGCTGTGAGTGGTCCCGCATTTCAATTATCTGTAGCTGCGTCCTCTCTTCGCTGTTTGATGTCTTTTCGTGAAAATCTTTGGGAGTGTGTGAAGGTGGTTCATTATGAAATCTAAGACAGTCTGAGATCCCAAAGGGTCTTTGCAGTGAAAATCCCACACTCGGAGAAGACGGAATTGAACTGTTACTCACCCTGGTCAGTGGAAAGAATTTCTCACGATCAGCTCAATCAAACTGCCCAACCCCACCCCTAACATGAAAAACAACGTGAGATTTGTTAGTTGGGAGGCGAAAATGGGAAGGAAACAACGTAGAAAACCCAATCTCCAGCTTCGGGAATCTTTTAAAGCTCTTTGTGAACCAGACTCGGGGGTGAGTGAAGGGTGAACGGTCTGAATGAGCAGAGCCAGTCAAGACATCTTCCCCATCTTTATGACGCTGGAGCATTGACACTTATGTTCTCGTTGTCATTACCCGATCTAAGACGTTGAAATAATCAGGATTCTTTGAAAAGTTCAGGAATTCAAACAGGATCTCTGCGGCAGTGCAATCAGATACTTGGGAAGAGACAAAAAGTGGAAAGGCTGGGAGAGAAATGGCCCGGGTTTCAGGAGAGCTATTTCCCGATGACACGGATGTCTCTGCAGGGAGTGGGATCAGGCTGTTTCCATGTTTCCACAATAAATGTCACAGACTCTATTTTCAAGCGGAAAATTGGCAAAGGGTCGTTGATTTTCTTGTAAAATGACAATCAATCTGAAACTCACGAAATCATATCTTATAGACAATGTCCCAGATTCACCATTCCCATCCATGGATATGTCCTGTTCCACCTGCATGACAGACCCAGCATACGTGGTGGCACAATGTGACATATTCGAGGAAATTAACTTGGAGTTCTCAACATGGTTACCTGATCCCATTCAGTCTCAGGGCATCCAGTTTAACGTGGACAAGGAAACCGCCTGCTGATTCCCGCC
>NC_063339.1:85982319-86020442 GCF_021869965.1 Rhincodon typus
TGAAGAATATCCAAAGGAGGGTCTAGAGTCTCGTCAGTTGTTTCTTCTCTCTCAGATCATTTCACTCTCGTTGCATTTGAAAAAGTGTCCAGAATAAGTCCTGGATTCGCCCTGTGACATACCTTCCCGGTGTCCTGCAAATTCGGAGCATGACGTACGAGAGAAAAAGGTAGAGGAGGAGGAAAGAAAAGTTAGGACAATGAAGTAAAGAAGAGCGGAATGGAGGAAATAAAGGGACAGATAGACAGGCAGAGAGAGAAAGAAGAGGAATGAAGAGAGACAGAGGCATTGTGGTGATTCAACAGAGAATGAGCACTACCCTTTGACCTCCTTAGCCAATTATAGTTTAAAATCATTATGTTGCGATCACTTCGCTTAATCCTGTACAGCAGCAGTGCACGTGTGAGCTTGTGATGTAAAATTTGCGCATCTGTTTCCAGATCAGACAGTTTAAATCACGTCCTGCGCACGCTGTTCATATGCAAATAAGTTCCCTTAAACCCTATATTACGACGGAGGTTGTTGGTGATGACGCATGTTGACCAAAATCTTCTTTCCTGTTGTTTTAGATTGCTCTCAAAGATTCCCTCTCAGTTTTACATGGGAACAATGGTTCAAGTATGTGTTGTGCATTGTTTGGGTAAATTCTCAGCTCCCCCAGTGCGAGAAGTAAAACATAAACTGTTCATCATGGGGTTAAAACACAGCCGCCTCCCTCTGGGCAGTCGATTCGTTCAGTTGGTGATAGCACGGTGTTAATATCATTATCCTGATATTTTACCACTTAATCTGTAAACACCCAAATTCATGATTCAATCTATCAGGAGATTCCAGCTCCTCTTCTATTATAACAGAGTGACAGTGACTTCATAAAGTAATGCTTCCAAAAAACAACAATTCCTTTCCTCTCATAAGACACAGTTACAGTGATCTTTATTCAACAGCAGGTTCAGAAACCACAGTGTGACAGCCCCTCTCCACGTTCACAGTGAGCCTGAATTTTATAGACTGTGTCGAGTGCAGGGAGACAGAATCAGAAGAAGTTCTTGAAA
The DNA here is from genome assembly GCF_021869965.1 of Rhincodon typus. Lineage (NCBI taxonomy): Eukaryota > Metazoa > Chordata > Chondrichthyes > Orectolobiformes > Rhincodontidae > Rhincodon > Rhincodon typus. The sequence continues at coordinate 85,983,372 of NC_063339.1, forward strand.
TTCTTTGCTGCTTTGGATCCCAGTAGCAAGATGAAATGTACTTCACACTGAGAAAGTTCCAGCTGGTTCAGAATTGGGGTTTCAAGTCTGGCAATGGCTCGTTTGTTTAGGGGTATGATTCTCGCTTTGGGGTTTGTAGGTTGCTGATATGGGAGAGATCCCGCGTTCAATTCCCGGACGATCCCTGATGCCTGGTTTTCGGTTTTGCCAAAAAGCCAATCAGCTTTCCGAAAAAGAGTTTGTGTTCAATGAGGTCGGACTTCCCGAAGGAAGGATGAGACAGAGGTGCCATTGCGGCCAACAGGGCAAAGCAAAACACAAAACATGCCTCATGATGTTTGGCCATGCCATCCGACGTTGAATGAAACCTCCATAAAAAGCCAGTGAAACGCATTACTTGCAGTGTGTTCGATGCGCAGGGCGCCCTGCAATAATTCCGCACACTGTTTCAGGCAGCAGGGTCTTTCATGTGATACGGGGAGTTGTGAATAACAAGAGGACCATGACAGTAATAAATCGAATCAAATCAACTCAAAGATCAGCCCATCGAAGACAGCATCACAACACAGACACCATTATGAGGACGGATATCACCGTTCCTGAAAAAAAGGACAGACAGATACAGGTGACAGAGAGTCGCCGTGGGCTCGATGAATTGAACGGCTTCCTTTGGCATGGGAATGACGCCATGAGTGAGAGTTTCACTCGGATTCTCTTAATTTGAGAGTGTTACTGTCAGATATTAACTGCTGCCCAGCCACAGCAAACAAACTGATCCCGCGTTGCAAAAGTCTTTCTGCAGGATTGCTGTATGAAGACGAATCCTGAACACCAAATCGGCTGCACAAATAGAACTCATGTTGATTTACCTGACGGAAGAGTCTCCAGTGTCCATTTCTCTCTTTCCCAGCAATTGGGCATCTTTCTTTGTCTCTGTCTTGGAAAACAGACATTTGGAGGAAATTCGCAATCAAAGTTGTTAATTTCCAGCTCATGCGAATAAAGCAAGTGTTTGAGAGATCAGAAGAGCGCATGCGTTATTCCCTCCCCCTGCACTGCTTGCAAGTGGAAGAAAATGGTTTCGTAATCCACCAGTGGAGAGTGCTCGGCCCCAGGGTAAGGGACTAACAATACTGTCTCGGGAGCAGAGACACAGTATGAGAAGATGTTCTTGAAACTGAATTCTGCTTCACACCTGGTTCCGCGCTGGAAATGCAAGGGTTTTACTGGCTCGTTGGTCGAGAAGTATGATGCTTGCTTGGGGATTTATATTCAATCAACATGTGAGTGGTCCCGGATTCAAATGCCAGGCAAGCTCTTAGTTTTGCTAGGTCGCTTCATCAGCTTTTCGAAAACAGAGCTGCACCTCATGAAGTCGGACTTCTTGAAACAGGATTGAGCTTCGGCAGCAGAGGTGTCATAGTAGCAAACATGGCGCGTGTTGAAAATGAAAACAAGGGTTTCAGGATGTTAACCCACGCAATCTGACGTTGAATAAATCCTCCATCTGGATTATCACAAAGATTTGGGCGGGAAACCTCAGGAAGCAGAGACGCTATTTGATTGTGGACAACGCTGAAAAAGTGCGCGTGAAAGGTGCCGCGTATGTGGAATGTCAGCGATGAAGATAGACTGGAAGGTTGAAAGCTGGTCTGATTGAAGATTTCCAAGTCATGAAGGGTCTACACAGAATCAATAAAGAGAAAATGTGCCCATGCATGGGAGGATCGAGACTGATTAGGCAGAGGTTCATTTGAAAAAGCAAAAGTGACATCAGGTAAAATGTTTCCACACAGGGAGTGGTTGGAGTCTGTAATCACTGTAATCACTGATTGCGACAAAGAGTGAGGTTCAATCGTGTTATTGAAAAACGAATTCGATGGTTACGTTAAAAGTAGCAACGTGCAGAGTTACAGGAAGTAGTCAAGAGAATGACCCATTTCCTCATTGTGGAGAACCGGCAGAGCTAAGGTGGGCTGCATGGCCTCCATCTGCACTGTGATAAATTTGTGATAAATCAGTGTTTGACCAGCAGAATGTGGGAAGTTGGACAAAAGTGATATTGACACAGCGGGACACATTGCACGACAAAATATTACACAACATGTGCATGTCACAGGGAGGATGGCGCTGTCTGAATCGGCGTGGGGAAATACTGCAGGGTATTCTGTGGATCAGGCACAATGCACTTTACCATTTAGGTCATGCCACAGTGGGAGAGCCAGAGAAGGCCAATCCGTTCATTATACCCGTGACAGTTTAGTTGGGGACAAAAGCTATGTGAAATATATGATAGATTTGTGCGGGTTTGAAGTGTTTACTGGAAGCAGGAAGCTCAGGTGATATAGGGTAACAGGTGACGGCAGGAGCAGTAAATACATTCTTCAGAACATTGGAAAACTCTGATGTATTGAGTTCTGGTTGATGGGCAGCATGCTTTCACTAGACCACGCTGTTACAGAAGGTAGTATGTCAATGCCTCACAGCGTCTTGCTGTATAGAGGCAAATACTTAGCTGTTCATCAGAGTTACACAGACGGAAATTCATTTTTTTTTTCCAATGTGAGGGAAGTCTTTATGTAATAGGGATTATATTCAAAAGCCTTTCACGTCAACAAGCACGCTCCATCTCAGTGTGTTGCGTGCTTCCTTAGCACTTTATCTGTCATTGTGAGTGTCGTGAGGTACTTTACACCTTCTGCATGTCATTTACCTGACCCTTACCTTCTGGGTGTTGTGACGCAATGGGATAGTGAAACCAGGGTCAGGCTGAAAATATGCGTGCTCAGCTTCAAAACCGATGGAAAACTAACAAAGACCCACCGGAGGGTTTTTTTGTGTATTCTGGATTATTTCCTTAAATCTCTGCCATTACATATGCACTGAACAATTTCGTAACTTAATCTTCCACTTCATTTCAGCCATCCCTCGCTCCAAGTGGTACCATTGCCTTTATTTCGGTATAAAGCGCTCGTCTTAGATTCAAACCGTCCTCCCTCAAAGTAAACGTGAAACTCAGTCGCAATATGATCACTGCAACGTAGAGGTTCCAACACTCTGATGTCATTGATCATTCCTGTTTCATTGTCCTCTTTTCTTGTAGAAAGTATAGCTATGAAAGAATAGCTATTGATGGTGTTCAGACAAATTTGAATGTCATTGTACACGATTCAGGAAATGTTACCATCCGCAGTCAAACGAAAAGTAAGGAATATAACGGTCGGGACAACCTTTATTGAGAACAACAACAACAACCTTCTGAGATCGTCTATCAATTCGATTTTTTCTGCATTCAGATTTCCAGCATCCGTAGTTCTTTGTTACATGTTAGCTTGATTATCGTTTGGGATAAAATAGATTACCTTACAGCGCCTTTCCTGCTTCTAAAAAATTATTCAGCAGTGCTGTGGTTCTGAAAACCTTGCAAAGGACAGAGTAAGTTGCCTGTCTGGGAATCGAACACAGCCCGCAGCGCTGAAAGCCCCGAATCCTAACCACTAGACCACCAGAGAAAGCATCCCCGTTGCTGCCATCTTTTCTCAATGACACTATTTTAGCCTTTTCATTCTATTGCTTATTTTGTCTGCAGATCAGTTTGTCCCCGTCTTCGAGTTTTTATTCGTGTGGAAAAAGACCATTCGGCCATCTTTTCAGTGCGTGTCTTCAGGCATCCATCTATTCTACTCCCAGTTTCCAGCGTTTCTCCCACCGCCTTTGGTGATCTTAATTTTAGAGTGCAAATTTCAATGAGATTACCCCTGAAATCAACGAATGGGACTGAAGTTTGAGATGATAAAACTATGTTAAAGCCCCTTGAAGTAATCGTCCTCATGTTAAGCCACAGAGGGAGATACACAGACATATCCCCCGAGAGTAACAGAAGCCTCATGGTTATATGCGCTCCGTAGCCATCATGTCCACGCTCTGTCGCCGTACACACCGTTCCCCGGCAAAAGGCAGCTTTATGTGGAACACAAGCAGTTTATCTGACGATGGGAGCCGTTGCCATGAGCTGAGATATGAAATGGACAGTGAGTTGAAATAGTCCCACACTGATGTTGCTAATGGGCAACTTTCAATTTCTAAAACCCAGCGATCCAATCTCTTCAGCTGCTCGGAATCTGACAAAAACTGCGCTGGGCACACATTCCGCTTCAGAAACAACTGACAGTTTGCAAATGTCGGAAAGCTGTCAACTTCATTCCAGAGAGGGAAGATACAACATTTCAATCTTCCAATCCAAAGTCAGACGCTGTATCAATTTCACCACTGGCTCCACACGTATTGCTGCATCTTTCATCCTGTCGACTTCCAATGTTAACAGGGATATCAGCGGAAAGAGCATTCACAAGTTGAATAACCAGCAAAAATAATCGCCGTCACTGCTTTACTTCAATGTTCTCCACTTTTTGAAACGGTGAATTTCACTGGCAAACGAAACACATCTGTCCTCACATGCCCGCTTCACTGTCACCCGTTTCTCTGCCACATGTTTCTCTTCTGGAACATGCCATTGTTTTATTCACAGTCATTGCGAAGTTCTGCCTCTCGTATGTTTATTTTTAAAATTATTTCCTCGCAACTTAAAAATGTCCTCAGCCTTGAAATCTCCCATCCTAGGGAAAAGACTAATACCATTAGTACTGTCTACACGTCTCATTATTTTATGAACTTCTGTCAGGTCGCCTCTCCTAAACGCCAGTGAAAAAAGTCGAAGTCTATCCAAACCTTTCTTTATAACTCAAACCTTCCATACCAGGCAACATCCTGGTAAACCTCTTCTAACACTCGCCAGCTTGATAATATGCCCCCTACAACTGTGCGACCGAAACTGCGCACTATATTCCAGAAGAGGCCTCACCAATGATCTTTACAATCTCAACATGACTTCCCAACTCCTAAATTCAAACGACTGAGCAATGAAGGCAAGCGCGCCAAAAGTCTGTTTAACCATCCTGTCTATATGTGATGTAAAACTCAACGAATTATGTACCTGCACCCCTAGGTCCCTAAGGAGGCATGTTAACAGTGAGACAAAGTCTGTGGGCGTGTGGGGAATAGGTTAGAATTTCTTTGACTTCACGTGTAAAGAAACTTTTTGTACACGTGCAGCTGAATAAGATTGGTAGTTGATTCTCCGTGGAACATTTTAAATGGAGCTGAACATTTTTTTAAAATTAAAAGATAAAGTTAGACCCTCTCGAGTCGGAAGGAAACCGTCGCTCAGAGACGCAATTCCCGCTTTAAACTGGTGCCTTAAAGATTTGAGCACATTCCGATAATGTTAGGTACATTGCATACTTTCTGAACTCCATCCAAGAAATCCACAAACAAGACTCCGTCTTTTTGCATATTTAACCCTTCCTTCTTCTCAGCAGCTTTTTTTTTAAGCTGATAAAAATTCTGACCAAAGTTGAAGGAGATAAATCTAATTTCTTTTTGATTATTTCAATGAGGTGTGTGAGTTTGCAGCAAATTGAATAAATTGAAATGAGTTAAACAGCTTTTTGCCCTCAACTTAACTCAGCGCAGTCAGCCATGTGAGAAAAGTCTTCGAGCTGGAAAAGATCACCTTCTTTTCTCTCTCCGCAGATGGTTATTCACATTTTGAATACTTGTAGGGCGTTTGTCGATCGTTGAGTCATTTCTTAATTCACAGAAACTGGTATTTTCCCATAAACTCAAAATTGCCTCCCCTCATTACCCTCTTCAGCCACAACAAATTAAAACTGCTCCACCTCAGGTTTGAATTCACAACCTCGGCATTGCACACACTTCGATAGTGACATATAAGTGCAGCACGCTGACCACTTGCGCCACTAAAGCGACCTGCTTGGTATTGCCTCCATATTTCTGGTTATACCTTAACAGTTGGCAACTGCCTGTGACTGGGATTTTATGATCGTCTTCACCGGTGGTTCCGAAGTTGTTCAAGGAACTTGCTTAATTACACACTGCTAAATTGCATTGATCATTGAAATGTACATTTTCAACATTTTCCTCCACTGTCCTCTGAGCCCTTGATGTTTTTACTCTGTAGAAATATCTCAGTTGTATTCTTGAACAGACTCAATAACTGACTTCCAAAGCCTCTCGGGCACCAAATTCCAAAGCTTCACCTCACTCTGAGTTCTCTCACCTCAGTCTGCTGTTTGGGAAGAGTTCCTGTTGCGGGAAATTAACTTCATCGTGTATCTGATGCTGCTCCCGGTATGACATCTGGCACTGCACTCATTTCCCTTTTTGCACTTGCTCACCTGTTGCCCTGATCGTGTCATCAGGCTCAGGAAAAGAACACAGACCAATGTCCAGCAAGATAAATTTTATTGGTAAAAAGCAGTTCATGAGGCTTTCTGGGCAGTTTAGTTTCTTTACGAGTTTTGCATCATTTAGCATTTTGAAACTGTGCACTTTGTACACAAGTGTGACTCATTAATATCTGTCCAGAAGAGAGGTTGGTGCCAATACTGACTCCTGGGAACAGCACTGCGCTCTCTCCTCTAGTCTGGAAAACAATTCCTCTCAGGAAATATTACATCCCCGCTGTCACAAGGCTTCTGTGGCATCGTGCAAATTCTTCACAGAATTTAATTCAGCGATACTTCACCAACTTCCTTTGAAAAGTTCACACAGACGACAGGACCCACACTACACCCATTGTCATAAAACTTTACCATTACTTTATTCAAGGACACATTCCAAGACTTTAACGACGACTGAATGCATAAGAATGCAACACAAAGGTAAATTGAATTTCACGGTAAAAGTTGTTAAATAAGAAGAGACCAGAACTGGGTTTAGAATATCAGATGATCATGTGCAGCACTGCAGCAAAAACTCCGTTCCTGTAAGTGAGAAATCAACCCCTGAATCACCAATATTCACACGGCCACGTGTTCCATGTATCCAGTTGGAAACCTGTGTGAAGAAGCATGCAGTCTGATAGCGCGCATGTGAGAATCCTCCACTGTCTGATCTAAAGTTGCAACAGGAGCTGCCCATTGCAGCTGTGAGAGGAATGGGGTAAAAATGATGAACTTGATATTCAGTGGGGTCGATTCACCATTGTCTTCATCTGATAGCAACGTTTGAGAGGCATTCAGACAGACTCATGAGCAGGCAGGAAATGGAGGAATACGTAACCACGGGCGGGCAATTGGGATTAGCTCAGAATGGCGGTCGGCAGAGATTTATGCAGTCCTGTCAGATGTTCCGTGCAATTGTTGAAAACTCTCTGTCTGAAACAACACCGAAAGATACCAACATAGGAACAGGAAGAGGACATTCAACCCGTCCCGGTGACTCGCCAATCTAAAAAGTCAGGGCTAATTTAAAGCTTCAATGATTTTTCCGACCCCATCCTCACAACTCTCATTGGGGACCTGAAATGTATAGGTCTCTAAATATATTCAAGGTGACAAATCAAATGTATAACTGGAACGTTATTTTGGACTTCTCCGTCAAGTATGCAGGTTTGTCGTATGAGCAGTCGCTTCTGGTCGAATTATTCTCTGAAAACTTGCACGAGAAAGTGACGAACTTCCTCTGATCAGCAGCAGGGATCCGAACGACAGGAACCGATGTTTAAGTAGTTTTCACAGAACATCACTAATTCATTTGGAAACAGAAGTAAAAGTCGATTTTGGTGGAACTTGAACCCACAACCTTTGAATCCCAATTCTTTAGGAGATTATTGCGCTGCCTTTCATAACACAAAGAGGCGCGCCCTTGGTTTCCTAGTTGGATCGTTTTGCATAGAAAGTTGGCCATGGCCCAGTGTGTTCACGACGTTCATCAAGCATCGGTGTCTCCGTCCGTGTAATGAGGACTCTTTGAATATTGATCAGAATCGTGTGTTGAGTGTTAGTTTAAAATACTCAACAATAATCCCACTAGATAAACCTGTGCTTGTGGTCTATCGCTCTTTATTGTTCCTGTTTCTTTTCATTCGATGCAAATTCATAGTAAGGCAAGTTGTAAGGAATGATGGGAGGGAAAATCTTGTTCCCTTTCATTATCCCAATTTAATGTACATTTCAATAAAGTTTAGGCGATAGGTTCTAATTCTTGATTTGGACACAACTGCAATGTCGACTGTTCAAGAATCTCTAAACTGACAAGAATTGGATTCCAACTGCAACTTCCGTGGGTGGGGGCCGATGCAACGACGAACGGCAAAACCGAGAACAAAAACAGAAGTTGCTGGAAAAGCTCAGCAGGTCTGGCAGTGCTGTTCCCAGGAATCAGTATTGCGGCCAAAATCTGAAATTGCTGGAAACGCTCAGCAGATATGACAGCATATGTGAAGAGTAATCAAAGTTCAGGTTTCGGGTTCGGTGACCCTTCCTCAGAACTGATCGTAGCAAAGTTATTGTCGGTTTTTATGCAGAAGGTAGGGTGGGTGGAAGGTCTAAAGAGTAAGCAATAGTTGGAACAGTTGGGCAGACAAAGGAGTGGGTAACGATCTGGCTAGGAGGGTGAAAAACTATTAATGGAGACTGCTGGTGGCGAACAAAGGGATGTGTGTAATAGTATTGGGACCAATTCTCTCCTGAACCCATATTACTGAATCGCACTTGTTTCCAGATAAGGCAATTTCAAAATCCTAAATGAGGCTAAACTGACAAATGAACTCAACAACGCAGAAACTGGTCTTTTCCAACAAAGTCCGTTTCGCTGAACGTCGCTCTCTGTCATTTTCGAGTGTTTGATGTTTCAAGAGTCGCATGTCTATGTTAATAAAACCTGGTTTAGGGGAGACTTGATCTCACAACCTCTGCAATTCACCCCCGCTCTCTGTATGTCTTATTGCAATATTAATTGATCCCTTACAGTATTACTTTAGCATATGTGAAGAGGAAATAGTGGGGACAACAATCACTGGGTGCTGCGGCCACAACGCAGAGTACTGACCATTGTACATTCACAGTGCCGCATCATGAGGTGAGCAGAAATAGGAATAAGTGTCGTGCTGGAGGGCGTGTCAGGAGCACCACCAGATAGTCAACATCAATACTCGCCAAACAGCAGACAGTGATGAGGGAAAGCAGAGGGAGGAGAATCTTTGGAATTTGGAGCCCCGGAGATTATGAATGTTCAGTATTGACTCTGTAAAAGACTGAGATTGATTGATTTCTATAGATTAAAAACATCTAGAGCTCAGGGGACTGTGCAGAAAAATGACATTGAAGTAGGAGGTCGTCGATGATCTCATTGAATGGTAAGGCGGGCTCGAAGTGCTGAGTGGCCGCATCATACTCCGATTCCTCACAGACTACAATTAAAACTTTCTTTCTGATATTCACTTGGCGAATGTGATCCATTTTCAAGTGGAAATGATTTAATTTTTCTGGGGTACAATCTTGTTTTTTTTTTAATTAACAATTGAGTTTAACATCGGTTACTTCGCTTCAAGGAAGTAATCACTGCTGCAGGAGACCATACAATCCCGGTTCCCAGGCCCGGAATCAGAGAAACTCAGTGGTCCAGCCGCGAAGATACAACCAGAAACAGGGTTGGCAATGAGCACTTAGAGAACCTTCTTTCCTGTGTACTATGCCACCAATTTTGGTTTCGTTCGTAAACTTACTAACCATGACTTCCATGAGTTCCGTTGTTTTCTGATGTAGATCAATGATTTAGATTTAGTTGTAGTGGCCATGCTTTAGATGTTTGCAGATGATGCAACAATTGGTCACATAGTTAACCACGAGGAAGCAAGCTGTAGGCTGCGCGGAGATATTAAACAATTTGGAAGAAAATGGTGATAGGAATTCAATCCAGAGAAGTGGATGATAATGAAATTGGGAAGGGTAAACTATGGGAGTGCACAAAAACAGTAAGGGCACTGAATGGTTTAGAGTAAAGAAGAGAGCTTGGAGTGGACATTCACAGATCCATGAAGGTGATTGGATAGGAAGATCAGGTGTTCGAGAGAAGGTTTGGGGACTGGCAGTTTAGAGACCATCTAGAGGACAGAACACAAGTTTGGTCACTGCACTAATCAACTGGAAAAAAAATCATAAGGCAGAAGATGGAGGGCAGAAATAGGCCATTTGGTCCATCAAGCTTTCTCCACCACTCAGTGAAATCATCACTTATACTGCTCCAAATCAGGTTGGAATGTTCCTCAGAGGGGAACTTACAGATGGAGTTGTTCTGATGCATCTTCTGCTCTTGCCCACTTAGGTGGTACAGTCTGTGGGCTGCTTGAGTTACTCTAGTGCATCTTGTAGATGGTGTACTCTGTTGCCACTGTGCCTCGGTGCTGAAGAGAGTTGATATTGAAAGTACTGAATGGGGTGCCAGTTAAGTGGACTGCCTTTCCTGCATTGTGTCAAGTTTCTTGAGTGTTGTTCGAGCTGCACCCAACCAAGCAAATGGACAGTATCCCACTATACTCCTGACTTGTGCCTTGCAGGTGATGCACAAGTTTCTGGGAGTCAAAAGTTGGTTTAACCACCACAAGACATCTATTCACTTGCAGCAACAATATTTATATGGCAGGTCCAGTTCAGTTTTTCCTCAACATTTGCCCCTAGGATGTCAGAGTGGGGAATTCAGTGAAGATAAATGAAAATAAAGTCAATGAGATATGAAATCATCAGCAAGCATTCTCACTTCTGCATTATGCAGTCAGGGTGAAGAAGGGTAAGGAGTTAGCAGTGTGTAAAAGGGTGATATAAAAGTAATGGAGAGGAACACTGTAGTATATGCCATACAGGAGTAAATAAACTTGAAAAGTAATACAGAGTAGGGTTGAGTGAAATACATCCATACAAAGGACATTATTATTGTAGCTCAGGTATTTAACGGTATATCCATAACAGTGAACAGTCAGCAGTCACTTCGGCTTCAGACATCATCTGTATAATATAAGATAGTCACAGAAGTGTTACTCCTAAATGGAAAGGCATGTACTGAGAGCAAGTGCTGGGTGACAGATAAGCTCTGAGGATAACACGGAAGTGTAATTCGTGTTGAAATTAGAGAACAGCATCTTATATATGTCAATCATTTACTGAAAAAAAAGTTTATTTTGTACTTCTTTGCGAAGCGAGGGAGAGTGGGACAGGGAGCAAGGGACGGGGAGGGAGCAAGGGACGGAGAGGGAGCGAGGGATGGTGAGTGAGGGAGGGAGCAAAGGACTGGGAGTGAGGGAGCAAGGGACAGGGAGCGAGGGAACGATTGACGGCGAGGGAGCGAGGAATGGGGAGGGACTGAGGGAGCTAGTGAGTGAGGGATGGAGCGAGGGAGTGAGGGACGGAGCGAGGGAGCGAGGGACGGGGTGGGAGCAAGGGATGGGGAGGGAGCGAGGGATGGGGAGGGAACAAGGTACGGGGAGGGAGCAAGGGACTGAGGGACAGGGAGGGAGCGAGTGAGCAAGGGACGGAACGAAGGAGCGAGGGACAGGGAGGAAGGGAGGGAAGAAGGGGCTGTTAAGGATGGAGAGGGAGGGATCGAGGGACGGGGAGGGAGAGAGGGAGCGAGGGGCAGCGAGGGAGTGAGGGATGGGGAGGGAGCAAGGAAGCGAGTGTGCGAGGGTCGGACCGAGGGAGCGAGGGGTGGGGAGGGACGGAGCGAGGGACGTAGAGGGAGGGAGAAAGGGACGGGGAGGGAGGGAGCGAGGGATGGAGATGGAGGGAGCGAGGGACGGAGAATGAGGGAGGGAAGGATCCTTGGATGAGGAGATAGGGAGCGAGGGGGAAGGAGCGAGGGACGGCGAAGGAATGACAGATGTGGAGGGAGCGAGGTATGGGGAGCGAGCGAGGGACGGGGAGCCGGGATGGGGAGCAGAGCAGCGAGGGATTGGGAGGGAGGGAGCAAGGGACAGGGAGGGAGGGAGCGATGGATGGCGAGGGAGCGAGGGATGGGGAGGGAGCGAGGGAGGGAGCGAGGGACAGGAGCGAGTGAGGCACTGGGAGCGAGAGAGGGATGGGGTGCGAGGGACAGACAGGGAGGGTACGGGGGGAGGGAGCGAGGGACAGGGATGGCGACAGAGAGGAGGGAGCGAGGGACATGGACTGGGAGGGAAAGGGTGCGAGGGACGGTGAAGGAGCGAGGGATGGGGAGGGACGGGATGGGAGAGAAGGACGGGGAAGGAGCGACGGGGAGGGAGCGATGGAGTGAGCGACAGGGAGGGAGAGAGAGCGCAACAGGGAGTGAGAGAGATAGCGACAGGGGCAGGGGCTGGAGTACAGGGGGACGGGGCCCAGGGAGCCAGATACAGGGCTGGGGGCCACGGGGTTGGGGGACAGGGAGCCAGGGCGTTACAGAAATAACTGAGGGACTTGAAGGTAGAGAGGAGTACAAGGAAGAGGGTGCAGAGAGAGAGAGAGAAAGTGGGTCAGAGATAGAGAGGTAGAGACAAGGAAACAGAAGCAGAGTGAGAGCTGAGAGCGAGGTGGCGAGGAGAGAGAGACAAAGGGTACAGAGAGGGATGGGGAGAGAGATAGAGACGGGGAGGGGGACGGAGAGAGGGAAAGACTGTGATAGGGGATTAGGGAGAGGTGGGGTCAGAGGGAAAAATACAAAGTGGGAGATGGGTTTCACACATGCAGAGGGTGAGAGAAGCGGATGTGGACATTCGAGGAGGAGGGAGAGAGAGACAGGACGCAGGGAGAGAGGGAGAGAGTGGTTTGGAGAGGGTGGGTGGAAAGAGAGAAGGAAGGGAATGGAGAGAGGGATGGGGAGTAGGGGAGTACGGAGAAATATGGGTCAGAACGGGAGAGAGCGAGCGAGGAGGGACAAGAGAGAGAGAAAGAGATAGAAATATACCAGAGGTGAACGCAAGGACAGAGTGACTTAAACCCAACTCCTGAGCTCAGTCCCGAAATCCTCCCATTTCCTTGGGGCCGAGTCTGTCTCTCTCCAGCTGAGCTTCTTCAACACAAAGACAAACAACAATACAGTTCGCTGTGCTGCTTGGCTCTTTTTAATGAACGTTAATTACACATTGAAGTTATGGATGCAGTCAGTGGAATGGTGCCTTTTCTCTTTGGCCTGTGAGTTGAGAGAAACATTGCCATGTTTCCCTGTAACCCCCTGTGGGATAAGGTTGGACAAGCCAGCACTACCCTCAGTCTGTTACCATAGTGACAGGCTGCTTCATTGTTGAAACATTGAACTGAAATGAGAAAATCCTGGATGGATTGATTAATGAGTGAATATGATTGATTGATGAATTTGGGTAAAGGGATATTTTAGCACATTCTTCAGCTGCTGCCTGAACTTAGTCTGGGTCACGGCATAAATCGCGGTGTTTGTGCAGCGACTGAGGAGCTGCAGCATGCAGCCCAGGTCCTGCACAAAGAGATCTAGGAACACAGACCGATTGACATTGACCAGAACAGGATGAAATTAGCCGAGATCACAAACAATAAAATGATGGATTTTTTTCGATTTCTCATTTCTGTGTCACACTGACCGTCCCCATTGGTGTGAGCCCGGAGTCTCCTGCGGGCTCTGCTGGTCACTAAAATGTGTCTGACGGTGAAAACATTGAGCAGCAGAATCAGGAGAAATGGGAGAGTCGGGGTTAGAATGTGGTGGAGGAACTCGATTGTGGTCCAGACACGAGAGTAATAAACACCGATTGTTCCCTCACAAAACCAGGGGCTGTTCCCCAGCCAATAGCGAGCTGAGAGCATAAAATACCAGAAAATGTTCTTTAAACAGCTCAGCACAGTCACTGTTCCCAGAACCACAGCCGCCGTTTTCTCACTGCAATATTTACTTTACAGCTTCTGGCAACAAATGGCCACAAATCGATCAAAGATGAAAAGTGACGGTGAACCAGACAGAACAGTCAGTGGCTGCATAAAGCAGGACGGCGTGGATATTACACATGGGGATGTACCACAGGAAATAAAACTGTTCCCGATAAACAATGGGAATGTGTCTCAATATCAGGTCGAGGGTAATGACCAGTAGATCCGCCACTGCCATGGCACCCAGGTAACGTCTGACACAAGGAGACAATCCACAATCTTTATAAAGCAGGACGTAGATCGTCACTACGTTAACTGTGAGGAAGGAAAACAAATAAAATATATATTAGCCTGGAGGCAAAGTTACCAGTTTGATTGAGGACCCAGTGACATTTTCAAACGTATCACTGATTTATTGAAAAAAAAATGTAGCTGAAATAACAAATAGTAATGTCTCAATTTTATTTTTGATAATAACGTCACGTAAAATACGAGAAACTCTCCCTCCCTGAAGACACAAACACACATCCATAAGAACAGATGGTTTCTACAACATTCCCACACACTCGATCACTTGAGACCAGGCACAGGTCACTTAATTTACAGTTCCTAATAAGGAAGGTGAAGGCTGCCGTCCTAAATGATTCTCTCCCAGTTCCTTGAAGACAAATGGATGTTGGAAATTTCTGTCTTTTCGTCTAAATTGTGGTCAATTTTCCGTTGTGAAGAAACATGAACACAGGGAAAATGTATTCACCCCTTTAACTGTCTGACGGGATTTTGAGACACTGTCTCCTTCTCCCTGGAACGGGGTCTTTTCCCTCGGGATCTAATCTTTTGTTCACTTCACCGACATCCAACCGTTCACAAATAATGTCGATTATAGAATGTTCCGAGGAATGTCGGTTACAGAATGTTCCGGGGAATGTCGGTTAAAGAATGTGATGGAGTCATAAAGACCCACATCACAAAGGCCCTTCTGTCCATCAGTTTTGGTGAGACCCACTCAGCCTCGCGGTGGAAATCTCTCCCCAAACTCAACTCAACTGGCAAACACAAATTAAAGGCATTGCCAGATCAGCTGAAGTGGTCAGTTATTTCACATTCTCAATCCACCTCACAGAACCAGCCCAGACACCACAAACCCAGATTAAATATCTGTTCAGCATGGAGCACTGTGCAGACCAGGCTAGTGTCCTGCTCAATACAACCCGGCAATCTGTCCAGAGTGGGACACGGTGCAGGCCTCACCAATCAACTAGATATCAGTCCAGCACGGGGAGCTGTGCAGACCACACGAGTGCATTGATCTATAAACCCGGACCAGGTATCTCTCCAGCACGGGGGGCTGTGAAGTGAATACCACTGAACTGATCTGTAAACCCGGAGCAGTTACCGTCCAAGCGTGTAGATCTGTACGGAGCACCCCAGTGCAGTGCTCGGTAACGCTGCGTTAAATCGCTGCCCAGCCTGGGGAAACTTGCAGCCCATGCTGGAAGTGACAGGATGTGCGGCTCCCATCCATTTCCAGCTCCATATCTCCAATGTGCCATGACAAGGGGTGCCATGGGTGTGAAAATCACTGCCAGAGAGAGATGGCGGGGAATCAGCTTAAACACCAACAAATGGGAGGGGTTTAGGATATAGACAGTGGCGGGGAGATTGAGAGACAATGTCATGGAAGGATGTGCTCACAGGTTTCAGAAATCTGAAATGAAAACATTTCAACAGCATCTTACAACATGGGCCAATATTTCAGAACTGATGCGTAAATAGGATATTGGTCTGAGTTCAGATGATGGAGAGTTTTTTATGAGTATTTGGTCTGCATTCTGATTCTCCCACCCATCATGGCTGGTGGTAGTTCCCATCGCCTGGATGCCCCTGGATATTCCATGATCCCTGGCGCAGGTGCCATCTTTAAAAGGCCAATGGGCACACATTTGAACTTTCTCAGTTCAGAGCCGCCCTGCACGGTTTACCCCGAGCCTGACAGATAAGGGGCAGTTACAGCACGATTTGTCGACAGGGACATGGAGGTCCTGGTGGGTGGGCTAGTACAGAGAAGGACCATTCTCTTCCCAGAGGAGGCCACACTGCCATACCCATCGAGCATAGTCTGAGCTCACCACCCAGTTCAATGCAGTATCTGCGGTCTGAAGAAATGTTCAACAATACAGAGCAAGCATCAATAACCTTTCCTGCTCTGCCAGTGTAATTGTCACCGTATTCTCTGCTCCCCCCCCCCTCTCTCTCACCTCCACTATACCTCTACACTGGAAACACTACATGGATTCAACACTGTTGACTGCCTCACTGTGCACACCTCACCATTTTCACCCCCACTTGCACCAGCACTAACAGCAGGACCAACTACTTTCACTCTCAATCCCTCCCTCCCTTTCCAGGAGAAACAGCCTGGAATACGACAGAAAGAGCTAAGTTGGGTGTTGGAGTGCCTGACATCAGTTCCCTCACACCCCCTCCTCACGCCATGCGGAGAGGGCCCTGATACGATCCAGAGAGAAGTGGGACGACCCGTGTGGAGATTCTGAAATATCCCCGTCCCACCAACCGAGTCAGGATCCCTGTTCAGTGAAGTGTAATTCTCACTTTAAACCCTCTGTCAGTTCCATTTCCACCTGGCACAACTTAGAAGCCATGCCCCTGATGCCATCTCCCCTTTATATCGAGCCGGTACAAATGGAATCCCCAGGGTCTCAGTGAGCAGGAGGGTGTGCTCACAACACATCGTCTCCACCAGCTCCCAGGAAGGGAGCACGGAGTCTCCCTCCTACATCTCCTCCTTCAGTCAGCTCAGATACTGTAACTAATCTGCAATATTTACTGCTCTCCCCACTTGTCCTGACAGCTTCAATAATCAAGCTTTGAAATTGTCACAGAGTCACAGTCCCCAAGGAACAACCGAAATACTGTCACATTCATATTGTGAGCAAGTGAAACACTGATATATTCCCACAGAGCGAATCAAATATTGACATGTTGTCAACGGAACAACAGAAATCCTGACACACACCACATGTGGCGAATAAATATTGACAGACCACAGAGCAAGAAAAATCTTGATAGACTCCCTTTACCTTTGTTAGTATTGGTGTATTTGTGAGTGTGCGTATCTGTGTGGGTCAGGCCTGGCAGACTCTGTGTTGTTTGAAGTGATGCAATGCCACCCTCTGCTGGCCTCGACACGCCACTGCACAGGCAGCTGCAGAGGTTGAGAACCATGAGGGATTTATTCAGGGAGGGACGGGGATGGCAGGAGATCACAACACCATACATACTGATTACTTATTTATGTACTTATCTAAATGTCTTTCAAAAGTTTTACCTGCATACACAACCACCATTTCGTCTGGAAGTTCATTCCACACATGAAATACTCTCTGTGTAAACTAATTACCCCTCATGTCTTCTTAAAATCTTTACTCCTCTCACCTTAAAATATCCACATAGTCTTGAAATCCTTCTTGAAAGACATCTGCCATTCAACTTATCTGAATCCGTCATGAATCTATAAAACTCTGTAAAGTCACCCCTCCACCTCCTACGCTCCAGCGAAAAAAGTCCCAGTCTATCCAACCTCTCCCCATAACTCAAACTATCCATTCCCAGCAACACCTTGGTAAATCTCTTCTGATGCCTCTCCTGCTTACTATTATCCTTCATATAACAATGCAACCAGAACTGGTTACAGTACTTTAGAAGAGGATTCACCAACGTCCTGTGCAATCTTAACAAGACTTCCCTCCTCCGAAACTCAAAGGCTTGAGCAATGAAGGCAGCGTACTAATGCCTTCTCAACCACACTGTCTATTTGTGTCTCTGTTCTGTAGCACTACCAAATAAACTATTTAATTGTATAAGTCCTGCCCTTGTTTGTTTTACCAAAATGCAATACCTCGCTTTTATCCAAATTAAACACCATCTGAGAGACCACAGGCAAGTGAGTATATTCCCACCCACTACACTATCTCTTCATGTTTTGAAAATCCCAGTCTCTCCAGAAGGCCTGCAAACTTCGGCCTTAATTTTCCCAAAGACCCTGAGCTTGGTTTGCCTTGGTGCAGGCAGGAGGAGGAGAGGGGTAGGATTGCAGAGCAGCCAGTGGTGAGGAGACGCTGGAATATAATTTGTTGTCTTGTAATATTTAATGGTTTTAAGAATAGGGCTTTCACACATTCCAGGCGGGAAATAGTGATCTACAAAACGTCTTTTGGGACCGGAAATTATGCTCTTTCATCGTCTCTGGTGTTCAGTAATAATATCAATTCGAGATCCTGCATAGCGCACAGTGTGTCTGCAGAATTTTTTTCCATAACATTGTCGTCTACAGATAATATCCATTTCAGCTGGAAATCATAGTCAAGCAATTAAAGATGTTAATAGTTTATCTCGATGGCACTCAACAACCTGTAGTTGAGGCAAATACTTTGCATTTGTTTAACAATAAAAAAAGTTCCCTGTGTAATTCAGTAAAATTAACCAGAATTTATGAAATTTAAACTTAGCTGAATGCTGGCGCTTAAAATGTGACCCAAAATCTGGGCATGGTTTAGATCTTGTATACTGGGTAGCACCCATGCCACTGTGGCAGAGCTCTGCATTTGATTTCCATCCCTGAACCTGTGGTAATGGCCCCAGCTCTGGAACAGAAGTTCTGGATTCATGTCCTGCCTGTTGCAGAGGTGTGTCGCAGCATGTCAGTAGAGTTTAATGAGCAAACAGACAGGAGAATAACGTTGCAGCTTCAGGGGCTATCGCAGTGTGGTGGTAGTGTCCCTACCTCTGGGCCCAAAGGTCTAGATTCAAATCCCACAGAGTTGTTTCATAATATATCTGAACAAGTTGATTAAAATTATTTCAGAAGTGTGAATTGATCGAGAAGGAAAAGGTATCAGTTTTGAACTTCAGACTTTAGGCCCAGGACAACAGAATGCATAGCCATTCATCTTGATTGGAGTAAAATTTGCACCTTATAGATATTTGTAAAATCATGAAGGGCATGGGTAGGTTGAATAGTCAATGTCTTTTGCCCAGGGTAGGGGAGTCCAAAATTAGAAGGCATAGGTTTAAGGTGAGAGCGGAAAGATTTAAAGATGACCTAAGAGACAACCTTTTCACGCAGAGGATGATGTGTGTATGGAAAGAAGTGCCAGAGGAAGTTGTGGAGGCTGGTAAAAACAACATGCCTTTAAAAAGCATCTGGATGGGTATATGATCAGGAAGGGTTCAGAAGGATATGGGCCGAATGCTGGCAAATGGGACTAGATTAATTTTGGATATCTGGTCGACATGGACAAGTTGGACTGAATGGTTTGTTCCCATGCTGTACATCTTTATGATTCATTTATCCAATTGATCCAGATCTCTTTGTAATCTTAGATAACCTTCTTCCCTGTCCGCTATACATCCAATCTTGATGTCATCCGCAAACTTGCTGATTGTGCCTTCTATAAATCATACCGAAATCATTTTCGTAAATGGCAAACAAATGTAGATCCAGCACTGATCTCTGTAGATCACTGCTGATCACAAGCTTCCAGCCTGAGAACCAACCTTCCACGACCACCCTGTCACCTGCCATTAAGCAGAAATACACAGAAACACACACACAGGCATATAGGGACACAGACACAGTTGTGTCTTTAAGTCAGAGATAGATAAGTGTTGATTAATAAGGGGATCAAGGGTTACATTGAGAAGGCAGTAGAATTATGCTGAGGAACTTGTCAGGCATGATCGAACAACACAGCAGACTGCTCCAATTTCTTATGTTCTATGGTCTCAAGGCATCAGGAATATATTCCCAAGAGAGCAGCGGAGGTTGAGATTGATAAATACTTTAATGAACAGAGTCAATGAGAATGTGGAATGGTTTGAGGGGCTGAATGGTCAAATCTGCTCCTATTTGTTGTGCTCTTTAAAGAGGAAGTGACCTACTGTGAGGTTAACACACTTTAAGGGGTCTCCCAATTAAGACTGAGATAAGGATATTGCTTTCAATTTAATGTTGTGCTGTCTGTGGTGTTTTCACCCCCAGGGAACAGTGAAGGCTCGGTTATTGATGATATTCAAGCCATGAACTCAACTGATGTTTGATGGACAGGAGAGTCAATATTTATTGGGAACAAACAGGAAAGGGATGCTCGGCCACAAACAGATCAGCCATGATGTTTCTAAATTGAGCAGCAGACTCGAGGGTCCGAATGGCCAACTGCAGCTCATATCCTGTGTGTTGTTCTCTCACTCCACCCCTCGACGCTGTTAGTGAGATGAAGGAAGACCCATTCAGCCAGTCAGGATTGTTACAATGAGATAGGAGGAGACAACTCTGCCCCTCTAAGGAGTTAGACAGGAGTAGAGTGAAATATTCAGTCATACGGTCATAGAGATATGCAGTACGGAAACAAACCCTTTGGTCCAACTTGTCCATGACCTTCAGATATCCCAAATAAATCTAGCCCCATTTGTCAGCATTTGGTCCATACCCCTCTCAACCCTTCCTATTCGTATCCCCATACCGATGCCTTTTAAATGTTGTAATTGTGCCAGCCTCCACCACTTCCTCTGACAGCTCATTCCAGACAGACACCACTCTTTGAATGAAATGGTTGCCCCGCAATTCGCTTTTAATTGTTGTACCCTCTCAGCTTGACCTATGACCTCTAGTTTTGGACTCCGCACCCCGGGGAAAAGACCTTGGCTCTTTACCTTGATTTACCATGATTTTATAAACCTCTATAAGGTCATCCCTCAAAGGTAATTGTTTATTTTATTGTGTAGCAAGTGCAGCAATTTTTCCACACAGCACCCACAGCAAAAAAAAATGGAATTAATCTTATATATTATCTGCAATGGTGGTGTTGTTCAGGGGACAAATATTAACCAGGCTGATAGGATATTTCCCCTCCTCCTCAGTACATTTCCAGGGAAAATTGAGCAACAGATTGAGAGGGTAGGCCAGATTTATTGCTGCATCTGAAAGACGTTCTACTCAAGTGTTAATCTATATTCTGTGCTCGTCTTTTAAACTCTCAAGAATCGGGATAGTTGACAGTCCAACCTCTACCTGATGATCTGACAACAAATGTCCCTAATTGTGTATTGCTGAGCTCAGAAACATCTCGAAAACCAGCTACACACCACAGGAGGAGGGCATTCAACCTTTCTCGGCTGCTACACTGGAACAGGGGAGCCCTGCTTCGCTAAAAGGAAATACAGAATAGAAATAACTATTTATTTTCAGGTTGGAAAGCTGTACCCAGTGGAATACCTCAGGGATCAGTGTGATGTCATCAACAGTTTATAATCGAGCTTATCGATTCGGATGAAGGGCTGTATGGATTGGAGCTCAATTTGTTAGTCCACGAGGATAGTCATCCAATAAGATGTCAAGTGCGGGATGGGAATCTACAATGGTGTACAGACAAAGGGATGTTAGCGAGCAATCCTTTGGGAAAGAAAACAAAATAGTACAACGTGGGTTATAGGAAATTTTTGTTTTGCAGAGCATTGAGTATCAGAGTTGGGAGGGTACGTTGCGCTTGGTCAGGACATTGGTGAGGCCACTTAAAGAATACTGCATACAATTCGGTTGGCTCTGCTAAAGGAAGGATGTTGTTAAACTTGAGAGGGTGCAAAACATATTTACAAGGGTGTTCTGGAACTGGGGTGCTTGAGCTATAGGGAGAGGCTGAATAGGTTGAGGTATTTTAACCTGGAGCGTTGGAGGCTGATTGGTGACATTTTAGAGATTTATAAAGTCTTGAGGGGCATGGATAGTCTGATAAGACAAGGTCTGTTTCCCAGGATAGGGGAATCCAAAAGTAAACAGTATGGGTTTAAGGCGAAAGGGGAAAGATTTAGAAGGGACCAGAGGGGCAACCTTTTCCCGCAGGGTGTGATGAATGGACGGAAAGTTCAGTCAGAACAAGTGGTGAAGGTCGGTACATTTAAAAATTATCTGGTTGGGTACATAAATAGGAAGGGTTGAGAGTGATATGGGCCAAATGCTGGCAAATGGGACAAAATCACATTAGGATATATGGTCAGCGTGAATAGGTTGAAGAAAAGGGTCTGTTTCCGTGTTCTATGGCTTTTTGATTCTGCAAGAGGGCTGAGGAGAAATTCTAAAAGTGCCTTTGGAGTGGGAATTCTCTTCCCCAGAAGTCTATTTTGCTTCTCTGTTTACATTTATTCAAAGCTGAGTTAGTGAACTATTTGAAAGACAAATGAGTCACAGATAATAGGATCCAGAGGGGAAAGTGGGACTGAGACCATAAATAGATCAGCCACGGTCTTACTGCCTGGTGGAGAAGAATCAAAGTGTCTGATTACCCACTTGTGTTCATCAGTCCTATGTCAATTCTTTCCATTCGACACCTCAAACCTGCTGGGCAAGAGCAGTTGGAGGTCTGTTACTGCAATAACCTGGTGCCCAGCAACAGAGGAGACTATTCAGCACCTCAAGAATGTCGCACATGGTTTGGGATGATTCGGAAAATGTAATTGGAATAGCTGGATATGACAGAGGTCCTCTTTTCTGTTTACACAGAATCACCTGTTTGCAACTTGTGCTTCATCGGTTAGTCATGCTACAGACCCAGAATAGCTGTGAATACAGTTGCCATACCTTACCTGGGGATAGGTCACAAAATCCTCTGGTCTCCCTGACTGCAACATTCAATAGCAGACCTCCAGGGAAATAAAAATCATTAACTTTCCAATTACAGAATATGAGAAGATTAGAAACAGGAGCAGGTCGTTCCCTGACAACAAGGTGCAGGGCTGGATGAACACAGCAGGTCGTTCCCTGCCTCACACCCCAAACACAGCTTAGCCCATCAATAAGATCATGGCTGAGCTGGTCTAGATCTCAAATCGTCTTTAATATCCAAATCTTCATGGCCCTCAACTCTCTGACAGGTCAAAATCTATCTGCCACCTCTTTAAATACTTTCAGTTATCTAACTGCCCTAACTCTCTGAAATAAAGAATTCCTGACATTCACTAGCCTCTGCTTCAAGAAAACATTCCCTGCTCCATGACCTATTTATATGTGTAAAAGAGGTGAACACAAGGGATCAGGTAATAGGGATTGACTGGCCACACTAATTCAGGCTCCATTAAAGAAAACAAAACCCAAGGCCTCCCAAACTATTTCCTCAAGTGGTCTTAACTAGACAGTTTTTACCTCTCGTTCAATCTCTCTCTTAAAAGAAACCATTACAAAACAACTTCTTAAAGTTACGGCCTCGTCACACTAGTTAGCACATCGAACTGTTAAACAGGATCGAGGGTTAACACAATCAGGCCCTTGGTGCTGTTCAATTGGATGAGAAAGAAGCCACTCATCCCCTTAAGTCACTTACATGAGGCCATTCAGCCCCTTGAGCCACTTGTATGGGGACAGAATGAAGGAATGGATGCTGCGACATGACAAACAATAGGAGTAGAGGCTGCACAGATAGACTGCTCCACGTTGTTCCTCGTGCCTATATTGCTTGCGGAAAACACGTGGTAATTTAACATGGTTTCCTAACAGTGAGGAGAGAAGACAAATGTTTTGTGCAAAGTCTCAAGGAGGCATCTTCCATCTCCGAGACGACGGAGTGGTGTTCCCTATGGAGCTCAGAAGCTAGTGGGAATGGCTAGTTTCAGAAGGAACGTATTGGGGTAGCTATGGGGATTGTGAACAACATGATCTTCAGTGCAAGGTCACACATTCATGTGGGGAGAGTTCATTCAGAACATGTACCTCTCTCTCAATCACTGTGGGGCTCTGCAGAGGTACATATACTATGAGGAATGCCATATCCTGGCTATCTTCTGGAACTTCTCACCCTAACAATGTCTTTTTTGGACATTAATGATCGCCGCCAACTCTCAAGTTTTAATGAAAACATCTCGCATTCTTCACAGCACTACAGATTAAAAACTCAGTTTCTTCACTCTCTCCTCATGGTACCATCATCTCGGAGATTAGACTGGTGATACACATTTGTACTGTGTCCGTGGCAAGGAGTTTGTTCCTTACAAAGGAGATTAAATGTGTACACAGTGCACCAAATGCTCTCCCATAAAGGCTCTACAATTGCGGGAAGATTGCTTTATTTATTTGCTTGAATCATCTTATAATAAAGGACAACATACCATTTATTGTCCTCATTACTGATACCCCTGTCTGTACTACTTTTGCTGACTCATGATCAAGGACATGACAACACTTCCCAACATTGCACCATTTAATCAATACAAAATGAGATTTCTGCTATGTTTGGACACATACAAATCGTTTGTATGTCCTGTAAATTGCTGTGATCCAAATGATACATGTGATACGCCTTGAGTCATGGCTTTCAGTCTGGGAAAAGGCGTTACAATTCTCCATTCAGGTAGTATATTCTCTCTTAACACTGGACTCAAACGTTTTCATTCACCTGTGTGCGACCATGTCAAAATTATGCTGTCGATTCAAATACATCATTCCTACTGGTTCTCATTTGTGGATGCCTCAACTATTATATACATATTACTCAGTCATACATATGCTGTACAAAGGACCACAACACACAGGAATTGCTAAAACAAATAGGGAAGTACATCTAATT
Source organism: Rhincodon typus (assembly GCF_021869965.1). Lineage (NCBI taxonomy): Eukaryota > Metazoa > Chordata > Chondrichthyes > Orectolobiformes > Rhincodontidae > Rhincodon > Rhincodon typus. Next base: position 86,007,712 of record NC_063339.1, read on the forward strand.
CTGTCGATAATCTCGTTTTCTCTATTTTTACATCTCCTCATCCCTATTCTCTCTCTTTCTCTCTCTCTATCATATATTAATTACAGATACCTAGTTAATAAATCCTCCAATTATTCTCCATATCCTATCTTTAAAACCTCCCTCTTTCAGTTTAAAACTTTTGCTTACTTTTGTATGTGATATGATTTTCATTGAATGATGTAACTACAAAGACATGAGGAAGGAACTGGCCAGAGTTAGTTGGAAAGGAAGCTTAGTAAGGAAGACGATGAAGCAACAATGGCAAGAGTTTCAGGGGATAATTTGGACGAACATCTGAGATTTTTGGATGACTCAATTAACACAAACTCAACAGGTTTATCAAAGATCATTTCCTTTCCTGTATCTAATTTGACTCCCCAAAGTTATATCACGATTCCCCAACTGTCTAGTTTTCACATTTCTTGTAAAAAAAATTCCAACATTTTCCTCATAACTGGCATCAATGGAATAAAGAACAAAGAACAGTAGAGTACAGTACAGCCCCTTCGGCCCACGATGTTGTGCCGACCTATTTTCCGACTAAGATCAATCTACTCTGCATCCCCTACATTTTACTATCCTCCATGTGCCTATCCAAGAGCCGTTTAAAAGTCTCTAAAGTATCTGACTCCACTACCACTGCCGGCAGTGCATTCCACACGACCACCATTCTCTGTGTGAAGAACCTATCTCTGACACCTCCTCTATACGTTCCTCCAATCACATTACAATTATGCGCCCTCGTAATAGTCATTTCCGCCCTGGGAAAAAGTCTCTGACTATCCACTTTATATATGCCTCTCATCATCTTGTACACCTCTGTAGAGTCACCTCTCATTCTTCTTCGCTCCAATGAAAAAAGCCCTAGCTTCCTCAACCTTTCCTCCTCATAAGACTTGCCCTCCAGTCCAGGCAACATCCTGGTGAATCTCCTCTGCACCGTCTCTAAAACTTCCACATCTTTCCTGTAATGAGGTAACCAGAACTGAACACAATCTTCCAAGTGTGGTCTAATCAGCGTTTTATAGAGCTGCAGCATAACCTCACGGCTCTTAAACTCAATTATTCTGCCAATGAAAGCCAACACACCATATGCCTTCTTTACAACCCTAACAACTTGGGTAGCAACTTTGAGGGATCTATGGACATAGACACCATGATCCCTCTGTTCCTCCACACAGCCGAGAATCCTACCATTAACCCTGTATTCTGCATGCAAATTTGACCTTCCAAAATGAATCAAGTTGTTCAATATTTAGTTTCTCTTTTGTTTTCCCTCCCACTCCTGTTTTTAGGGTACAACAGCTGCTTTCCAGTCTGCAGGAACCAGAATTTCCAGAATCTAAAGCATTTTGAAGGGTAATCAATAATTCTAACTTTTAATTACAAAGTTTAGAAGACTTTTGGATAAGTAAATGAATAGGAAACATTTGGAGGGATATGTGCCAAACCCAGGCAGGTGGGACTAGGTTAGATTGGGATTGTGTTTGACATGGACTGGTTAGACTGAAGAGCTGGATGACTCTGTAACCCTTTCACCATCTCTATTGCCACCTCCATGAATACGCTGTGATGGAGGTGCAGCAACGCCCCAAATTTCAAATCAACTGGTTTTTTGAGTAATTCCTCTTTATTACTTCTAATCTCCCACAGTTTCTCATTTTCATCAGTCACTCTGTCACGTAGTATTTCTGGGAGAAAAAAAAAGTCTGTATCTTCCTCTGTGGAGACAGAAGTAATGTATTCCGCTCAGCTGCAGGTTGGTCGGGTTTAGGAGAAGAGAGATGGCCTCTGTTAGCGAGTGAATACATCGGAGCACTGCGCTTAGGAGATGATGGACAGGGCACTCACTCCTGATCGGAGAGTTCTAGAATCTAAACAGTTCAAAGAAACTGTCATTTCATGGCCACCGACTGCCGACACCAGTGACTCATCTCTGTGACCACCTCATTTTAGAATCAAACTGGCTTCACAGTTTGCAACTGTCATAGATCCAGGTAGAGCCAACAATAAGTTTGCAATCAAAATATTTGTAACTGGAAGAATGGCCAGAAGAGAACGGCAACTGGAAAGCTGTAGATGATGGTTTATTCAGAAACAATACTGAGGCAGAAATGAAGACTCGGGTTACTATTGGTGATAGAGGGAATAATGAGATATAAATCAGCTCAGGACAAAATTGGGCAATAATGCTTATGAACAATTTTGTTCCTCCTCAGATGTTTGTAAATGAAGGGGCTGAAATCCATGGAATAACAATAGCGCTTGTAATTGAAAGTGAATACAATAGTTTACATCTTTGCCAAATACAGATTACAGAAATATAGATGGCGTTCACAATGGATAAATAATTAAGAAATGGACAGAGAGAGAGAGAGACTTACCAGGAACACCAACAATAGCGAGGATGGGATAGTAACCCGCCTGAACAATCATCAGTAAACATTCTGCCCGCAATGTTAACAATATCCAATTGAAATAAAGCCAGTAAAGAGCCCAGGATAATATCCTGTACATTGTTGGAACATTCCAGTCCATGGTTCAGAGATTCTGAACATAATTGGAATATTCCAGTCTATTGTTCTCACATTCTGATCCATTATTGGAATATCCCAAACTGCTGTTCACCGATTCTAATCTCTCCGTCTCTCTGGAGCTGCTGATTCCAATCGTGTTGAGGATGACGCTGCTGCAGATACTCTGGGATAACACATTGAAAGAAGCCCCTTTGTAACAGAAGAGGGAAACCTTCCAGTGACACAGTTAGGATCCATGGAGTCTGACATTAATCTGAACAAACAGCTTGAGTCATACCCTTTCACTACAACACTTTTATTGTTGTGGTGGGAAGTTGACATTGCCTGCTATTGGTCTTATTCTCAAATTACTCTAACAATGTTAAAGGTAAAGGAAAAAAGTGATGCTTTCACTGCACTGGCTCGATGATTCTGCTGTGTCATCCAAATACAAAGCTCGATGTAACCACATGCCAAACAGCCAATCAAGAGATTGTCACTATGCTGAAGTCTTCTCCATCACAACAACTGCCAATCGAAAATCTGTCTCTGGCCACAACTGCCCTGAACACAGTCAGGAAGTTAGGACTTGTCTGAACTTTCCTCTCACTGTTCTAATAAGGCCACATTTTATATTTAACACAATACATTCAATAATTTGTCTCTAAAATTCAAACATCTTTTTGCACAATTTATATGCTTTTTCTTTTCCGGTTTTTTGGCCTTAGCCCAAAAGTAAATGTTAAATTTCCAATCGCCTAGTTTATTCAGATTAAAGTGTCAGAGCCACATCTATATGATTGATTAAGAAACAGAAAGGAATAGGAGACAGTGGCTGTGGAGACTGGACAGGAGTAAAATGTTATGCCTCAGTCACCAATATCTTCCTCATAGACAGAATAAAATAAAATGCCAGAAAGAAATAGAATAATTTGGAAGAATGAATGGCGAGTGACAATGTAAATAAAACAGGATAGTTTGAAATGGAATGGAGGAGAAATGTTTTTATATATACTGCTTAATCAATGTGTGCGTGCAGATAGTTAATATTGTTCATATGTGCACAAGACACTTAGAATTACCAACGGAGACACTGTTAAGAAAACATGATGCCGATGATGCGCAAAGTTTATAAAAAGTTAAAATGTTATTTCATTCTCAGCTGAGGTGTTATATTCCACATCTCTCAAGAATTTACCCTCTCTGGGATTCCCCGCTCCAGTTTCACATTCTTATCAGTTTGTCTGTTATAAATTCTTGCTTCTGGTCCCACCTTATTTCAATTAATTAACACTCCATCAGGAAATAAATATATTGGCCTGCTGGATTCTGTCAACAGCTGTTGTCTGACATATTATTGGAGATAAAAGTTCTGGCATCAGACCCACAATGTGAACATATTACTCTGTTCTACATACACTGCACAGGACCACAGCACGCAGGCATTCCCAAAATACAAATAGGGAAGTACATTTATATCCATTGATAATCGAGTTTACTCTATTTTTACACCACCTTCTCCATATTCTCTGTCTAGCTCTCCCTCCCTTTGTATCTAGTTAACAAATCCTCCAATCGTTCTCCAAGTCCCTAATCTCAAATCTTACTCTTTCAGTTCAGATCTATTGCTCACATCTGGATGTCATGCATTGAGAAAAGTCACGACAAAGACATGAGGGAGGAACTGGCCAGAGTTAATTGGAAGTGAACCCCAGAAGGGAAGACAGTGGAGCAGCAATGTCAGGAGTTTCTGCCGATAATTTGGAGGGACACTTAAAATTCATCCCAAGGGAGAAGCATACTCAGGGGAGACAAGGCAGCCGTGGGTGATAGGAGATAACAAGGTGTAGAGCTGGATGAACACAGCAGGCCAAGCAGCATCAAAGGAGCAGGAAAGCTGACGTTTCGGATCTGGACCCTTCTTCAGAAATGGGGGAGGGGAAAGCGATTCTGATATAAATAGAGAGAGAGGGGGAAGTGGATAGAAGGTGGATAAAAGAGCAGATAGGTGGAGAGGAGATGGACAGGTCACGGAGGTGAGGATGGAGCCAGTAAAAGTGAGTGTAGATGGGGAGTTAGGGTGGGGGTTGGTCAGTCAAGTTAAGACGGACAGGTCAAGGAGGCGGGGATGAGGCTGGTAGGTAGGAGGTGGGGGTGGGGGTTGAGGTGGGAGGAGTGGATAGGTGGGAGAAAGGACGGACGGGTTAGGGAGGCGGGGACGAGCTGGGCTGGTGTTGGGATGCGGTCGGGGGCGAGGAGATTTTGAAGCTTGTGAAGTCCACATTGATACCATTGGGATGCAGGGTTCTCAAGCGAAATATAAGGTGCTGTTCCTGCAACCTTCGTGTGGCATCGTTGTGGCACTGGAGGAGGCCCACGATAGACATGTCGTCCAAGGAATGGGAGGGGGGTTTGAAGTGGTTTGCGACTGGGAGTGCAGTCGTTTGTCACGAACCCAGCATAGGTGTTCCACAAAGCGGTCTCCAAGACTCCACTTGGTTTCCCCGATGTAGAGGAGGTCACATCGGGAACAGTGGATACAGTATACCACATTAGCAGGTGAGCATTTGTTTGATGTGGAAAGTCTTCTTGGGGCCTGGGATGGGGGTGAGGGGGGGAGGTGCATGGGCAGGTGTAGCACTTCTTACCGTTGCAGGGGAAAGTGCCAGGGTGTGGTGGGGCTGTTGGAGAGTGCGGAGCGGACAAGTGAGTCACGGAGAGAGTGGTCCCTCCAGAAGGCAGACAAGGGTGGGGAGAGAGAAATGTCCTTGGTAGTGGGGTCAGATTGCAGGTTGTGGAAGTGGTGAATGATGATGCGTTGTGATCCGTCGGTGGTAAGGGAAGTCAGGGACAGCATAAAAGCAAAACACACAGCATACAATGTGGTGTAGATTATTGGGAATCCAGAGAATTATGAAGGCTTTAAATAAGACCACAGCAGATACAACGAAAGCAACAGGGAGGAAAAGACGGAGAATAATGGAAAGCATGGTCATAATATAAAAGAAGATTGCCAGAGGTTGTTAGATACATAACAGGGAAGAGAGTCAAGCAAAAGCAAACATTGGACTGCTGGAAAATGGGGCTGGGATAGTTATGGGAAACAGTGAAATAGCAGAGGAGTTGAATAGGTACTTTGCTTCACGGTGGAAGACACCAGCAGCTTGCCAGAACTTCAAGGGAGTCAGAGGGCAGAGGTGAGAAGGAGAAGGTGCTTGGGAAGCTGAAAGTTCTGAGGGTAGATAAATTGACCAGATCAGATTGAGTGCACCCCATAGTTCTAACGAGATGGCCGAGGAGATTGTGGAGGCTTTGCTGGTGATCTTTCAGGAATCACTGGAGTCAGGGATGATTCCGGACTACTGGCAAATCTCACTCCCCTGTTTAAGGAGATAGAGAAACACAGAATACAGGAAATTATAGACGGCCAGGCAAGTTGAAATTGTTGTTATGAAGGCTCAGTGGATTCTTGGGTTTATGAATAGAGATATAGAGTATAAAAACAAGGAAGTTGTGGAGCCTATTGAAAATTCTGTGATAAACCTACAGCATGACAATTCACACATTCCGTTGCAAAAGCAGACTTGCAAGTACGCCTGGAACAAAAGTTATCAGTTTGAAGCAGACAGGAGCCTACATGACAAACAAACTGTTGCCTAGACCCTGTAGTTAGGATGTGCGGAACAGCTTGCAAGTAAATAGACTTTTTAAAAAATCCAAAAAACACTATTAAAGCTGTTGCTGCGGAGGTCCCAACGCTCAACTGTGTCGTCTGCAATGAAGAAGAAATGAAGGCGGATATTTGAAAAGATTATGGACTCATTCCTCATTTCCTAGCATCCCAAAACACACCTTCTAAGTGAAGCAGCACTTCACTTTAACTCATTCAATCCAGTCTACTGTCATTGCTGCTTACAATGCAGACTCCTTTACACTGGTGAGAACAAACAGAGACTGCTTTGAGGAACACTTCCACTCCATCTTTAGGAATAACCGTGACCTTCTCATTCCTACCAATTTCAATACACCAACTTACTCTCATGCCAACATTTTTGTCCTCGGCTGCTGCAATATTCCAATGAAGCACATCCTAAGCTCGAGTAACACCTCATTTTACACTTTGATACCTTGTAGCCTGTCAGACTTAATATTCTATTGCATAACATTACAGTCTGACCCCATTATGACTGTTCTCCATTTTTCACACATTATCCCTCCCAGGCTCCCTCCGACCTTGTCTTCTTTGTGTCTTGTTTCCTTTGTAATCAATAGAGAGAACTCATCTCCCCCGTTCACATCTGTTCATTTTACATCTGTTTTTCTTTCACCAAAATTAAACGCCCTTTTGTCTTTTGCACTGCACCTCCAAACCCTCTGTTTCCTATTATCCCTGCTCCATCTCTGCCAAGGTATTAAAAAAAAACATTTTCCAATCCCTTTCCGTTCTGAGGAAGGGTCATGCTGACTTGAAATTTTAACTCGGTTTCTCTGTCTCCGCAGTTGCGCCCAGACTTTCTGTGTTTCTCCAGAAAGGAATTGGCACAGAATTATTTTTCAATAAACAAAGAACTATGGACACGCGAAATATGAAACAAAAAGCAAAAATTGCTGGAGAAACTGGGAACTTTGAAAAGGCATCACTTGATTCAACAGATTAACTCTGCTTTCACTCCACAGATGCTGCCAGACCTGCTTAGTTTCTCCATCAATTTCTGTTTTTGAATAAATTTCAAAGATGTGTGCCAAAGCTGCCTAAAAGCCCTGACCAATATGGAGTGCCATACACTGGGAAGTGAATGGCTGCGCAAGGCGCACAAATTCATTGGTTCTGAATCTCCATAAGGCTGATATCACTGACACTACAGAGCTCATAATCATGGTTAGGGAGAGAAACAGGGAGAAACACATTCACTTTAAACACAAGAGATGGCACTACTGGAAGGGAAAAGATTCAGATAACTATGTTAAAGGGTTTTGAGGGATGTGACAAATTGGAGGCATGACACCATGGACTGACCCTCAGAAGAATGAGAGTATTAAAATGGAAATGTTACTACATCGGAACCCAGAGTAGGTCACTGAGTACAGGGGTTATAGATGAATGCGTCTCGCTGTGAACTGGGGGAGAGGCAGAAGAATTACATTGCAGATATGTCAGCTCAAAACTGGGCATTCATATGGTGACGGAGACCACAGCAGCAGCAGCAGAAGCAGAATTGTATTCAACCACATTCTGTAAACTTTTTTTACCTGGGATAATCCCTCAGTCTCCCATAACCATCAAGCCGATCAATTTTCAGTCATGAGTGCGGGTGAACATACCATGGTCAGAACCATGTGTACCTAAAACTGATGGCAACCTGTTATAGTTTCCACACTTGACTGCTTGCATTCCAAGCAGCAGAACTGACGCATTATAGACAGGGCAAAATGATTGCAAGACCAACAGACCAACAGTCCTGTCACAGCCAGTCATAAATTTTAATTGACGGTTAAACAACTCCTTGCCATTCGATCCATTTAGCCTTTCCCATTCTAGATCATGGCCAAACATCTCCTCAATACACTTCTCCTACAAAATGTACACATCCCTTAATGTGGTTAATCATTCAAAAAATATAAAATATGAACTGCAGTAGTTCCTACGGTCCATTGATTTTGCTCCCCCCATTGAACATAACGATGGCTGATCCTGTCTCCCCATCCCATACTCCTGTTCCCTCCCCATCCATTTAGTGTCCAGAAATCCTTATTTATATTCAATGCCTGGTTACCACAGCCTTGTGTGGTAGAGAATGCCCCAAGTTCACCAGTCTCTGTGTGCAGATATTTATTCTCATCTCAAAGCACAGTGGCCTGCCTGTACCTAATACTGTGGTCATTTGTTTTAGACGTCCCAGCCAGAGGAATTATCACTGCTGCTTTCAACGTGTCTCTCCCTGTCAGAGTTTTGTATGTTTCACTGAGCTCTCCACTGATTTTCCAAAACCTCATGAAATATTCGCCCAGTTGTTTCGACCTCTGTTCAAACAACAAGACTGTCATCCCAGCTAGTGTCTGGTCATCCTTCACTGCACTCCCTCAAGGTCAGGTTTGTCCTTTATTAGGCTACGAGACCAAAACTGCACAAAATACTGCACAACGTTGGAGATGAGGTCTCATCAACGATTTGGTCTCCAGTCACATAAACAGCCTTCACCATCCTCTGTCTCCTGCTGTTGAGACAATTTTGGATGTAACTTACCCAGATACCGTGAGATTTTATTTTCTTTATCAATTTCCCACGTAGGGCTTTGTCAAAAGGCCTTGCTGAAAAACCATATAAACGACCAACTCATAAAAGTACATAACATTTGTTAGGCATGACTTCACTCTGACAAAATCATACTGCTATCCCTGATAAAATCATACTGACTATATGACTATCATATTGCCTCTATAAATGGAGATCAATTTTCTCCTTTCTTATTTTCTCCCATGATTTCCCTAACACTGATCTGATACTCATTGCTCTACATTTCCCTGGGCTATCTCTACCACCCTTCCTGTAAACGGGAAACACATCAGCTGTCCTCCAGTCCTCTGGCACCTCCCCTTTGGAGATTCTTACAAATTTTGGTCAGGGCCTTTCCTCTCTTGTCTCCCTCACTATTCCGTGATACAACTCATTCAGATTTGGGAAGTTGACCGATTTTATACCAGCCAAAACCATTAATATTTGCTCGCATCTTATATTAATCTGCTCAAGAGTTTCACAGTCCATCTTCTTGAATTCTGTACTTGCATCCTCCTTCTCCCAAATAAACCGGTGCAAAATACCCATGTAACAATCTATCAATGTTCTCCAGCTTCACACACAGATTGTCCCTTGGTTTCTGATACGCCCTAATTGTTCCTTGGTTATTCTGTTCCACACGATGTACATGTAGAATATTTTGGGATTCTCCCTAATATTGCCTGCTTGCACTTCTTCATGCCCCTGTGTTAGTCAGTCCCCTCTGTCTGAATTTTCTACGTTTCACTGTGATCACTGTCAAACTTTGAAACTCTAGAGAACACAGGTCGAATTTCCTCATCAGACAGTCTTGCCATCTATGAGATTAAGCTGGAGAATACCAACTGCACTTCTTCTTTGTTCAGTGTAGTCTTCCTCAGAAAACTGTACACAGTACTTCAGGTACAGTCTTACTAACACTCTATGCAACTGCTACAGGATGTCTTTACTTCTATATTCTGATTTCCTTCAAATGAAGATAAACCTAACGTTCACCTTTTCATTTGCATTTGCTCCTCCATATACCGTTCGTTTTAACTTTATTTACTAACTCACTGTGTAAGCTCTTAGAAAATCCTCCTGAATGTCCATATATACCACATCTACTGGTTCTCCATTGTCAATGTCTACAAAAAACATCTTCAAACAATTTGAAAAAAAAACTTGTCAATAGGAATTTTCTTTTCATAAATTCATTAATGTTCGCTCCAATTTTGCTATTACTTTCTAAATATCAAATATGTCATACATTATAATGGATTCCAACAGATTCCATACTGTGGATGACAAGTTAACCGGTCTGTAGTTCACCACCATCTTCCCTTCTTAAACAGTTGGAATGCATTTATAATCTTCTAGTTCTCCAGACTGGCTTCTTGTCTTTGCAGAATGTTTAGGAAAATAACGCAGTGATGCTCAATGCAATCAATACGTCTATTGCTGCTTCATCGAAATTCTAGCATGATTTATATCTGGGCCATCAGACTTACCGATGCTCAATCCAGCTATGTTTTCAAACACTACCTTGTCACTGTTATGAATGATTTTAGTCTTTACTTACACAAGTCCGACGGTCACTTTATATTTCTGAGAGATTTTCTAGATCTTCCTCCATGAAGACAGGCACAAAGCAACTGTTCAGTTTCCCTGTAATGTCTCTGTTCTCTACAATAAATTATACTGTCCGTACATTCACTGTTCCATATTTGAACTTTTTTTCATTTTTGCTTTCTGGATGCCTTTATGTTTCTTGTTAGTTTGAATTCTTGTTCTATTTTTTGATTTTTTTTTGATCAGTTTCTTTTTCCTCCTTTGCCTGGTGCTAAATTATTGTGAATCCATGGCTTATCACAACAGCTGGCATATTTGCAATCTGCTTTCTTTGTCCTAATGCAATTTTTAACTTCTTTCATTAACAATTATTGAGTCACCTTCCCCTTTTGTTATTTGCACTTGGGGGATATGTGTATATTGTACACCTTACATAGATTCTATGAATGACAGTCATTGTGGAAGGACAAACTTGAAAGCAGAATACAGGGTTAACGGAAAGATTCTTGGCAGTGTCTAGGAGCAGAGGGATCTTGGGGTTCATGTTCACAGTTCCCTGAGAGCTGCCACCCAGGTGGATAGAGTTGTTAAGAAGGCGTATGGTGTATTAGCTTTCATTAATAGAGGGATTGAGTTCAAGAGCCATGAAGTTATGCTCCAGCTATACAAAAGCCTGGTTCGACCACATCTGGAGTATTGTGTCCAGTTCTGGTCATCTCATTACAGGAAAGATTTGGAAGCGTTAGAAAAGGTGCAGAGGAGATTTACCAGGATGTTGCCTGGAATGGAGGGAAGGTCTTACGAGGAAAGGTTGAGAGAACTACAGCTTTTCTCTTTAGAACGATGAAGGATGAGCGGTGACTTGCTAGAGGTGTACAAAATGATCAGAGGTATAGATAGAGTAGACAGCCAGAGACTTTTTCCTAGGGGGTGGAGGTAGCTTTTTCAAGGGGACATAGTTTTAAAGTGAAAGGAGGTAGATATCGGGGAGACGTCAGAGGTAGGTTCTTTACTCAGAGAGTGGTAGGGGCGTGGAATGCATTGCTGGAGAGGGTAGTGGAGTCGGCTCATTAGGGGCATTTAAGCGGCTATTAGTTAGGCATATGGATGAAAGTATAAGGTAGTCGTGGAGGTTAGGTAGACCTTAGGTTTAGGGTATAAATTCGGCACAACATCGTGGGCTGAAGGGCCTGTACTGTGCTGTACTGTTCTATGTTCTATGTTCTATTGCCTGTCACCATTAAATCGTTTTTCATGTACTTTTCCAACTCACTGAAGTCATCTTGCCACTCACGCTTTCATGGCTTGCCTGTCTCAGGTTTATAACTGTAATTTTAAAAAAAATGTTTGCAGCTGTCATATAAAATTCAACATACTGTAATTACTACTCCGAAAAGTTCCTTTACAGCAAGGTTTCCAATCCGCAGTTCTGATCACACAGCATCAATTCCTATATTGCTTTATCTTGAGCTTGGTGCTCAACATATTGTTAAAGCAAGCCACATCATACATGCTCATGAAATCCATTTTGCCCAGTATTAGCATTCACTTAACACATTTTCGATGAAAATTGAATCTGTCCATTATTTCAGCACTACCCACAAATTGTATATCTAATTTGCTGTTTTATAACATGCCCATCATTTATATTGAAGTTTTGTCTTTGAAATATGACTCCCGTCAATGTTTGCTTCTCCTTACTGTTTCTAAGCTCCACTTTTTTTTTCAGATTGGGGAATCTGAACAACGTGGGCTCTGGGGAGATTGATGGTAGATTCAGGCAGGATGTTTTGCATTTCCTACATCGACGTTGAAATCATCTCACCACATCCTATTCGTTCTTCTCAAGTGTCATTGTGACATTTTCACCAGATCTCCTACAGAGAAGGACAATGATATTTCAGCAATGCTGTGCATTCCTCCAAACTGGGTTGGGAATCTTACAACAGGCTGCCAAAGTGTTGCTTCTACTGTAGAGGATCATAGTGAGATCACATCTGGAGTAGTGTATAAAAATTTAGTCATCTCACTGAAGAAGGGATAATGTTGCATTGGAAGCAGCTCAGAGATAGTTCCATCAATGATTCCTTCAATGAAGGTGTTATAAAGCAGAAGTTGACCCCCCGCGAAAACAAAACCCAAAACACCCAGAGAGGAGTGTCTCACCCTATAATCTGTTAAAAGGAGTGGGACAGGTGATGTAATCCTTTTTTTTCAGCAACTTCTAATGTTCCAATGAAGTAAACCCCTCACACTGACCTTACAATCAACGAGTAACGATTTATTTATCTAACTGTTATGGTGAAGAAATTAATTAAACTATTAACAAACGAACAAACCCCTTCTAATTATTAACTATTCCCAAAAAA
>NC_063339.1:86020452-86031508 GCF_021869965.1 Rhincodon typus
GTTTCTTAAGTGTTGATTAGGAGGCAGATCCCACCGCCCCTTGCCTTACCCGAGGACACTGTTTGGTCTGTGCAATGTATAGAGAAACCTTTAGGTTATAAGGCACCTTACACATGCCTTTTAAGGCGACCTGTAGCATGCACAGTCCATAGTGAGAGAGTGGGAGCTGGAGCGCGGGTTTTACCAAAATTCAGCACAGTACTGGAGCTGCAATTCAAACCAGGAACATAATTTCCCACTCATAGTTTCTGCTTCCTGCGATATCTGTAAAGGTAACCCATTTAAGACAGAGAGAAGGACTATCATCTCTCAGATGGCAGTGAATCTATGGAGCGCATTACTGCGGAGGACTGTCAAAGCTGGCTGCTTCAATATGACCAACAGAAATAGGAACAGGATGAGGCCATTCAGCCCCTTGAGTCTGCTCTGCCATTCAATGTGATCATGGGCGATTGATATTCCTCACATCTACTTTCCTGTCCTTTCCCATAACATTGCTTCCTGACTGATCAAGGATCTATTTAACTCAGCCTTAAATACACACAGGGACTCTGCTCTCACAGCTCTCTGTGGTGGTCCAAAGACTCACAACGTTCTGAGAGATAAATTCCTCCTCATATCAGTCTTACATTGGGGTCTCTTTATTCTGAGGCTCTGCTATCTGGTCATAGACTCTTCCACAGAGTGCAGTGTCCTTTCAGCCTTTACCCTGTCAAGCCTCTGAAGAATCTTAAGGTCTGGCAGCATGAGTGGCCAGAAAAAAAAAAAAAAAACAGCCAGTGAATTGAGATCGGTAAAATTTCCTCATAACTGATTAATAAGGGAATCAAAGGTTATGCGGGAATGGCATGAAAGCGGATTTTGAATTATTAGAAAGCCCGTGTTCTCATTGAATGGGAGTAGATTGATGGGCAGAATAGCCTCTTTCTGCTCCTACATCTCACTCTGTGTTCCTCCCTCTCCAGCACTGACTCATTCTGCACATGTACCAGAAACTATTCAGCATTGTGCCTATACACTGGCATCCATCACCCACACTGCACTTACTCTAGCAACAGCAGTGTGGGCATTGGAAATGAGATCATAGTCGAGTGGTTGAAGGTATGGAATTGAAATGGACCCCATGGAAGTTCTTACCTTTCAGACTTTATTCATGACTTTAAACACATAGTCATGGATTTATCAGTGACACAGAATACAAATCTTGCGATTTTCTTTTGCACATCTGTCAGCATCACAAAATTTGCAATTGGAAACTGTTGAATATGTTGCCATGGTAGCGTTTCTAAATACTGAGACACTGTGTTAAGATTCTACTTTCTGCAAAGCTGAGTGTTTCAGTCCTAGAACAGCTGTGACCTATTTGTTCACCTTCAGAAAATGTCAGAAACTATCTTTGGAGGAGTAAGTGATAATTTGGATTTAAAGCAGGAGATATGCAGTGTTTTACTATGACAGGAAAAGAGAGGAAAGGCGATATAAATATAAATGTCTGTGGGTTAAAGAGGAGATGTTGTGGAACCAGTTGAGTTTTTCATTGAGAAAGATAAGGACACGCAAACTGTTAGAGAGACTGAGTGGGGCAGATATTGAAAGGAACAGATCTTCTTGGATCATTCCACATGATTGTTAACTTAGGTTGACAGGCAGGGGAAAGAATATTTAAATATAACATTTCAATACCTCAGCATTACAGAAAGTGCTTTACAGCAATGATTTCTGCAGTGTACTCACTGCTGTAATCTAATGACAGAGTTTGACAAAATACAGACACACTTGAGTGAAAACATTACCTTTCCCACATTTAGTCCTGAAAGTGATAAGTGTCAGTTTGTTGACCAGCTCCCCTGTCTATATTCAGCCTGAGGTACTGAGGGGGTGGGGGGAGGTGGTCGTCGTGGGGGTGGGAAAGGCTGGACTTTCAGGTCAGCAAGTCAAGGCCCCTCTTAAAATGATCAGTTCGTAGCCTTAGACCACACTAGGAGTTCCTGTCCTCCAGGAAGTCGGTATCTGTTCACACTGAATAACCTGTTGTAAGGATTGATTTCAAAAGAAGTTGTGCGTTGATTACAAAAAAAAACTTGCATTTACAGAGTGCCATCCAACAATTCTGGCTATCTCAAAGTATTTCACTGTCAGTGAGACACGTTCTGAATTGTAGACTTCCCAGGAGATTTGGAAGTCCATTCTCACACAGTGAGATCCCATAGACAATAATTTAGTGATGACCAGATCACCTGTTTTCACTGATGTTATTTGAGGCATACATATCAGGAAGCAGGACACTGCAGTTAACTCCTCTTCTTCCCACTTTCCCTCCAATTGTGACCATTTGAAAACAACCATTATTTTCTATACTAACAGATTATCTCTGAAAAGTGATATTTTGTGCAGCAAAAGTCTCAACAATGATGCATCTGCGCATGCACTGGGATGATAGACCGTCCAACATAAGCTTCCTGTCTCAGGTCAACATTCTGAACAATCCTCTACATTGTAAGGTTATGGTATTTATATGTTTGACAAGGGATTTTCAAAACCAAGCTCTGTCAAATCTAGGTGAGCATCGTCATGGCAAGTGATATCAATGAGGGCAGAAGAAATGGTTCAAGAATGCTGATTTATAGAATCCCTACAGTGTGTGAGCAGCCCATTCAGTCTTTCAAATAATGCTGTCTCTTTTTTCTCGCAAGGGACTTTCTTGAAGCTCAAAGAGGGGAGAGTTTGCGCCCCAGGAGACCTTAGAACAAGGGCTTTCTCCAGAGGGAGACACGATCCCAAGGCCTATTCGACGTGCTGCACCCTGTGGAGCCCATGTGAGTTGTGCCTGTTTATTACCATGAGGACTGATTTCCTCTGGTCCCCGGTTTTTAGGGGCCGTTGGTTAACTGGGTTCTGTCGGATTATGGTGCTTTCGATTTTAAAACATGTTTCAAGCCTGGGGTTAAAGTAACCCGGACCTTACAATTTGCCATAAGCATGTTAAACCTCCTCCCAGTGAGTAATTGATAGGCAGGATTCTCCAAGGAGGAAATTAAAACCCTAAATGAGAAACTCTCTCCAAAGACTCATTCTCAGGTCAGAGCAATATGTGATGTGTGCAGGCCAGGATGATCA
Organism: Rhincodon typus; assembly: GCF_021869965.1. Taxonomy (NCBI): domain Eukaryota; kingdom Metazoa; phylum Chordata; class Chondrichthyes; order Orectolobiformes; family Rhincodontidae; genus Rhincodon; species Rhincodon typus. Next base: position 86,023,570 of record NC_063339.1, read on the forward strand.
ATTTTGATAGTCACGTCAATTAGACGTAGGTTGACCATTTCAATTCAGTCCTCTTTCTTTCTCCATCTCCTCTCCTGAACCCTCTCCAGCTTCCTTTTGTTGATTTTTCATACAAACAAACATCCCACATACAACAAAGTGACTTGTTATTTTAAGTGGGGGATACAGAAATATTTTGCAGCACGAGGTGATTTTTTTTTGAGAATAGGGGGTGAGAGATATAGGTGTAGACAAAGAGAGAGAGTGTGTGGAAGGGAGGGAGCAATAGAGGGACGAGATATGTCTTTGAAGCTGGGCTGGAAAAGGGAGACAGTCTCTGGGGGTTGGTGGGGGAGACAATGGGGGTCTCCAATTGTCATCTCCGGCCAACAATCTCCATCATTGTCCAGTTCCAATACTTCCTTCTAGAAAGTGACACTCACAAAATTTCATCCTGGGCCGCAGGGAGTGATTTTCTTTTTAAAAGGAGCTCCAAAGAAACTGACAGCCTGTTGCCTGAATTAAAGTGGGATTTTAGCACATTCTGGAGCAGGAATGGATAACCTGTGGGATCGCACTGTGCATCAACGGTCTGCAGCATTACTGGCACAGAGACTGCTGGGAAACAGTGTCCCGGTTTATAAAGCAGAACATTGTCAAATATCAATGCTACAGTTTTTGGAAAAGATGAAGATTACAATGTACAAGATTAAATCTGAGAGCGAGAGAGAGAAAATGATGGGTCGGGGGAGAGAGCGAGAGAAAAATCAGAAATGGAGAGAGAGAGATAGAGAGATCAAAGATGGAGCGGGGAGAGAGAGAGCGACAGAGGGAGATAGAAAGATGAGAGATGGAGAGGGGGTGGGGGGAGAGAGAGAGAGAGATCAGAATTGGAGGGGGATGAGAGAGAGAGACCCCGTAGATACAAGAGAAAAGGGGAAGTGTTTTGAATATAGCAAATAGCAGAATTAGTCCCTCTTCGTCGCCCTGGAGCCAGAATTGGACCCTTAACCAGTAACACAATCTGTCGGCAGTCACACTGCTGCTTGTGGGATCTTGCTGTGTGTTCAATTACCTGCAGTGTGGTCTACATTGGAACGAGTGGCTCAGTGTCAAAATGTCGTTTACAGAGCTCTGATTTTGCATTTTCTTCCTCTCTCTCTCTCTCGCTCTCTCACTTGCTCTCTCTCTCTCTCGCTTTGTCCATATCCTTCTCCATATACCTTCGTCTGTTTGAGGTCCTCCTCCCTTTCCCTTTGGCCAAGGACTGGCTCTTTCTTTCTCTCCTTCCTCTGTCTCTCTGTCTGTCTTTCCCTCTCTCCATTGCCACTCCTCAGTCTGGGTCTTCCCCTTCTCCCTTCAATTTCTCCAGACCTTCCATCATTTTAAATTGTCAATGCTGCAATATGATGTGTCAGGTTTACAAAATTAGAGAAGTGACAACATTTCAGAGACAGGGTTTTAAATCAGAGAGAGCTCGGGAAAAAAGAGATAGAGAGAGGGGAAATGTGTAAAGGCAGGAACGGGAGTGAGATCGGCGGGCTGTGGGAATGGGGAGATTAGGATGTGGGGCCTGGGAATAGATATTTGGCGGAGGTGGGGGGTGTGTGCGGGGCGGCGGGGGGCTGGGGCGTGCAGGAGGGTCTCCCATCATTGAACACTAAAATTTAAGGAGAAACAGTTCCCAGCACATGAGTGAAGATAACAGCCTGGGATAGAGAGAATGAGACTGACGGAGAAAATGGATAGATGCCCAAACGTGATGAGAGGGGTTAACAGTGTCTCAACTTTTGCACCTTCTGGTTTCTAACTGTGTGTATGATGTGCTTCTGTTGGAATGCAGTGAGACTGCGTGTGGGATCTTGCAACGCAGTTGCTCCATCATCCCACCTTTAACCCCTTCTGGGGATTGCGTGCGTGGTATGACGGGTGGAGAGGGGGATGTCAGGAGACCTGAGCTTGTGTGAAACTTTGTGAATCATTGTGGGTGTGTCGTATCTGTGTTTCAGACAGGGCCATTAGGTGACCAGGGCTAAATGGAAGGGGCTGCCGCCCCTCGAATGGAGTTTATTGGCGAGCTGAGGGCAATGGGGGAGGGGAGGGGAGGGCTAGATTTCCCTGTCTCTCCATTCAGCCGTTTTCTTTTCTGAAGTTCATCTCAGAATATCTGGGAGAAACTATCCTGGGACTTGTAATTTTAAAAAGGAGGTGGGCGGGCCGGATGTGGGAAGGGAGTGGGATTCCACTGCCCATGTCCCAATCCCTCCTCATGAACCCTGTCGGTCTGTCTGTGTGGTTTGGGGATGAACGGATGGAATTGTTCCCATTGACTGGGACCTCGTAGCTGTCTCTGGTATGGGGTGAGGGAGTGGGGTGGGTCATTGCAGGCTCTGTGACTGGGAACGGCGGTGAGTGAGTGGGCGTGTCAGTGCAGACTGTGGGACTGTGACTGGGAAGAGGCAAGCGGGACTCAGCATATCAAACGGCCAGAAGCCATAGGGTCTGACGCCAACCACCCACCCCCTGTAGGCTAGTGTTCAGGATGAGATTAGCCCTCTCCATCAATGTGTGGCCATGTTAACATTTTGCTGCTTGTGGGATCCTGCAAAGCAGGGCGTGTGGGAGTGATGAAGGAGGTTTAGGATGGAAAGGGAGAGAGCTGAAAGAGTGAGGCGTGAGTGTGGTGAGGGCGTCTGTCCAGGATCTGGGGGAGACGGGGTTAGGGGGCTATTGCAGTGTTCAGTCCGAGCCCAGCTCAAATTAGTAATGGGGGAGTGTAATATTTGCTGATGGACTCAGTGAGGGAGAGAGATAACACGGTGTAGAGCTGGATGAACACAGCAGGCCAAGCAGCATCAGAGGAGCAGGAAGGCTGACGTTTCGGGCCTAGACCCTTCTTCAGGAAAGGCCTGTTTCCACATTGCAGTCTGTGGGATCTTGCTGTGCAGGGACAGTTTGCAGTATTTTCCTTTACAGAGCAGGGGCCACGCTTTTCAAATTCACATGAGACGGCGGCGGATGGGTTCTGAACGTGGACGGTGAAGGTACAGAAACCTTCAGCATGCGGGGGGCCGGTGTATGTGTCTGGGGACTGCTGGTGGAATCCTGTTGTGCAGAATGTCCTTCATTCTCGTGTCAACCCCTCTCTTTGTGGGGGCACTGGATTGGTAGGGGTTGGTGGGCTCGGACAGGGTGTTGAGGGAATCCCTCATTAGTCCCGCATATGGTTGCCTGTGGGATATTGCTGTGCACACCCTTGGACTGTGGGTCGCCATCACACTCCTGTCTACGAAGCCCCGGGCTGTGTTTGCTGACCAGCTGACTGTGAATGAGGTGTATCAGCCCTGCTTTCCCCGTCCCACCAGCCCAAACAACCCCACATCTCATCCCCCACTCACCCTCCAAAAATGTGACATTAATGTCATTGATGTCTATGAGACACAGCGGGGAGATCGGAACACATCGCAAACGTAAGGCGGGAGAGGGCATTTCAATCAAAACATAGAGGAAATAGAGAGAGAGGGAGAGATTGATCGATTCTCGAGAACAGGAGAAAGCTGAGCAGAAATGGTGAGGTGGAAATGGACAGGAGAGGGAGAGAGAGACAGAGGGAGAGAGGGATGGAAGAGAGAGAGAGACAGATGACAGGACCAGTGGTAGGTTCGTCATTGATATTTCATGTAGAAGCAGCAACAAACCCAGACGGATTTCCACACAGGGGCTGCACCCGATGAATGGGGGTGGGAAAGAGGAGGGGGCATTGGACTTGTTATTTTTTCTTACACCCCACCTCCCAAGAGTGTCAGAGACCCAGCTGGAGGGGACAAGTTAAACACACAGAGAGAGAGAGAAAGCGAGGGAGAGGCACAGGCTATGGGAGTAACTTTCCACCGCTGAGTCATTGCCAGCCTCTCAGAAAATGATGCTTGGGCGTCAGTTCTGGGGTCGGCGGTTGAATCCCAGCCTTTGTAACAAATATCTCTCCTGCCCTTCCCCTCAAAGAGAAACACAATCCTGAGGCAATGTGAGATACCTCCCTTTTCTCTGTTCTCTGGGTATAATATCAGGAGTTGTGCTGGTGGGGTGGTGTGGGTCAGATTGTGGAAATTCAAATGAGCAGTGAGAACTTGCTGTGCTGGGGGGGCAGAAGGTTCAGATTGTGTAAGTTCAACCAATATTGGGATCTTGCTGTGCGCTGGAATTTTTTTTAAAAAATTAATCAATTTTCATATCTTTCTCACTCTTTCCACACCTGAAGAGATTTGACAGGAGCTGAACCATGGGATGATACAGAGACAGAGAGAATCAAATTGTTTTGCCGTGAGGAATCCTCAGACAGCAGCTGGAACCAGAGAGAGAGAAAGAGAGGCCATGAGAATTATAATAAACTATCCCATCTCCTCATTGTTCATTTATACACTCACATGCTCACAGGGGGAAATATTTTTTGGGGCTCAAACCGGCTCTGCAGCTGATACTACAAGGATATGAGCTCTGGGCTGTGGGCTGCGGGAGACAAAGGGGCAAAAACGGGGCCGCTGCACAGCATGATCCCACAGGTTTCACTGCCTTTCTCTCTCCCTGCTTTCATATTTCCTGTTGCCTGTCTCTCCTACAGATGTATATTAATCCCCGCTCCCCCCCACATCCTTCGCATCTCCCCTGTTCACGATCCCCCACCCTCTCAGATCCCTCTTCCCGACTCTCTCGCCACCCACTCGCCAGGTTTTTTTTTTAGGAACTTTTTAATTGCTCAGTGTTTCTAATCTCCGACCTCCCCTGTACACCTCTCTCTACACCTTTCTTTCTCTCTGCCCTGTGGGTTCTTGCTGTTCCTGTCCGAGGGTAATTATATCTGCGATCTGCTCTCACTGTCTCTTCTGCACTCACTCTTGAAGGTACCTGTCTGCTCTTCTCTCCCTCGATTTCTCTCTCTCTATCTCTCTCTGTCCTTTCTCGTTCTTTCCGTGCGATTTTTCTCTCTCGCTATCAGTCCTTCTCTCTCCCCCAGTTTATTTTCTCCTCACCCTCTTTCTAGCTTTTTCTTGTTATCAGTGGGATTTCCCTCTCTCCTTGTCTGTCCTTCACACTCTCTCCCTCTCTGTTCTTGACATCTCTCTCTCCATGGTAATGCAGTGAGATATTACTGTGCCCGCCCACCGCAGTCTTACCCCACTCCCATTCTCTCTAGACTAAAATGGGGCAGGGGTTGATAGATAAACGGAAAGGGTGGGTGTGTCTGCCAGGGGATTGGAATCTTGCTGTGCAAGAAGGCAGCTAATGAAAAGGCCAGTGAGTCTCTGGCCGTATTCACTATGCTCTCCAGCCCCTGGTTGCGGGGCAGGGACTCAATGAGGGGGAGTGGAATGGGGGGTATTGTACACAGAGGAAAATATAGAGGGGCAGTTATATAGGGTGGGAGGTGTCATGAAGGAACTGGGATTTGAAGATGCCCAGCAGCTGAGAGGCTGAAAAATTTTGTGAGGGGCAAAATATTTGTGGTATAAAACTCCGGGTGGGGAAAGTTTTTAAAAGTGGGCAACAATGTGTGTGAGGCAATATTTGCCGTGACAAAAAGTGTGGAAGGAATTGCAAAATTAAAATGGAGAACAAACTTTGGGGGCAATATTTGGGCAAAACTGAAATGGGTGAAACACAAAATTTGAGGGAACAATGTTTGGAAAGTGGGGGTCAAAACATTTATGAGAAGGAACTGCAATATCTGAGGGGGGGAATATTATTCCCAAACTGTTTCCCCAGCAATGGAAGATGAGAAACAATTAGACGAAGAGAGGCATGGAGTGTTTGAGAAAACTGAGAGAGGGGGAGTTTGAAAAGTAGAGAGAGTGCAAAAGGCAGAGACAGTGAAGGAGATTGCAGGAGAGAGGGACAATGAAAAAGAGGGAGAAAAATTGATGAGAAAACAGACAGAGAGGGACATCATGGTGAGATTTGGAGGGAGATATGGAGGGAGATGGAACAAGCGGGAGAGATGAATTCTGTCAATGCCAGGTGGGAGTGGGTTACCCAGAGGTGAGCACAAGGACAGAGTGACTTAAACCCAAATCCTGAGCTTGGATCCGATCCCCTCCCCTTCCATGCGAACATGGCTTGGGGCCGAGTCTGTCTCTCTCCAGCTCAGCTTCTTCAACTCAAAGGCAAACAACAATTGAATTTGCTCTGCTACTTGGCATTTTTAAATGAAAGTTTTTATTAATTACAAACTGAAGTTATAGATATAGTCAGTGGAATGGTTACTTTTGTCACTGGCCCGTGACTTGAGAGAAACATTTAAAATTGTCCCTTTAACCCCCTGCGGGATAAGGTGAGACAAATCAGCACTACCATCAATCTAAGAAAGCACAGTTTGGAGCTGGATGCACACAGCAGACCAGGCAGCATCAGAGGAGCAGGAAAGCTGACATTTCGGGTCCAGAGCCTTTTTCAGAACCAAAACGACAGCTTTCCTGCTCCTCTGATGCTGCCTGGCCTGCTGTATTGCTCCAGCTCCACACTGTGTCATCTTTGACTCCAGCATCGGCAGTTCTTACTATCTCTACCATCAATCTGTTACCAGCAGCGACAGGCTGCTTCATTGCTGAAACATTGAAGTGAAATGAAAGAATCCTGAATGGATTGATTAATTGGTGAATTTTGTTGATTGATGAATTTTGGTAAAGGATATTTCAGCACATTCTTCAGCTGCTGCCTGAACTTAGTCTGGGTCACGGCATAAATCGCGGTGTTTGTGCAGCAACTGAGGAGCTGCAGCACGAAGCCCAATTCCTGCACAAAGGAATCTAGATGAACAGGGGTGTACACATAAAACTGCATCCCGTTCCACATAGAATACACCATTAACATTGACCATAAAAGAATGAAATTGGCTGAGATCACAAACAGTAAAATTATGGATTTTTTTCGATTTCTCATTTCTGTGTCACACTGAATGTCCCCATTGGTGTGAGCCCAGAGTCTCCGGCGGTCTCTGCTGGTCGCTAAAATGTGTCTGACAGTAAAAACATTGAGCAGCAGAATCAGGAGAAATGGGCGTGTTGGGTTTAGAATGTTGTGGAGGAAGTCGATTGTGGTCCAGACACGAGAGTAATAAACACTGTCTGTTACATCACAAAACCAGGGGAGGTTCATCAGCCGATAGCGAGCTTTGAGCATAAAATACCAGAAAATGTTATTTAAACAGCTCAGCACAGTCACTGTTCCCAGAACCACAGCCGCCGTTTTCTCACTGCAATATTTACTTCTCAGCTTCTGGCAACAAATGGCCACAAATCGATCAAAGGTGAAAGTGACCGTGAACCAGACAGAACAGTCTGTGGCTGCATAAAGCAGGATGGCGTGGATATTACACATGCGGATAGAAACCTGCAGAAAACAAAACTTTTCCCGATAAACAATAGGAATGTGTCTCACTATCAGGTCGAGGATAATGACCAGTAGATCCGCCATTACCATGGCCTCCAGGTAACGTCTGATACGTGGAGACAATCCACAATCTTTATAAAGCAGGACGTAGATTGTCACTATGTTAACTGTGAGGAAGGAAAACAAACAAATTACATATTAGCTTGGAGGCAAAGTTACAAGTTTTATTGAAGACCCAGTGACATTTTCAAATGTATCATTGATTTATTTTAAAAAGTTGAAGCTGAAATAACAAACAGTAATTTCTCAATTTTGTTTACAAAAAGTGTGATGTAAAACAAAATAAATACTCCCTCCCCAAACACACAGACACACACCCATAAGGACAGATGGTTTCTAGAACATTCCCACACACTTGATCACTCAAACAGACACAGGTCACTTCTTTACAGTTCCTAATATGGAGGGTGTAAACGTTGCCTTCCTGAAGGATCTCTCCCAGTTCCTTGCAGACAAACGGAGGTTGAAATTTTCTGTCTTTTAGTCTAAATTGTGTTCGATCCTCTGTCGTGAAGAA
>NC_063339.1:86031518-86032014 GCF_021869965.1 Rhincodon typus
TTCCTCCCTTTACCCCTTGATTATCTTACAGTTTAAAAATATGTCCATCTCACGGCCTGAAAAGTACATAATGACCTGTCCTCAACAGCCCTCTGTGGTGTGGAATTCCACAGTAAAAGTCGTGATTGGAATGAGGTCAGCCCCTCAGAACATGAGTTCGCTGATTGGTGCTGTTAATCTGGGCCAATCAGCCAGCCCTGACTGACAGATAAAAACAGAGGTGCTGTTCACTCAGAGCTGACTCTGAGGGAGCTGGATCGTTGCCAAAGACTCTCTGTGGGTAAATTAAGGATGACTTGGTGACACCATACAATCCTCTGTGGAGTTATTTCAGTAGAGGTATCATTGTCCTGACAGACCATAAGGCTGTGCTCTCATTGGAGAAAGATAAATGATGGTGGTTTCAACTGATGGACACCACGCCTCAGGAAAGGCGAGATGTTGAGATGTAGAGTCCTTCATGGCAATCTCAGCCAGGAAGGGAAGTGACATCATG
>NC_063339.1:86032024-86032091 GCF_021869965.1 Rhincodon typus
CTTGTTTATTTGTTTTTGTTTCTCCCAGAGAAATTTGGTCTTTATTTTTGTTTAACAAAATCAAGCA
>NC_063339.1:86037091-86066131 GCF_021869965.1 Rhincodon typus
TCTCCCAGAGAAATTTGGTCTTTATTTTTGTTTAACAAAATCAAGCAGTTTTATTTTCTGTTTCGAAACAGCAGAATGGGCTTTGCTCTGTGTTTCACCTGGTACTATCCCTGCTCTGGGAGGCTCTGATAGGGACAGTGTCGGGGTGATCTTAGACTTTTGTTTGCAACTTTCGTTTAAAAGAGTGGAGGGTTGTTTTTCGGACTGGAGACCTGTGACCGGTGGTGCACTGCAAGGATCTGAGTTGGTCCACCGCCTGTTGTCATTTATATAAAGAATTTGGATGTGAATATAGGAGAATGGTTAGTACGGTTGCAGATAACACCAAAATTAGTGGTGTAGTGGACAGCAAAGACTGTTGTCTCAAAGTACAACTGGACCTTGATTAGGTGGGCTGATGAGCCGTGGAGTTGCACATGGAATTTAAGTTAGATAAGTGTGAGGTGTTGCGTTTTGGTAAGGCAAATCAGGATAGGAGTTACACACTTGATGGTAGGGTCCTAGGGAGTGTTGCCGCACAAAGAGACTTTGAGAAGCAGGTTCATTGTTCGTTGAAGATGGAGACATAATTAAACAGGATAGTGAAGAAAACATTTATTGGTCAGTGCATTGAATACAGGAGTTGAGATGTCTTGTTGCAGCTGTACAGGACATTGTTACAACCACTTTTGGAATACTGTCTTCAATTCTAGTCTCCCTGGTGTAGGAAAGATGTTATTAAAGTTGAAGGGGTGCAGAAAAGATTTGCAAGGTTGTTGTCGGGTTCGGAGAGTTTGAGCTGTACAGAGAAGCTGAATAGGCTGGGGCGATTTTCCTTTGAGTGTTGGAGACCAAGGGGTGACCCTACAGAGGTTTACAAAATGATGGGGGCCATGGATAGGATGAGTAGCCAAGGGCTTTTTCCCAGGGTAGGGAATACAAGGGACCTAAGGGAAAAATTTCCATGCAGACGATGGAGCATATATGGAATGAACTGCCAGTGGAAGTGGTGGAGGCTGGTATAATTACAACATTTTTTGCCTGGGTGCATGAATAGGAAGGATTTAGAAGGATATAGTCCAAATGCTGGAAAACAGTTCTAAATTAGCTTAGGATATCTGGTCGGCATGGACGAATTGAACCGAAGGGTCTGTTTCCATCCTGTGCAACTCTGTGACTCCATGGCTCAATTGGCCAGTGTTTCATTCCTGGCCATCGTAAGTTCAGAATTTTAAATCAATCAGCAGGAAAACTTTGAGACCAAATGACATCAATCAGTCAAAGAAAAACGAAGAACTGTGGATGCTGAAGATCTGAAACTGCCAGGGAAACTCAACAGGTCTGGCAGCATCTGTGGGAAGAGAGTAGAGTTAATGTTTTGGCTCCAGTGAACTTTCTTCAGAACACTTGTACTCCGGGTATTTGAGTTTGAAATTTATCAGTACCCGGTGTTGTTCTGGAAATACACGAGATTATCATACTGCAGAAAAAAAAACCTTCTCTGAAGCTGTTCCTTTGTATGGTTTTTGTGAAGTGCAGTTTTAAGCAGGGACAAAATTATGCTCAATTTCTGATTCCTTGTATATTTATACTCTGTCATTCCCATCAAACACACCCAGGCAGGCAAAACACCGAGTTAAATACAAAATAAAACTTCACACTATCCTACTCTCACTTCCGCAGAGCTCATACACTGCCACTTAGCTACAAAACAAATCTCTCTTTACCCTGCCCACATCAAGCGATTATCAATCCAAGATTAGCAGTGGTTGCTTTTCAGAGTATATCTCCTTCTTTGAATATTTTCTGAATCCACTTGTTCAGACATGTTATTGTACACCTCAAGAGAATATGGGACTTCGGCCGAAGGGTAGTTAAAGTAAGCTCTCTTCTTCTGAAAAAAGAGAAGCAAGAGAGCAAAAAGGGAATGATAGATTGATTAGCCTGACATCTGTTCTTGGAAAATGCTGGAGTCAGTTATTAAAAATATAATAAGGGAGCATTTGGAAATTGGTGACCGGATCTGTTGAAGTCGGCATGGATTCACTGAAGGGAAATCATTTTTGACAAATTTTCTGGAATATTTTGAGGATCGAACCAGTGGAGTGGAGGAACGTGAATCAGTATTTGTTGTATATCTGGACTTTCAAAAGGCTTTTGACAAGGTTCCACAAAAGAGATTAGTAAGGAAAATTAAGGCTCATGGTATCAGAGGTAATGTATTAACGTTTATAGACAACTAGGTGGCAGACAGAAAGCAGAGAGTTGGAATAAACACGTCCTTTTCAGAGTGGCAGGCAATGAAGAGTGGGACACCACAGGTTTCATTGCTAGGGCTCCTGCTGTTCACAAGGCACGTTAGAGTTTGGAAGAAAGAATTAAAAACAATATCTCCAAATTTGCAGACGACACTAAGCCTGGTGGCACTGTGTGCTGTGAAGAAGATGCTAACAGGCTGTAGAGTGACTTGGACAGGTTGGCTGAGTGGGCAAATACTTTGCAAACACAATATAATGTGGATAAATGTGAGGTTATTCACTTTGGTGGCAAAAACGGGAAGGCAGATTATTATCTGAATGGTGGCAGTTTTGGAAAAGGTGAAGTGCAGTGCGACTTGGCTTTCATAGTGAAACAGTCGCTGAAGGTTAACATGCAGGTGCAGCAAGCGGTGAGGAAAGGTAATGGCATGCTGGCCTTCATAGCCACACAATCTGAGTATGGGAGCAAGGATGTCTTGTGCTGTTATATGGAGCCTTGCTGAGGCCACACCTTGAGTATTGTGTGTTGTTTTGGTTTCCTAGTCTGAGGAAGAATATTGTTGATATTGAGGGAGTCCAGCGAAGTTTCAGCAGACTGTTTCCTGAGATGCCAGGACTGACATATGAAGAAAACCTGGATCGACTGGGTTTGTACTCACTGGGATTTAGAATAATGAAGAGGGATCTCATAGAAAAATATAAAATCCTCATGGAAATGTGCAGGCTAGATGCGGGAAGAATGTTGGAGAAGTCCATAACATGCAGTCACAGTATAAGAATAAGGGGTAAGCCATTCAGGACTGAAATGAGGAAGACTTTCTTCACTCAACGAGTTGTGAGCCTGTGGAATTCTCTACCAAAGAAAGCTGTTGAACCCCTTTGCAGCTAAAGGAATCAAGGGATATGCGGAGAAAATCGAGTGGGATACGAAATTGCATGATCAGCCATGAACATATTGAATGGTGGTGCAGGCTCGAAGGGCCGATTGCCCGACGTCTGCACTTATTTTCTATGTTTATATGTTAATGAAGCCATGCCTCGTGGTTCAGACATAGGGACATTACCACTACACTGTCACAAGTAAACATTCCTGGGGCAAGTACATCATAGGATCAGACACAGTGTAAAGATACATTGTGCTGGGACCAGTACATTCTTTCACGGTCTGTCTCTTGGACACCTCTTGATCTGGATCTCCAGCTTTTTCACTTTTTAGCTCTATGACTTCTCATTTTATACCGACATTCAGAACTATTCAGCTTTGGAAAGCCTCATTGTTTTCTCTCTCTCTCTCCTCGGCCCCCTATCAGAGATCGATTAGACATGAGATGTAGTCGTACAAGTACGCCATTCTGACCAGCAATGAGACCTTGGCTGATCCGATGATCCTCAGCTCCTCTTTCCTTTCGTTTCCTCCTCACCCTTGATTCCCTTCCTGATTAAAAACCCGTCGCTCTAAACTTTGAATGCACGAGGGATGATTAGAGGAGCTATGATAGGACTTTAGGAAATGATAGGAAAGTGATAGGATCCTTTAGAATCAGAGGCATCTTGACATGAATATTCACAGATCCTTGAAGGGAGCAGGATGAGTAGAAACAGTCGTTAGGAAGGTAAATGGGATAGTTGCATTTCTTAGTCGAAATATTGAATACAATCGCAAGTAGGTTATGATGGAGCTGCATATAGTGTCTGTCTGGTCACTGATAGAATATTGTGTACAGTTCTCATCATTACATGGTAGGACATATGTGATTGCACTAAAGGAAGTACAGAGAGAATTTGCCAGGATGCTGCCTCGGATGAAGTGGTTCAGCTATGAAGACAGACTGGATAGGCTGGAGTTGATTTTCATTCAGCAGAGAAGACTGGTTGAGTGGGGTGGGGAAGTGGGAGCTATGGAACCTGACAGAGACGTACAAAGCTCTGAGAGACACAGACATGTTCAGTTGGGAGAAACTGTTCTCCTTGGGATCAATGACTGGCAGTACAGATTTACAGAAAGGGGAGGAGGTTTATAGGGGCTTGGAGGGAGAGAGAAAAGGGTTTGTAGGTATCTATAGGTCACTGCCTAAAGGATGTAGAGGCAGGAACCCTGAAGACATTCGACAACTTAGATGAAGACTTGAAATGCCAGAGCTTCCAATATCTGTGCCAAGAGCTGGAAAAAGAGATAAGAATAGATGCATGATTGATGATAGGCACAGACACAATTGTTCGAACCATCTCTTTACATGCTGTACAAAATCGATGACTCTCACTGTCTCTCCTGGTCTGTCTTCATCTATATCAGTCCTCATCTTTTTTTTCTCTCTCTGTCTCTCTCTACCCCTACACCTCCCCACAGCTGGTTTCACGCAATAGACAGTAAAGTAGTGAATTTATTGGGGAACTGTAAATATGTTCCATGTAGAACACAATGTCCCTGAATGATGCAATAAGGTGTTATATTCCAATGAATGTCATTCCACAGTGGTAAAATCTTCCTGAACACCAACATTTGAAATATTCTATTTTTCTTGTTATTCCAAATGAAATTATTCACTTTTCCCCACATTATATTCTATCTGCCATTTCCTTACACTCAGTTAACCTGTCCATATCTGCCCACCAGTTCCTTACACTCAGTTAACTTGTCCATATCTGCATCTTTGTGTACTCTCAGCTTTCTTTTTACCTAACCGTTTATTTTTCGTAAATTTGAATATATGATTTGAATTCTTTTGTAGGATGTGAGCAGATTCAAAAGATACTGGCTGTCTGGAGAAATGAGCAAACACATAGCAGTTGACAGATACACAGTTAAGGTTCCTTGAAATAATTCACATCAAATACTGACTCCCAGGACGGGCGAGCACAGGGTTTGAAACCACAGAGTCAAACTATCAGTGGCTCTACATTCTCAACAAGTGCCAAATTGTTCCTCAAATTTACTAAAGATTTCCTTGTTTGATTCTCTCTGTTCTGCTCTGATTCCCTGTGAATTACCTCGATCTTAAAATCCCCATGAACAGTCGTTCTAATCCCACGTGCTATGTCTTTCTCCCAAGCATAGCATCTGATTCCAATACGGTGTGAGATAGGAGCCTCTCAGTGCTGGGCGAAGGAGAGTCTTTAGCCTAACCCAGCTGTGTGAATGTTCTGTGTTAAACTTAAATCCCGAGTATGTCAATAGAGCTTTAATATTTGGAAAACCCAACGTTCTGTGCTCATTCCATATCCCCAATAGTAACTCTTTATGTGAGTGCATGTGCATGTGTTAGAAAGAGAGAGAAACCAGGACACTGTTTCAGTGGGGAAAGTAGTCCTTTACTGATGCGCTTATTATTAACCAATATTGTTTATATCCTTGCACATAAATCACGGAATGCTAATGTCAGGTTTACGTCAGACTCATGCTGTGCGAATGCAAATGCGCTCACTGAATTTTGTATCAGGTCAAAGTTAGTCATCAGTGATCATTTTTTTTCGATCAGTTTTTGGGGGGGGGCGTTGTGGGTGTGGGGAGGGTGGCGGCTGCTGGTGGTGGTGAGCAGCACAGTGGCTCAATGGCTAGCATTGCTGCCTCACATTGCCCAGGGACACAGGTTAGATTCCATCCCCGGGCGACTGTGTGTGGAGTTTGTACACTCTCCCCGTTTCTGTGTGGGTTTCCACCAGGTGCTCCGGTTTCTTCCCACAGTCCAAAGATGCGCAAGTTAGCTGGATTGGCATGCTACATTATCCATAGTGCTCAGAGATTGTGTAGGTTAGGTGTTAGCCATTGGAAATGTAGGGTTACAGGGATAGGGTGCAGTATGGTAGGGGTGGGTCTGGGTGGGTCTGGGTGGGATACTCTTCAGAAGTTTGGTGTGGACTCCTTGAGCCAAATGGCCTGTGCCCATACTGTATGGATTTTATGATCATGTGATGATGTCATCAAATATCATGGGACAATTGATGGGCTGACAGTTATTGACAGGGAATGGGACAAAGATGGTAGATGTTTTGCTTTGATTTCACACGGGTCTTGGGGAGAAAATGGACACTATGAACCAACTCAAAAGGATTAACTGATACATGTAGCAATTTACAGATATTACAGGAAACAGAAACAGGTAGATACACAATAATCACAGGACAGGAATTGACTGAAGAATATTTGGATTTCCAAAAGCTCCAGATCAAGTGACTTTGAGGCTTAAAATTGAGCATTTCATTGGCAAAAATAGGTCGGAAAGTAAACTGTGAAGAGGATGCAAGTGGTCTGCAAATTATGTAATATATAATCAAGACAGATTCTGGCTCCATTCTCTACTAGTGGCTCCTGAATCTCTCCCGCTTTGGTTTTGGTGCAACACCCTGTTGCCATAACAACAGTCTATCCCATTGCTCCTCAGACCATAGATTCCAGGAATAATCTTATCAGATTTACCTGGCAACTTACTTGCCCAACCTCCTCTCTTCCCTGAGAAACAGGCTCCAGTTATAGTCCCATCCTGTTCCTGAACAATTGTCTCATTCCCATTCCAGCTTTGTTCTCAGAGAAGAACAGTCTCAGACCTATTTCCACTCTATACCATTCTGTTCTCTGGCAACAGCCAGTGTACTCACCCCAACACAGTTCCCCAAGCAGTAACCGAGGGTCGTACTTCTAATGTGTTCTTTAGCAGTGGCATGATTTCCCACGCCCTTTCTGTTCACTAGCAATATCATGCAGTTCCAAACTCACGCTGCTACCCTTTCAATAGCGAGTGATCACATATCCACTTTGTTGCCCCAGATACAATCTCCTAGACTACGTGCACTCTGTTCCCATAGCAACAGCCTATGGTCCCACCTCCAGTCTGGTCCCCTTGCAAGAGCAAATGGTACAACACCCATACGTTTCTCTTATAAACTGCCTGCTGCCCACACGCCCTCTTCTTCCCCAACAACAGCCTGTTGTCTCACCAAAACAGTTCCCTGAGAAACTTCTCTTTGTCCATACCCTTCTCTGTTCCCCGAACAAGGGCCTGTGGCCACACCTTCAAGTAGATCCCCTAGTAACAGCTATGGTTCAAACCTGACTCTGTTCCCCGAGCAACAGTCTGGCCCCAATTCCAAAATTTATCCCTAGCAACGGCTAATATGTCCACACCCATTCTATATTCCTCGAAACGACATGTGGTCCCACCTCCCCTCTGTTCCCTGAGCAATGACCTGAAGCCATATATCAGGTGGAATACAAGTCTGCCCTTCCCATACAGGAGCCTGGTCCCGAAGAAAACATAGTCAATATGGTAAAGTGTGATTTTCAATCCACAGAGCTGTGAGGATTGTATCTTGTGACTGAGGAAGAGAAAGAGAGAGAAGACTTTGGAGGGGGACGGGAAGATAGGGAGGTAAGGAGTAAGGGAGAGCGAGAGGGAGAGAGACAGCAGAAGCAAAGATGGAGAGGGAGGGATAGGAGAGATTAAAGGGGAAAAGAGGGCCAGCGGGGAGAGCACGACAAACTTGTTAGGAGGGAAAGAAAAAATATTGTTGAGAATGAAAAGGACGTGAAAGAAGTTTAGAGGAAGAAAGGCATGATGAGCGTGAGGAAACTGGGAGAGGGAAACTTGGAGAGAGAGAGATTGGGAGGGAGATCGATAGTGGAAGAGAGAGAGAAAGAGTGAAGGAGAATTGAGAAAAAAGGACAGTGAGGGAGACTGAGCAAATGGGAGGAAGCTCTCAAGAGAGATTTCGACAGGGACTATGGAGGGAGAGAGATGAATTCTGCCGAAGCCAGTTCAGAGTGGGTCACCCAGAGGAGAAAGCAACGACAGAATAACTTAAAGCCAACTCCTGAGCTCGGCCCCGTTCCCCTCCTCATTCCCTTAGGAACTGGACTTCGGGGCAAGTCTGTATCTCTCCTGCTCAGCTTCTTCAACACAAAGACAAACAAAACACAGCTAGCTGTGCTGCTTGGCACTTTTTAATGAACATTTTTCTGAATTACAAATTGGAGTTACAGGTACAGAAAATGGAATGCTGTCTTTTCTCATTGGCCCCTCAGCTGATAGAAACATTGAAATGTGCCCCTGTAAACTGAATGAGAAAGTTGGACAAACCAGTATTACCCTCAACCTGCTCCCAAAGCGACATGCTGCTTCATTGCTGAAAAACTCGCATTGAAATGAGAAATTCCTGGATGTATTGATTAATTAGTGAATTTGATTGGTTGATTAATTTGAATAAAGGCATATTTCAGCACATTCTTCAGCTGCTTTCTGAACTTTGTCTGGGTCACGGCATAAATCACAGTGTTTGTGAAGCAACTGAGGAGCTGCAGCATGAAGCCCAATTCTAGCACGAACCAATGTAGATAAACAGACTGATACCCAAAATAATACATCCGGTTCCATGTAGAAAACACCATTAATATTGACCATAAGAGGATGAAATTAGCCGAGATCACAAACAATAATATGATGGATTTTTTTCGATTTTGCAATTCAGTGTCACACTGAAGGTCCCCATTGGTGTGAGCCCGGAGTCTCCTGCGGGCTCTGCTGGTCACTAAAATGTGTCTGACGGTGAAAATATTGAGCAGCAGAATCAGGAGAAATGGGAGAGCCGGGGTTAGAATGTAGTGGAGGAACTCGATTGTGGCCCAGACACGAGAGAAATAAACACCGTCTGTTACATTACAAAACCAGGGCTCGTTCAACAGCCGATACCGACCCGAGAACATGAAATACCAGAAAATATTCTTTAGACAGCTCAGCACAGTCACTGTTCCCAGAACCACAGCTGCCGTTTTCTCACTGCAATATTTACTTTTAAGCTTCTGCCAACAAATGGCCACAAATCGATCAAAGGTGAAAGTGACGGTGAACCAGACAGAACAGTCAGTGGCTGCATAAAGCAGGACGGCATGGATATTACACACACCGATGGACTTCAGGAAAACAAACTGTTCCTCATAAACAATGGGAATGTGTCTCAATATCAGGTCGAGGATAATGACCAGTAGATCCACCACTGCCATGGCCCCCAGGTAACGTCTGACACATGGAGACAATCCACAATTTTTATAAAGCAGGATGTAGATCGTCACTACGTTAACTGTGAGGAAGGCAAACAAACATGTTATACATCAAGCTGGAGGTAAAGCTATCAGTTTGATTGAGGACCGAATGAGACTTTTGAAAGAGTAATTGTATTCAGAGATTTATTGAAATAATTGAAGCCGAAGTAACAAATGGGAAGGTCAGAACTATTACAAAACAAAGAGACATAAAACACAAGAAACATTCCCTTCCCAAATGCAGAGATGTATATCTACAAGAGCAGATGATTTCTAGAAAATTCCCATGCATTCGATCACTCGAGAGCAAACACAGGTCACTTCCTTACAGTTCCTAATGCTGAGAGTGAAAACATTGCCATCCTGAAGGATTCTCTCCTAGTTCCATGAAGACAAGTGGAGGTTGGAAATTTATTTTAGTCTAAATTATGGTCAATCCTCTGTAGTGAAGAAATGTAAACACAGTGGGAACGTATTCACCACTTTAATTGCCTGAGGGGACTTTGAAGCAGTGTCTTCATCGCCCTAGAATGGGATCTCTTTCCTCAGGCTCTTATCTCTTGTCAATTACCTGAAGTCTGGTCATTCACAAATAATGTCAGTTATGTTATGCTCCGGTGAGTGTCGGTTATACAATGTGATTGAGGCATAAAGACACTTCCGTCCATCAAGCTTGCAGCAGTGCAAAACAACAACGTAAACATGCTTCAGACAAAATCAGAATCAGGAAAATGACACATGAGGAGGGACAGAGATGGTTTGTTAGAAGCACAGGAACATACAATTAAGGTGCATCTGTTGGCCATTGGCCCTTCAAACCTACTCATCCATTCAATATGATTATGGATGATCTGATTGTGTCATGAGCTTCACATTCCTACCCACTCCCCAGTAATCCTCGAATCCTTTGTTATTCATGAATGTCCCTATCTGTACCTCAAAAATATTCAACGGTTTTGCCTCCACTGCTTTCTGGGCGAGAGAGTTTCAAAGACTTACAACACTCTGAGAAAATAAATCGCCTCATCTCTACAATAAATCAAAGGTGCTTTCTTCAAAATAAATATATATCCCCTAGCTGTAGTATCGCTACTTTGTGTGCTTCAGTTTGTGATTGGATACACTGTTGACCATCTTTGTGAACCACGGATTATTCACCTTCGCTTTACGAAAGCAGTTTTGCTGAGTGTAGTGATATATTTGCTTAAACGTCTGCCACTATTCCTAAGACCATAAGATATAGGAGCAGAATTCGGCCATTTGGCCCCTCAAGTTTGCTCAGCCATTCAATCATGGCTGGTATGTTTTTCAACCCGATTCTACTGCCTTCTCCCTGTTCATCCACTGACCTCCTCCTGAGTGTATTTTAGCATTCTGCTTTAGACAGGATGTAAGTCATTAGCTCCAGTTGTGATCCTGATGCATTTTAATCCTCCAAGCCTCGGCTTCCCTGTGTGGCTAAACACATGATCAGCTGAGAATGACCGTATTCTCCCAGTTTCCCCAGATCCATCACATCTGTTCAGAAGATATACAATTACAGTGGGGTACCTTCGACAAGACCTCCTTTATCTTCACCCGAGAATTCCACTTCCCCACATGTACTCTAGTGGACAGGGTCTTCAGCCGTAACTGACCCAAATCCTGCACTTTTACCCTCACTCCTTCCCAGATGAATTTGTCCACTGATACTGCAGTACGCAAAATACTTGTCTATCTGAAATAAAATAAAGAAATGCAGATGCTGGCGATCTGAAATGAAAACTGTTCTGATGAAGAGTCACCAGATTTAAAATGTTATCTGTGCTTTCTTCCTATAGATGATGCCAGATCTGCTGAATTTTGCCAAAAAATTCTGTACTAGCATATCTAATTTCCTATTTATGACATACACAAAATTTGCTGTACTGTTTTGACTTTGATATACAAATCCTGCTTGTATTTACTTCTCCTTGTTGTTTCTAAGCTCTGGCCAAAATCTTTCTATGTAATCTGAGTGACATGGACTGTGGCAAGATTAATGGTAGATTTAGCAAGATGTTTCGCGAGCCCCACATCAATATTGAGATCATCTTGCTGACTCTTGTTCGTCAGCTCAGGAGGAGTGGCTAGATTCTCACGGGTCTCCCCTTACACTGGCAGAGTGGAAAAGGATAATAATTTTCCTATAACACTGTGCAATCCTGTGCAATGGGTGAGACTGTTCTAACCTGGGTGACTACTCCAGAGCAGGCAGGCATGGTCTGGTGTTGTGGCTTCCATTACTGGTCCTAGGGAATGAGGAAGTCCTGCTTGTACACCTCACCACCTAGGAAGAGCTCCATGTGCCTGCCCACAATGCAGGATTGGTTGGGGTGAGCGGGGGGTGCAATTTTCGCTACTTGCCACGTGCAGGCTCCATATCAATGGTCGTGCAGGCTACATTGGAATTGACAGAGCTTGTTCCAGTGTATTTATGTGCTTTCAAAGTTGGCACTGGTGCCAGGGATGCTGGTTAATTCCAGAAGCTCCAATCAGTGGCGATCTCTTCTGGGAATGGCATGCAGTAAGAAGTGATGGAAACCCATTGTGATTCTCTCATGCAAGGGCTCGAACGTCACTTAATCTGGTGAGTTTAGTTAGATACACTCAGCCTCAAGGTGGAAATCTCTTCACGAACTCAACTCAGCTGGGACTTTGCATACAAAAAACAATAACGTCAAGTCAATACCTTGATCATTTGATGTATGGTTATTAGGGATCTCACCCACCTCGTTTCATTTTTCCCAACACTCCCAAATATAAAATATTCTGGATATCCAGTTCCCAATATAGGCCACCCTGTAACCAGGCCTCTCTAATGCTATTACATCATATTCATTTACCTTAATGTGTGCACTGAATTCCACAATCTATTTGAGAGTGCAACACACTTTTGAGACAGAGTACCTTTCATTCAGCTTCCTAAGCCATTATTCCTTCCTCCATGGTTGCCTTTATTCCTCATTTTGACCGCTCCAGAAAGAGTTTGACATCATTATACTCACAGAATCAGAGCTTATGGGTAATTTTTCATGAAGCATCATCACCTTCACTGGATATATCCTGTCCCACCGACAGGACGGACCCACGAGTGGTGATGACACCTTTGTATACAATCAGGAAAGGAGTTGCCCTGGAATTAGCCAACATTGATTCTAGAACCCAAGGAATTTCATGGTAATAGGCCACAAATGGTCACAAAAATCGCCTGATGATGGACATCTACTGCCCTCCACATCACCTGGCAGTGATAAATCAGTTCTCCTCGATTTTGAAGACAAATCCGAGGAAGTATTGAGGATGACAAGGGCACAGAATGTACTCTGGGTGTGGTACTTGAATGTCCATCACCAAGAGTGTCTCCATAGGCCACACTACTGACTGAGCAGGGTGAGACCTAAAATACATCACATCCAGACTGTGGAAAGTGATGAGTGAACCAAAAAGGGGGAAGCATCCTCACGAACTACTTGTCACAGATGTACCTATCCCTCATAGTAACTGTAGGAGTGCCCAGCACACAGTTCTGGTGGAAGTAAAGTCTCACTCTCATACTGAAGGTGCCATCCACTGTGTTATGTGGCGTTACCTCCTGTGAAGCAAACCGTTCTTCTAAAGCATCTTGCAAATCGACATTGGGCATCCATGAGGCACTGTGCACCATCAACAGCATCAATTACCTTCCCTCCATCATAAAGTCAGAAGTGGGCTGTCTGCTGACGATTCTAAAATGTTCAGAACCATTCACAACTACACCTACATTAAAGTACTCTATTCAGCACATCAAGATTGTTAAAGCAGGAACAGAATGAGGGCATTCATTAGAGCCTGTTAGTCAGCAATTGTAGCTTGCATAATCTCTCATGCCTCTTATACAGGAAACGGAAGGGAAAATTCTGCCTTTCAAAGCTGCCACATGGGAACACGGGGAGGACTGGCCAATGAGCTGGAAATAGAGTTAAATAAGGGATAAATTTGTTTCTTTTTATCAGTTAAACAGAAAATAACGATTGCAGTGATACAGTGACCAGTTCTGAGTCGTCAACTATTTACATCCTATATCAACGATTACAATAAATAGAACAAATATATTCGAACAAAATTTGTCAATAACACTAAGACAGGCAGGAAAGTAAGTTATTAAGGGGAGGTAGAGAGTCCTCTTGATAACAATCAATTGAAAATAATTTGGTAGATGGAAGAAACGGAGGTAACTGTGAACTTGTCAATATTTCAGGAAGAATTAAAGACTATATGTTACATAAATGGATATTGATTACAGGACTTAGTGGTACAGAATGTATTGCAAGGTTCACTCTGGTCAGTTCAGACAGGAGAAGTGTTGCTCCATCTCCCTGATGGTCTGCTCCCTGATGTCCCCAGTGACTCCATTGCTCTCAGTACACAAGGAATATTTTGATGTGGTTGGTTGGTGGTGAGAAGTGGTGAGTGGGAGGGTGTTTTGAGCTGTGTATCAAAGGGAAAGCCCTTATCTATGACGCCATTCTTTCCTTCTACATGGATACTGGAAGGCAATGGGAATGGCTGCCTCTTCCTTGAAAAGGCTGTGGTTGCTGCCAGGACAGTGGATATTCACGAACTTGATGCACTGAACATGGTCACACTTCAACATTAATGGAGTGACAGTTTGGAGGATCCAATCACAAAAGTGAGAACATAAAATAAAGGTGTTGCCAGATTAGCTGAAGTGGTTATTTATATCACATTCTCAGTCTATCTCACAGAACCACTGCAGACACCACAAACCCAGATGAGACATCTGTTAAACATGGAGCACCATGCCCATCAATCTAGTTTATTGTTCAATACAAGTCAACAATCTGTTCAGAGTGGAAAACTGTGCAGACTACTTCAGTGCATTGATTTATAAACCCAGGCTCAATATCTGTCCAGCATGAGGAGCTGTACAGACTCACCAGTGTATTGATCTGTAAGCCTGAAACAGTTATCCGCCCAGCAAGGGGAGCTGCTCAGACCACAGAAGTGCATTGTTCTCTAAACCTGAATTGGTGTCTGATCAGCATGGGGAGCTGTACCAACCACTCCAGTGCAATGATTTGTAAACCAGACAAGACATCTGTCCAATATTGGGAGTTGTTCAGAGCACACTAGTGCATTAATCCTTAAGCTTGGACTAGATACCTGTCCTGCATATAGATGTGTGCGGACCATACCAGTGCATTGATCAGTAACACTGTGTTAGATCGCGGCCCAGCATAAGGAAACTTAAAGCCCAACCATTTACAGATCCTTGTCTCCATTGTGCCATGAGAAGGGGTGTTGTGGATGCGAAACTCTCTGTCCTAGAGAGATGTCTGGGGAGTGCATTTAAATATCAACAAATGGGAGGAATTCGGGAAATTGATAGATAGGGAGAGACTAAAGAGACAATATCATGGGAGGAGATAGCAAGAACTGCAGATGCTGGAGTCAGACATAACAGAATGTGGAGCTGGAAGAATACAGCAGACCAGGCAGCATCAGAGGAGGAAGGATCCCGACCTGAAACATCAACTTTCCTGCTTCTCTGATGCTGCCTGGCCTGCTGTGTTCCTCCAGTTCTACACTGTGTAATGTCATGGGAGGGTGCATTCACAAGTTTAAGAATGGTGAAATTAATACATTTTAACAGCAACTTGCAACATTGGCTAGTATTTCCAGCAGAGATGGGTCAACGGGATATTGATGTAAGTTCGAATGTTGGAGAGTATTGTATGAACATGTGTTCTGAAGCTTTGCAACTGAGAGTTCGACTCATTGGGCTGAATTTAGCATTAATTTGTCTCAATGTCACTTCCATTGAGTTTGACAGAGCAATCGTCTGTACGAGGCCGAGTTAGTCTTCTGGTGCTGTCTTATCAAACTTACCTCATTAATTAACTGCCCCACCCAAAGGCATCCCACTCATTCAATGCCAATCCAATTCTCCCACTTACCATGGCTAGAGATAAACACCATCGCCAAGATGCCACTGGGTAATCTGTGATCCCTGGCGCTGTGCCATCTTTAAAAGACCAATGGGCACACAGTTGAGCTTTCTCAATTCAGAGCTGCCCTGCACTCTTTGCCCTGAGCATGGCAGATAAGAGGAAATTGCACCACGATTTGCCAACAGGATCAGGGAGATGGGCTAGTACAGAGGAGGACCATTCTCTTCCAGAGGAGGCCACACCACCAGACTGAACAAGTATAGTCTGAGCTCACCACCTAGGTCAGTGCAATATCTGGGTCTGAAGAAATGTCCGTCAACAGGACAAACATCAATAACTTTCCCAGCTCTGTCAGGATAAGAACCGCTGAATTTTTCTGTGCTTCCTCACACTCATTGTACATCTGTTACAGCACCTACCTCCGAACAAGATCATACTCCACTACTCTCACTACTGCATGCAGCACCTTCCCGCCACCCCCTCCCCCACTTCTGTCTCTCTTTTTCTCAGCCAGGCAATACCCCACACGGTTATAGAATGTTACGGTGAACATCGGTTGTGGAATGTTCTGGAGAATGCCACTTCAAGAATTTTCTGGATAATATCATTTGCAGAATACTCCAGATAATGTTCCAAACAATTCGCAAGGTCAAGAAAATGTCAGTCCCCCAGTGTGTAACACATAAGTGGATGGAGCAGAATTCTGTATTTTTTTTTCAAATCTCATACGATTAAAGTCCATCATGAGGCCTTCCAGCCCTTCAAACCTCGTCCTCAATTCAACAAGAACAAGACTGATCTGATTGTGTCCTGAAATTCATGTTACAGGAACTTTCAGGCATTCAGCTCCCTGAGTTTTGATCACTAACCAGATGGCACTTGAACACTTTTTACACTAGTTTTCTTCAAGAATGTATTCTGAGCAATTTTCCACGAAGATGGATTCTCACACCAATATATTACATCAGTTTTATACATTTCTGAAATCGTATGCATACTTTACACGGACCAATCAAAATAGATGCTTATATCATGGTTGTCAAAATCCAATTACAATTAATAATTCTGGATATTTCACTTGTCTCATTTCATTCAACCAAAGGCAGCATCTAAACACTTGTCTAATAATAAAATACAATTGTCCTCAGCTGTTATTTGAACGTTACCTGACTTGTAGTTTCTTCATTGTTATCAAAGTTTCTATTGTCCTGTGTCTTTGACTATTTCTGTGTACTGCAGTTTCATAGTCTCCCACTCATTTGAACTGGACTGCTGGTTTGTGATGCAGAGGGAGGCCAACAGCACAGGTTCATGTCCCACACTGACAGAGATTACCATAAATATTCTGCTTTCTCAACCTTGCTCCTCACCTGAGCTGTACTGATCTTCAGGTTAAACCACCATGAGTGGTTTAACCTAATGAGAGAGCAGCCCCATGGTTCTCTGGGACTATAGCGACTTTATTCTGTCGCTGTTAACATTTTTAAATTGTCTCACTTTCTATTTTATTTCTGGGTGTTGTGGTCATCCACAGTTTCATTTTGTACAACTGTCAGCATTTTCCTGCACACTACACATCCTGCGCACTCCCCGATAATTCTTGACTCCTTTGTTATTTTTGAATCTTTCTGTCTGTGCCTCAGGAATATTCAATGTCTCTGCCTCCACTGCTCTGTCAGGAAGAGCGTTCCTAAGAGTCACAATACACTGAGTCATAGAGTCGTACAGCACAGACACAGAACATTTTGTCCAACCAGTCCATGCTAACTAAAATCCCAAACTTAACTAATCCCAACGGCCTGCTCCTGGCCCATATCCCTCCATTTTTTTTCCTATTCATGTACTTTTCCAAAAGTCTATTAAATGTTGTAATTGTACCCACATCCACCACTTACCCTGAATTTCATTCCACACACAAACTGCCCTCTGTGTAAAAAAAATTGTCCCCATGTCTTTTTAAAATCTCTCTCTTCTCACCTACAACATGTGCCCTCACTCTTGAAATTCCCCATTGTAGAGAAAATGCAACGACCATTAACTCTATCTATGCCACACCCCCATTATTTTATAAACTTCTATAAGGTTACCTCTCAACCTCCTATGCCACACTGAAATAAGTCCCACCCTAGCCAGCCTTTCTTTATCACTCAAACCTTCCATACTCGGCAACACCTTGGTACATCTCTTTTGAACCCTCTCCACCTTAATAATATCCTTCCAATAACTTGGTGGCCAGACCGGGACATAATATTCCAGAAGAAGCATCATCAATGTCCTGTACAAACTCAACATGACTTCCCAACTCCTATACTCAAAGGACTGAGCAATGGAGGCAAGTGTGCCAAACGCCTTTTAACTGTCCTGTCTATATGTGACACAAACTTCAAAAAAAAAATGCACCTGAACCCCTAGATCCCCATGTACAAAACACTATCAGGGCCATACCATTAATTGTAACCTTGTTTGTTGTACCAAAATGCAATACCTCACATTTATCTAGATTGAACTCCATCTGCCACTTTTCAGTCCATTAATCAATTTCATCATGTTCCTTTTGCAATCTTAGAAAACCTTCTTCGCTGTCTACTATGCCACAAATTTGGTGTCGTCCACAAACTTCCTAACCATGCCTCCTATATTCTCTTCCAAATTATTAATATAAATGACAGATAAAAGAAGACCCAGAACCTATCCCTGTGAAACACCGCTGGTGACAGGCCTCCAGTCCGAAAAGTAACCCTCTACCATCACTCTCCGTTACCTGCTGTTAAGCAAATATGTATTCAATTGGCAAGTGCACCCTGAATCCCATGTGATGTAACTTTACTAATTCGTCTACCACACGGAATCTTTTTGAAGGCTTTACTAAAGTCCAAGAAAGCAACTTCTACTGTTCTATCCTCATCAAGCTTTTTGGTAACTTTCTCAAAAAACTCAGTCAGAAAGGAAAATAAATCACCTCATCTCTGTAATGAATTGAAGATGATTTTTAAAGAAAAACAAATATATAAAATGTGCCTGCTAGCTGTACTTTCAATTCGCTTCATGGGAAGGATGAGTTGCTGCAGATGAACCCAATCTTATTGAGAACACATCTGGAGGACTATGTGTAAAGTTTTTTTTGTCTCCCTTTCTGAAAAATTATATAATTATATTAGAAGCAGCTCAGAGATGTTTCATTCACTTAGTCCTGTGGTGAAGGGCCTTTATTATGAAGGTTTAGCAGCTTACCCTTGGAATAAGAGCTGATCCTATTGAATCAATCAAAATCTTGAGGAGAGTGGATCAGGTGAATACTTGATTGGTGTTTGTATAATCCAAACTTGTCATTAGGCTTTGCACCTTTGTTAAGGAAGCTTATTTTGGTCATAAACCAGTTATTCGTCACGGACTAATGAAATCTGCTAGACTTGTTGCTAGCATTGAACTGACCCAGTCTGACACCTATATCATTGGCCATATCACCAACCTGGCTACTTTAAAATTTGTTGTGACTAGTGGTGGAATGGGACCATAAGACATAGGAGCAGAAATTATGCAATTGGGCCCATCGAGTCTGTTCTGTCTTTCAATCATGGCTGATAAGTTCCTCAACCCCATTCTCCCGCTTTCTCCCCGTAATCCTTGATCCCCTTGATAATCAAGAACCTATCTATCTCAGTCTTAAATGTAGTCAATGAACTGGCCTCCACAGCCTTCTGTGGCAGTGAATTCCATAGATTCACCACTCTCCAGCTGAAGAAGTTTCTCCTTATCTCTGTTCTAAAAGACCTTCCCTTTACTCTAAGGCTGTGCCCTCAGGTCCTAGTCTCTCCTACCAATGGAAGCATCTTCCCAACATCCACTCTGTCCAGGCCATTCAGAATTCATTTGTATCCCCCGTCGTCCTTCTAAACTCCAATGAGTATAGTCCCAGAGTCCTCAAACATTCCTCATATGATAGGGATGAGAAAAGGAAACAGATATCCCTCCTACCTTGGTCAGAACAGGGATGAGGAGAAATTCACAAAGTGGGAATTCATTCATGTGGGAATTCTATTTCCCAGAAGTTTGTATTGGCTGGATCTTTAAATTATATCAAGGCTGACTTAGCCTGATTTTCGATAGGTGAATCTGGGATAATTGGGTGTGGACAGAGAAGTGCAGCTGAAACCACAATGTGATGAGCCACAGTCTTATTTCCTGTGGAATAGTGTCAAAGGGTCAAATGGCCCACTCGTGCCCCTCAGTTCTATGTTCTGATGATCCATTCAGCCCATTGATGAGCCCCTTCATTCCTCTTGACAGCTTCCCCGCTCTGCAACTTTTGCTCCAGATATTGGTGATACTGCAGACTCCGATTCAGTGTGAATATCGGCCATATACCTCAGCCATGGTTAGTTCAACCAAATCCTCTGGTCACCCAGAATGCAACATTGCACAACATGATTGACAGGAAAATCACCAGTTACCTTCCAGCACAAGAAACAGAAACAAGAAATAGCAGTATGTTATTCGGCCCATAAGCCTGTCCCGCCTATTAGTAAGAGTATGGCTGATCTTCTCCAGAGCTCAACACTATGCCAACTACTTGTATCCTTCAACTCACCGATATGTCAGAAACCCATCCACCTCGTCTGTAAATACTTTTGGTGATCTAGCCTCCACTACTCTCTACGTTTGGGAATTCCAGACTTTGCTGCCTTCTGAGAGAAGAAATTTATTTGCATCTCAGTTTTAAATTGACGTCCCACGTTCTGTATCTGTGTCCCCGAATTCGAGACTCCACCAGGAGTGGAAACGCCTTCTCAACATCTACCTTTTCAATCCATCTTTGTATCTTGTATGTTTCAATAATTTTGCTCCACATTTATTTCAACTACAATGAATAAACAGCTAACCATTTTAGATGTTCTTGTTAAGTCAACACTTCCATTCCAGTAATCCACCTAATGAATCAACTTAGTTTCTTGCTGCACCAGTGGATATGGTTGAGTGGATGATCCATTTGTCCATCATCATGATGTCCACAGAATCACAGATGACAATTTTTAAACAATTCGCTTCATAGAGTCATAGAGATGTCCAGCACAGAAACAGATCCTTCAATCCAACTCGTCCTTGCTGATCAGATATCCCAAATTAATGTAATCCCATTTGGCCAATATCCCTCTAACCCCCTCCTATTTATGTAC
This sequence comes from Rhincodon typus, assembly GCF_021869965.1. NCBI lineage: Eukaryota > Metazoa > Chordata > Chondrichthyes > Orectolobiformes > Rhincodontidae > Rhincodon > Rhincodon typus. The sequence continues at coordinate 86,057,505 of NC_063339.1, forward strand.
ACTTACAATGTCTTTTAAACATTGTAATTGTACCAGCCTCCATCACCTCCTCTGGCAGCTCATTCCATATATCCAAGAGTCTCTGTGTAAAAAATTTGCCTCATGGGTTCCTTTTTAATCTTTCTTCTCTCACCTTAAACTCATGCCTTCCAGTTTTAGAAAAGAACTTGGCTAACCATCATATCCATGCTCCTCATGATTTTATAAACTTCCACAAGGTCACTCCTCACCTTCTGATGCTCCAGGGAAAATAGCCTCAGCCTTTCCAGCCTCGCCCTGTAGCTCAAATCATCCAACCCTGGCGGCATCCTTGTAAATCTTTTTTGCACCCTTTCAAGTTTAACAACATCTTTACTATAGCACAGAGACCAGAAACGAATGCAATATTCCTAACCAATGTCCTGTGCAACCTCAACATGAGCTCCCAACTCCTCTACTCAATGCACTGACCAATGAAGGCAAAGGTACCAAACGATTCACTGCATGAGAAATCAAGAAAGAACAGAATGCAATACGATAAAGGCAAAGTCAACACCATTCCTGCAATAAGACTGAGGGCTTGTGTGGCAAAACAAGCCATGGCCGTACAGAAGCTATTTCATTACAACTCCAACTCTGACGGCTACCTGACAATGTGGAAGTATGCTCAACTCTGTCAAATCCACTAAGAGGATGATAATTATAATATGACCATTGTTACACCCTCAGTCTCAGTGTGATAATCAAATTGGTGGAAGTTCTCTTTGATTGAGCTGTCAAACAGCACTTGCACAGAAATAACCTTCTCAATGTTCTTTCCGAAATGTCCCCATGTGGAGGTGGTACTGTATGGAAATGTCACCGGATTACTAATCTAGAGGACCAGGTTAATGCTGTGGTACTCAGTGAAAGTTAAAAACAATTAATAAAATGTCGAGGTCTGGAGACCAATCTGTTTCAACAATGTACTTTCAGGAAGCAAATCGACCGTCCTTTCCTGATTTCGCTTAATAGGGCCTGCAGACATACAGAAATGTGATCAACTCTTAAATGCTCTCTGTAACGGCCAAGCAAGACATTCAATGGTATCAAACAACTTTGATAAAATCAGACAGAGCACCCAGCACCAGACTAGGTATTGGAAAAGAGAACGACAAACATAGCCCTGTTGACTCCACAAAGGCCTCCTTTCTAACATCTTCATGCTTCTGATAACACTTACAGAGTTGTCCTGCAGACAACACAGTGAAACATTGAGTAGGCCATTCAATTCATTGAGCATCATTTTTTCTAGTTCATGGCTGAACATCTGTTCAGCACAGTTTGTGCATATCCCTTAATGCAAGCAGGAACAGCAGTCATCCCTTCAGCCCATTAAGCTTTGTTCCCTATTCAATATAATGATGGATGATCCTTTATTTCAACACCATATTCCTGCTCTCTCCCTATCCCTTTACTGTCGATAAGTCCATCTACTTGATTCCTATTTACATTCAGAGCCTTGGCTTCCAAAACTTTATGTGGTAGGGAATTCCACAGACTCACCAGCCTCTGAGTAGATATTTACTTTCATCTTAATGCAGAGGGGTTTGCCCTGCATCAGAAGAATATGACCCCTTGTTTGAGATGCCCTTGCCAGTGAAACATCATCTTAGCTTCCTGTTTTTTTTCTCGCCCTGTCAGAGTTAACTATGTTTCACTGAGATCTCCATTCATTTCTCAAACCTCATTGAATGCAGATCTCATCGACACAAAGTGTGCTCATACAACAAACCTGTCTTCCCAGAGTTAAGTCTGGTATCCTGCACAGCATCCCTCTGGAGCAAGTATAACCTTCATTAGATAAGGAAACCAAACCTACACACACTACTCCAGAATATCAAAGTTAGTTTTCACCAAGGCTCTGTACAGCTTCAGTAAGACAACCTTACTACGGTACACAAATCCCCTTGAAATGAAGGCCATACATCATTTATCTTCCTAGCTGATGTCTACTCCTTTGACGTTGCTTTCAGTGACTGGTGTACAAAGAGATCCAGATCATTTTCAACTTTACTGCTATCCTCCATGAGGGTTTGTGCACATTGTTCAGCGTGCCAAACCCACTCCTAATATTGACTTCTGGCTTCAAAAGTCACTACCACTCCCCATTGTCTTGCTGCCTTCTTTATAAATAGTGTTATATTTTCTTTCCTCAAATCTGCTAACTGTGTTCCAGATTCATCGGGAATTTGGAAGATGACAAGCAACACATTCATTGTTGCCATGGCCACCTCCTTTATTAATCGAAGATGGAGATTATCAGGCCATGGGGAATTATCAGATTTCAGCCCAAATAATTTCTCCAAAACTGTTTTTTGACTAATTTCATCCTTTTTATTTTATTTCTTTTCTCACTCGACGTAGTTTCTCTGGAAAGTTCTTTTTTAGTGTTTTCTTCTGTGAAGACAGAACTGAAGTAGTTTTTTAATAGTTCTGCTATTTTTCTATTGTCAATTGTCCAGATTCAGTCTGTTAGAAATCTGCAATGGTCTACTCTAACCTTTCACTGTGGTATACTTTGATAAGTTTTTATAATTCATTCATATTAATTTACCCTCCGGAAACCTATCAATTCCTGTCTTGAAGCTGTTCAATAATAACCTTCCACAGTCATACAATCTTAGAAGAATAGATGCTGTACCATCACCAGCACAATCCACATTAGTCCTACTTTACCACATGAGGCCTGTAGCCGGCAATGTTACGATGCATCAAGTGCTCATCCAAGTACTTTTTAATGGTTGTGAGATTAGCTGACACAATTACCCTCTCAGAGAATGCATTCCAGACGCCCAACAGTATTTGGGTGAAAAGCAATCCTCAACTCCTCTCTAAACCTCAAATCGTTCACTTTAAAAGTGTGCTCCCTTGTTTTTTGACGCTTTGACTAAAAAGAATAACTGCTTTCTATCCATCCTGTCCATGCCCCTCATAATCTCATACTTCTGAATTACATCCTGCTCAGCCTTCTCTGCTCCAAAGCTAACAACCTGAGCTTATCCTCTTTTTATAGCTGATGTGCTCCATCCCATGAACATTCTTGTGAATCTTCTTTGTATCCTTCCTGCAATGTGATGCCAAGACCTGTACACAGTATTACACATGCGGCCTAAACATAGTTCTGTACAGTTCTATGTAATCTATGCTTTGGTGAATACATGTTCTGCCTATACCCACAATCTCCCATGCCTTCTTATCTAACCTATTAACCCATTGTTCAGTCACATTCAAGAATCAGTGGAGAGGCATCCTCTGAGCTTACTCGTGTACTGCCATTCATTGAGTACTCCCTGTCTGATTCCTTCTTCCGAAGTGCATCACCTCAAATTTCTCAGGTTTTAATTCCATTTGCCATTGATCTATCCAACTGACAATTCCATATGTATCTTCCTGTAACATCAAACCTGCCTTCTCACTGCCAACAACTTGGCCAACCTATGCATCAAACACAAATGTACTTATCACACTGCACCCACACCTGTCAACATTTGCAACTACATTGTTAATGAATACCACAAAAAAGAAGGAACACAACAAAGATCCTTGTGGTACAATACCAGGCTTTGATCTCCAGTCACACAAACATTCCTCTATCACCATCCTGTTTCCTGCCACTAAGAAAAAATTGGGCACAACTTGCCAAGTTAACCTTGATACCATGAGGGTCTACTTTCTCTAACAGTTTCCTATATGTGAATTTGTCAGGTGTCTTGCTGAAAAACCATATAAACTACCCCCTTGAAAATATTTAATCAAATTCATTTGGTATGACTTCCCTCTCACAAAGTCATGCCGACTACCCCAAATCTAACATTGCCTCTGTAACGGAGATAATTTTTCTCCTTCCCTATTTTCTCCAATACTTTATCTAACACTGATGTGAGATTCACTGGTCTATATTTCCCTGGTCTATTTCCACTACCCCTCCTGTAAAGTGGAGCCACATTAATGGTTCTCCAGTCATCTGTCACCTCATCCATGGCCAGAGTCGACTTCAAAATTTGTGTCAGGACCTTTCCTGTCTCATCTCCCACAGCAGACTTTGATACAACTCATCCAAACCTGGGGATCTGTCCAGTTTTAAACCAGTCAAAGCATCCAATAACTACCCATATCTTACACCAATCTGCTAAAGAGCTTCATAATCCATCTTTTGCAGTCTTGAATGTTCCTTCTCCCAAGTAAAAACATATGTAAACTGCTCATTGAGCTCCCACACTGATTGCCCCTTTGGTTTCTGATGGATCTTAATCGATCTCTAGTTATTTTGCTCCACTTGATGTACTTTTAGAATATCTTGGGTTTTCCCTCATGTTGCCTGCCAGCACTTTTCCGTACCCCTGTGTTAATCAATCCCCTCTAAGTGAATTTTCTAAATTTCACTCCAATCACCTCTCATTCTCTGAAACTATAAGATCACCAACCGAGTTTCTGCTTCAGACAATCTTGTTATCTGAGGGATTTATCTAGACAAGCCCATTGCTCTTCATCTGTGGTCAGTGTATTCTTCCTTAGATTAGGAGACAATAACTGTACACAGTATTCCAGGTACAGTCCTGCAACTGCTGCAGGGTTTCTTTACTTCTATATTCCGATTTGCTTTAAATTTAGGCAAATCTAAATTTTACCTTTCCATTTGCATATGCCCCTTCCAATATTCTTCGCTTTAATATTTTCTACTAACTTACTGTGAGTTTTTAAAAAAATCCTCCTGGATATCCAACTGTACACATGCAGTGGTTCTCTACTGTTAATGTCTACAGGAAACATTTTCAAGCAAGTTCAAAAAAGAAATTGTAAATTATGATTTCCCTTTCATAAATGAAGAATCATTCTCTCCAATTTTGCTGTTAGTTTCTAAATATTCAATACCACATCCTTATAATGTACATCCTTTTTAATAGATTTCAACAGATTCCCACTGTAGATGACAAGTTAACTGGTCTGTAGTTCACCACTCTCCCTCCTTTCTTCCCTTCTTAAATAGTTGGATTACATTCATAACCTTCCTGTTGTCTAGAATGGCTTCCTGTCTTTGAAGGATGTAAGGGGAAAAAAAACAGTGATCACTAATGCAATCAATTTAGCGATTGCTGCTTTCTCCGAAATTCTGATATGAAGTACATCTGGTACATCACACTTATCAATGCTCAATCCAGCTATGTTTTCATATACTACCTTGTTACTGAAATGGATGATTTTTGTCTTGCGTTACACAAGCTCATGGTCCCTTGATATTTCTGGGAGATTTTCTGAAACTTCTTTCATGAAGACAGACACAAAGTAACTGTTTCGTTTCCCTACAATGTTTGTGTTCTCTACAATAAATTGTGCTGTACATTCATCCACTGTTCGAAGTTGACCTTGCTTTTGTTTTCCTTTCAAAAATTGATAGAAAAAAATTCATCAATCTTTATGCTTCTTGTTAGTTTGTGTTCAAGTTATCTTTTGTATTTTCTTATCAATTTACTGGTCCTCCTTTGTTGGTTCCTAATTTTCTCTGAATCCACTGGTTTGCCAAATTATCTGGAATTTTTCTAAACCACTTCCTTTGATCTAAGGCGATTTTAAATTTCTTTTGATAACCACCATTGAGTCTTCTTTTCCTTTGGTGCTTGAACCTGAGAGAAATATATGCATGTTGTACAGCTTAGGCATCTCTATAAGTAACAGCCACTGCCTGTCTTCCACTAAATCTTATAATGTACTTTTCCAATTCACTGAAGCCAAATGGCCCCTCATAACTGCTCAGCAAACTAAATTATCTGCCCAGCATGGGGAATATTGCAAACCTTTGACAGTATATAGGTACTATATTTGCACTAGAGAACTGCCCAGCATGTGGAAATTTGCAGTCCATGCTGTGAGTGATAGTAAATGGGGCTCCCACAATCTTATGTCTGCACATCTCCATTGTGCCAGTACAAGAAAAGGGTGTTGCGTGTGCCTGTGGGGAAGGGGGACTGTTGGGGGTAGCAGGGGCGGGAGGACGGAGGGTGCAGGGGGAGAATAAATGACAGAGAACACACATGGAGGAAATCAGTTTAAATATGAATAACTGCAGGGATTTGGATAATCAACAGAAAGAGAAAGACTGAGACCCATTTCATAGACAGATAAGATGATGTGCTTGAGAATATTAAAATGAAGGCGTTGCCAGACCCAATAACAGTATAGATCAGTGTGCAGACAGGAATGACAGACGGCTGGGATTTTAATGAGAGTTCGGATATAAGCCATGGAGTATCAACTCAGATTTGCATTTGCAGGTTTGAATCAATGAGTGTTAGCATCAGATTATTGGCATCATAATGATTATGCTTCATTGCTCAAGGTTCAAATAGCAGATGGAATGCACCAGTGAAGTATATGCTGGACGTGTTAATATTTGAGATTTGGGGCAGTTAGGGTATGGTGTCAGAAATCAGCTCATGGCCAAAGGGATCACCACCATTGGGAATTGTCTGCTTCAGCCTCAGATATTGGCCAGGGTCGAGATGGAGTCAGAGGAAGGAATGGAGTTTGTAAACAGAACAGAATACAGTGATCTCCATGCTCCCAATATTTAAATAACAAGTGCAGTGATGCAATGAATCGTGCTTCACAGCAGAAACTGAGTAGGTCAACATAAATACCCATGAGAGACACTGTCCGAAGCAAAGAGGGAGACGTTGAATGAACAAGTTCACTGATGCAATTAGTGGTGATTTGTAGAGTAAATATCTGGATTCAGAATCCTAGCAGGAACAATGACAGTGGCAAGGAGTGTAAAATAAATGAAAAGAACAGCAATACAGTCATGCATGGTTTAAAGAAAAAATAAATGGACAGTGAGACTTACCAGGGATACCAATGAAAGCCAAGATAGGGTAATAAAAATATTGCATAATCAAAAGTGCATATAGAATCCTCCGTGATAAAGACATCCAATCATAATCTGTAGAAAGAGTCCAAACATCCCAGGATAAATCCCTATCCATTCTTGTAACATTCCAGACTGTTGTTCTCCGATTCTGATCCATTTTTAGAATATTCCAGTCTATGATTCTCACGTTCTGATCTCTCTTTGTCTTCTCTGGAACTTCTGATCTGTATTAGAGATTTAGGTGATTATGCCGTGCATACCATGGAATAACACATTGAATGGAGCCCATTTATCATTAAAAGATAAAAAACCTCTCCTGGGATAATAGGAATCCATGGAGACATTAATCACAGGCACCAAACAAACAGGTTCAGTTAACCCTTCTTTACAACACTTTTCATATCACAATAAAAGAGAGCATTTACTCAGTCTGGAAGGGATGTATGAGGGTTGCTGAGGGATGGGCCATAAATCTTTTGATCTTTTAAATCTTTCTTCCTTGTTTTTGTGAGTAGCTCCAAAACACTTCAAGATTGTGTGTGCTCCAACCTGTTTACAAATGGAGACAAGAATAAAATAACAGAACAGTTGCATTAAAAGACTGGTGGGGAAATTTCTAAAGACCATCAACAAATACTTATTGCAGCCGGGCTTCCATCTTGTCACTCTTACACCTGCTGTCGAAAAAGAGTCAGCATTGGAAATGCTCGCATAGCCAATGCATAGCCTGTCGGGAAGTGAAAAAGCAGCTATTACCATCTGAGGTGTTGACCCACTGCAATCCCAAGAGAGATGTAGTGTCGATATGTTATGCTTCTCTGCACAGTATCAGGTAATGTTCGGTTCACCGACGGTCCAATGGAGAAGAATGCCTGAAAGTGTAAGTTTCCCAGATCTTGACTGATCCCAAATGCAAATACACCCAGGGAGAGAACGTTTGCGGTCATATTTGGTGTCAGAAAGTCCCACAAATGCCTTTGTTTACAAAGGTTTGTGGTAGTAACGGACCACAAAGCCCTGTTAGGGGTACTTCAAGAAGAAAAGACTGTGTTGCCCAAAGCTTCTGGTCAAATTCAGAAGTGGGCCCATTATCTCAGTGTATACAATTACAAGTTGGAAAACCGTCCAGGGTGCCCAATGGCAAAAACAGAAGCCAGGAGCCACATCACACTAGCTGATACTTCACTGATGGTGTCTCCACTGGAAGAGTCCACTCTGGTTTTAACCTTCCTGGACACCCTTCTGGTCACAACTGACAATATCCAGCCTGGCAAAACTAAAACAGCCGGTAGTGATGGGGGAAGCAAATAGTAAGATTCTGGGAGGAATGAGACAGAATGAGAAAAAAACGTTCTTGAAAATTTGTACTGCTGGTTCCTGGGTGGCCACTGGATCGGCCAATGGGCTCGTTGGTCCAGGGGTATGATTCTCGATTTGGAAGGGGCTTCATTTGCAGACATATGAGAACTCCCGTGTTCACATCCCAGCTGGGCCCTGGTTGCTTGTCTTCACTTTTGCCAAATTGCCCCTTCAGCTTTCTGAAAAAAAAGAGTTGCGTTCAATGTGGTCAGAATTCCTGAAGTAGGGTTGGGGCAGAGGCGCAATTGAAGAGAACATGATACAGCAAAACACTTGTTGAAAGTGAAGGAAAACAAGTGGTTTAGGATGGCTGTCCACACAATCTGACCTGGAATGATACCTCCTGCTCGACTGTTGCACAGATCTGGGCGGTAAATTTCAG
>NC_063339.1:86066631-86089404 GCF_021869965.1 Rhincodon typus
TTGTTCTAATAAAAAGATTCCCAGTGTTTCTTCAGTCTCCTCACTGGTAAGTGAAGTTGGGACTGAGTTAGAATCTCAAACTGCAGCTTCAGAGCAGTTGGGACCACCTGAGAAACATTTAATTCCACAGTGAGCTATTATAATCTGGAATGCAGTGCCTGGAGGTTTGGTACAGTAACAGGCACTTTCAAAAGGAAATTGGGCAAGTGTTTGAAAGAAAGCACTTACAGGCCATGGGGAAAACAGCAGTAGAGTGGTTGGAGTTTGAAACTCAAACAAGTCACTTTGCTGCAGACAGGTCACCATGACAGCAGTGATAAAGCATTCTGTTCCACTTTGGAATTCCTTTGACTCATTGGAAACTAGGATAAAATCTTATGGTCATTGGAAGGTGAGGATATGGAGTCATGAAGAAAAGGTGAGTGGTTAATATCTGGAATGTGCTGTCTGAGAGGGTGGTGGAGGCAGATTCAATCGAGATGTTGAAGAGGAAATTGGCTTGCTGTCTGAGAAGGAAGAAGCTGGGGGAATATCACTCGATGAATGCCTCAGTCAGGCAGTTAGCCATTTGTTACAGGAAGAAGCTGAGAGATTAGGACTTGGTGAATTGATGACTCAGGTACCAGCACCATTCCCCTCACCTATTAATAAACTCATCAATGCAGGTGGTCACTACCTCTTTTCCCCATCCCATCCTCTGGATCTTATTGCTGGATCTAGTGGGGATATTGTAAAATGGAGTTTGGTGATTGTTCAGCACTTCCCTATAGCTGCCATAGTGCAATTTCTGTTTTGCAGCCACTGAGCTGAATGGCCTGAATTGATTAGAGTCACGGAGACCTTCAGCATGGAGACAGGCGTTTTGGCCCAAACTGGTCTGTGCCGACCAAAATGTCCAAACATGCTAACCCAATTTCTCTGCACTTGGCCCATATCCTTCTTAAACTTTCCTATCCATGTATTTGTAGCTTGGCTTGTTTGGGCCCACCACCTTATGGAAAGTTCCTCAGTGAGCTAGTGTGAAAATATTGCTCACCTCAGTTGAGGTTTATCTCTCTCTCTCTTCTGTGTTGTCTCTGTTAGTCAGGCTTGTCCTCACAGTCATCCTCCCTCCAGTCCGATTGCTAGGCTTCACTTCAGAGCCCTTTACCTGCTGCTCTCTGCTGTTGTTGATGTTGCCCTCAGACATCTTGCTGCTAGCCACCATTTCCCTGGGTGTAGTCACCGCCTGCCTCAAGGTCTGAATATCATTATCAGCTTGTGAGAGCTTTGGACAGACTGGCCAGGAAACAATACTATGAAAAACTAGCACCATGGTTTATATTAAACAATGTACGGCAGTATCTCATGGGCAGAATGGCTTCATCCTGTCTTGCAATGACTCCTTTTTTTAATTTAAATATGTTTATCTTTATTCTGGAATATAACTGACAATAAAACAGGGAATTCCTAGAAAGACCGTGCGAGAGCGGCACAGTAGCTCGGTGGTTAGCACTGCTGCCTTACAGCACCACAAACCTGGGTTGATTCCACCCTCAGGCAACCGTCTCTGTGGAGTTTTCACATTCACCCCATGTCTGTGTGGTTTTCTTCTTTTTTCTTCTTCATCTGCATGGGTTTCCTCTGGGTGCTCTGGTTTCCTCCCACCACCCAGTGATGTGCAGGTTCGGTGGACTGGCCAAGCAAAATTGCCAGTTGTGTCCAGGGAGTTGCACGAGAGGCATAGGCAGATTAGCAATGGAAATGCAGGGCTACAGGGAGTAGGGTAAGGGGTGGTCTGGGTGCGATGCTCGTCGGAGGGGTCGTTGCGGAATCGATGGGCCGAATGGCCTGCTTCCCAACTGTAGGGATTCCATGAAGTCTGTCTTTATCAGCAGGTAAATGCCAATCGTACACTTGTACCTGAGGTTAACAAGCTCATGTGAAGGCCTCCATCTGCTATTTTAAAGCAGACTTTATTTATTTTAAGAGTTAGCACCAGCCTTAAAGTGGTGGTTACTTTGTAACAGCTACATTCAGTTTCAGACTGGAAATTTATTTTTTTTTACTTTCAGTCAGGCCAAGATCACAGTTTCATACCAATCCCTGATTTGAAAGTACATTTTCAGTATTCATTCTTACTCTTCCTGACTCTAAACAAAACTAACCCAGTTTCTGTTCTGTGTCTAGGAACTAGAATGATTGAAAAGTGCAGCTGGGAAATTTTTCTTACACACCTCAGGATTAACCCACATAGGCACTTCGCTGTCGGAGAAGAGAGATGAAAAAGATCAAAGTGCTATTTGTCCCCTCAGTGTGACCCTGAAGGACTATGTCCAGGCTGAAGTTGTGTTCCTGCCAATGATTCATCCCCAGATTATCCTTTCTGAGCTCCAGCAGGTGATGTCAAACACTCAGATGGGAAAGAAAAATTGTGATTAACCATGTATGCAAAATATCAAGTTGCAGCTCAGTGGAATGTCCTACTTCTGCTCTGATGTCTTATGTCATTTATGCACCACCGTAGCCCAGGCCCTGTCGTGACATGGACTGCTTTCAGCACAGCCAATCCATTTTCACCTACTTATAGTCCCCATAATCAGCATTTCTTTCTCCCTGGCACACTATTATCCATCCTTTTTTCTGCCCAACTTTTTGTTCTCTTTGCCTATCCACTCTCATCTTTTCTCTTCTTCATTCCTTCTCCCCACCTCATGTTCAACTCTTCTACTACTTTTCATTGACCTCATCTCAACCTTTCACCTCTTTCTCTTCCCTATTCTTGCATGTATTTGTCTAAGTTCCTTTTGAAAGTAACTCCACTTGTTGTTCAATCACTTCCTGTAGTGGTGAGCTCCACATCCCAACAACGCTGAGGAAAGGTATTTCTACATATTTCCCTGTTGGACTTATGAGGAGCTACCTTGTGATCATGGCCCTTCATTTAGGATCTTGCCCTAAAAGGAGAAACATTTATCTCCAGGTCTCCAAGGTCCCACATGGTAGACTGGGCATAAAAGTAAAGATCACAAGATCCAAGCACAATTTACAACTTGTATCCAAAATTGACTGGGTGGCAGGAAGCAATGAATGATGATCAATGGGTGTTTGTTTATGTGACAGGATGATTGTTTCCAATGAGGTTGCACTGGGCTCAATCCTGACTTCTTCATTCCTGAATTTTATCCTTCGTGCACATGAGATGTAGGGACATGAGCAAGAAATTTTCAAATGATACATAAGATAGGCAAGTGCTTGATATTGAGAATGAATGCTGTAGATCAGAGAAGGTTAACAATGGACCAGTCAGGGCATGAGGAATAGGAGCAGGATTAGATTATTTGACCCATTGAACGTGCTCCATCGTCCAGTAAATTTATGACTGAGCTCACTGCCTGTCCCTTTTTGATGAAAAATCTGTTCCTCAGCCTTGAATATTTTCAATAACCCAGGCTGCATTGCTCTTGACAAACACACAAGCCTTTGAGATAAGAAATTTCTCTTTGCCTCTTTCATAAACCAAACTTAAACAGAGTTTCTGTGTTCTAGATTTCCTTATCACAGCAGCTAACCTGTCAGGTTCCATCAGAATTTTATTTTTATGAGACCAACACTAATTTTCCTAAACACCACTGGATACAAACCCAAATCTTTCCTAATTTAATAATTCTTTCGTCCTTGGCACTGCCCTTTGGAACCTGTTCTGAATGGTTCCAAATGCAAGTATACCTGTCCTTCAGGAAGGAGGTTAGAACTGTTGTTTTGACTGTGACTGGAGGAATGAGCTGGTAATCAATTACAGTACAGCTCCATGACAACATCAGTGACACAATCTGTGGAGACGCATTGATTTGTTCACCAAAACAGCCAAGTAATTCCCAGTTGTACCGACTATGCAGAATAAAGGAGACTTTCAGCAGGCTTCTTTTGCACAAAATTTCCAAATAATCTGACTATTATAAAACAAAACTGACTCTTAAAACCAGTGGCAAACTCTAGTTAATATCTGAGCTATAATCTGGACTCAGAACCTATTCCCTTAAAGGCACACACACACAAATCATAAAGGACACTGCAGAGATTAGTTTTCATTCTTAAACAAAAGGCCAATCGTCTGAAAAGAAAGGACAGAATTTCATGAATCTTCATGGTCCACTTGTTGATGAAATTGAATTGCTGACAGTCAAAGGATGGAAGATCTTCAGTTTGGATTGAAATCAGCTGGATCAAGTGTTTGGGAAGTGGCAAGAGTTCAGCTTTTCGGGGATTATAAAGTTGTCAGAAACACTGATATTTGGAAACATTCAGCTTCCTAATAACGTCTCCTGAGAGAGATTTGCAGTTTCTGAGTTTTCCTGCCCCACTGACTACTTAGATCAGTGAAAGCACACATAAAGACCAGAAAAGATTGCAAGGAAAACCATCAGTACTCAGAACTCGCCATAGTCTTTTGAAAAGATGTGTTTTCCAGGAATTAATTTCCAAAAATCCCATCTCCCCAAAAGTTTTCATTCCCTTTATTTTTTTCCAAAATCATTTGACTTTCTGTAATTAGCAGGTAAAACACAGCTGACATTAAATCTAACCATTTTCCAAATAAATAACGGTAAAAACCCTTTACAGTGCACAAAGTGTCCAAACAATTCCATAGCTTCCTATTTTTCACATAGATATTAATTTTATTCCCAACACGATCCACAGAGCTTGAGAGCAATCCCACCAATGCCTTGTACAATCACAGTGACACTTGCAAATCAAGACTAACAAACCATTTGTCTTCCTGATTACTTGCTGTATCTGCATACTACTGTACATGATCCAAGGACACCCAGATCCATCTGCAATGCAACATTCTGCTGACTCTTCCACTGAAGGACGATTCTGCACTTCTGTACTTCCAGAGTGGACATCCACACATTTTCCCGCAATTAGTCTTGATCTGTAATTTTATTTTCCCCACTACCTTTCTTACTTTGCAGGTTCAGTCTAAACTCCTCAAATCTTGCACAGCTAGTTTAGTTACAATATATAGTTGACTCCTTCATCCAAGTCAGTCGTATAGATAACAAATAGTTGAAATGCCAGGACTGATCACTGATACTCCACAAGTTAAAGTTTGCCAACTTGTAATTGAATCATTTATCCCAACCATCAGCCTGCTGTTAGTGAGTCAACCTTCTGCCATGCTAACTGCCAACACCATGAGCTCTTTCTTTGCACAGAAACCTTTAACCTGGCATCTAATTGAATGCTGGTCGGAAATCCAAATGCACAACATATAGTTTTCTTTCTCCACTCTCCTTGTCACATCCTTTAAGAGGACAAAGCTCCTCACTCCTGTTGAAGGAGACAGAGGGCAGGGAAAGCCCTTCACAAGGCAGTAACATATGTGAGAGATATTTTTGTCTGGATACTTGTATACGCATCACAGAAAGCTAATGTGATGATGTCACCAAATATTAGGAGGACAACTGATGGGTTGCTAATTATTACCAGGGGATGGGATTAGGGACGTGAGGAAGTCTAACTGATTGTACCGGGGACATGGTCACCATGAACCAACTCAAAAAGGCTAACGGATGAACGTGGTAATTTACAGATATTCCAGGAAAGGAGAGGAGAGAGAAACAGACAGTCAGGTACATGCTGATCAAGGCACAGAGAGCGACGGAAGGATGTTTGGATTTCCAACAGGCATCAGTTCAGGTCAGTCTTTGATTTAAAAATTGAACATTTCTTTCTGAAAGTAGTTTGGAACGTAAATCGTGAAGAGGATGTGAGGGTATTCAAATTGAGTGATGTCGAGATGGTCAGTGAGTGGGCAAAACATTGTCTAATAAGGTATAAAGTAGTTGATAGAGTGTGTTGTTTGTCAGGAAGAATTGATAAAGTGCCTTCATTTAAACAGGGAGATGTTGCAGGACTCTGAGACACAGAGATCTGGGTGTCCTGGGATATGAATTACAGAGTGTTTCTGCAGAGGCAGAAAGTGGTTACGTAAGCAAAGGGATTGTTATTTTTATTTTTGTTTGTTCATGGGATAAGAGCATCACTGGCTGCGCAAGCCTTTATCCCCCATTCCAATCAGTCCTTGAAATGATGGTAGTGAGCTGCCTTATTTAACCACTATACTCCCAAAAAAACCTAGTTTTTTTGGAGAAACAGAATGGAACAGAAATGAGCTGGTACTTTCTCTTTTCCTGCTCCCAGTTTAACATTCAATCATTCAGTTTCGGCTGAGTTAGAGACTGGAATCTCACTGGTCTCACCGAGTTTATATGGAGCATAACACAATGGGGAATGAGTTACAGTCTGAAATGTAATCAAGGGATTAGGGAGTGAGTTGAAACATGGAATCTATTTGAGGGATTTGAGTTGGTTTATGTCCACAGTCACAGATACCCAGGAATGAGTTACAGACTAGAATCTGAGGAATCAGGTGTGGTTTATATATGGAATACAGATACACAGGAGTGAATTACACACTGGAGTCTAATTGAAGGTTGCGGGATGGTTTACATATAGAATAAAAGAAACTCAGGAGTGAGATACAAACTTTTGTCTAATTGAGGGGTTCAGGGTGGTTTATGTTGAGTCACAGATACATGGGAGTGAGTTACAGATTGGAATCTTATTGATGTGTTCCGCGTGGTTTTTAATGTTAAGTAACATGTACACTGGAGTGAGTTAGAGACTGTAATCTAACCGAAGGGTTCAGGGTTGTTTAAAAACTGGGGGTAAATTTGAGAGGTGTAAAATGTGGTGGGTGTAATTGGAAGGGGACAAAAATGAGAGGGTGTGCAGTGGAGGGAGTGGCAGCATAAAATATGGGGTGGGTGTAAATTGGGAACAGGCACTAAAATAGGGCAGGGAAAATATTTGGGGAAGGTCAAAAATTTTCGGGTTTGGGAGTGCCATATCTGAGGGCGGGGGGAAGACAACATTTAGAGTAATAGAAATATACAGCACGGAAGCAGACCCTCCGGGCCAATTCGTCCATGCTGACCAGATAGCCTAAATAAATCTAGTCCCATTTGCCAGCATTTGGCCTATATCCTCGAAACCCTTCTTATACATATACCCAACCCGACACCTTTTAAATGTTGCAATTATACAAGCCTACACCATTTCCTCTGGCAGCTCATTCCATACACACACTACCGCCTGTGAAAAAGTTGCCCCTGAGGCCCCTTTTAAATCTTTCTCCTCTCACCCAAAACCCAAGCCCCCTAGTTCTGGACTTCCCCACGCCAGGGAAAAGACCTTGACTATTTACCCTATCCATGTCTGTCATGATTTTATTAACCTCTACAAAGCCACCCCTCAGCCTCTGACGTTGCAGAGAAAATAGCCTGATCTATTCGGCCTTTGCCCATAGGTCAAACCCTCCAATCCTGGCTTCACCCTTGTAAGTCTTTTCTTAACCCGTTCAAGTTTCACAACATCCTTCCTTTAGCAGGGAGACCAAAATTGCATGTAGTATTCCAAAAGTGACCTAATTAATGCCTTGTACAGCCACAATATGACCTCCCAATTCCTATTCTCAGTGCGCTGACCAATAAAGGCAAGCATACCAAATGCCGTCTTCGCTATCCTATCTACCTGCAACTACAGTTACAAGTATCCAATGAACCTGCACTTCAAGGTCTTCTTGTTCAGCAATACTCCCAGGACCTTACCGTTACGTGCTTGAGATCTGCCCCGATTTGCCTTTCCAAAATGCAGCACCTCACATTTATCTAAATTAAACTTCATCTGACATTCCTCAGCCCACTGGCCCATCGAATCAACATTCCTGTTGTACTCTAGGGTAATCTCCTTCGTAGTCCACTGCACTTCCAATTTTGGTATCATTTGCAAACTTACTAACCATACTTTCTGTGTTCACATCCAAATCATTTATATTATTAACGAAAAGTAGTGGACCCAGCACCAATTCTTATGGCACACCACTGGTCACAGGCCTCACACCTCCAGTCTGAAAAGCAACTCTCCACCTCGACCCTGTCCTCTAGTTACGACCCAGTTCTGTATCCAAATGACTAGTTGTCCCTTATTCCATGTGATCTAACCTTGCTAACCAGTCTACCATGAGGAACCTTGTTGAAAGCCTTACTGAAATCCACATAGATCACTTCTACCGTTCTGCCTTCATCAATCCCCTTTGTTACTTCTTCAAAAAACTCAATCAAGTTTTTGAAACAATTTCCCACACAATAAACCATGTTGCCTATCCCTAATCACTCCTTGCCTTTCCAAATACATGTAAATCCTTTCCCTCAGCATTCCCTCCAGCAACATGCCCACTACCACCGTCAGGCTCACTGGTCTATAAATCACTGGCTTTTCCTTATTACAGTTCTTAAACAGTGCCACCACATTAGCAAATCTCACCTGTGACTATCGATGATACAAATATTGCAGCAAGGGGTGCAGCACTCACTTTCCTAGCCTCCCAGAGTTCGAGTTACACCTGATTGGGACCCGGGGTTTTATCCACCTTTATGCATTTTAGGATGTCCAGCGTCTGCTCTATAATACGGATATTTTTCAAGATGTTGGTATTTATTTCTTCACATTTTACGTCTCCAACATCCTTTTCCACAGTAAACACTGATGTAACACACTCGTTTAGTGTCGCTCCCCCGTCTTCTACAATTCCGCACATAGGCAGCCTTGCTGATCTTTAAAGGGGCTCTATTCTCTCCCCAGCTACCTTTTGTCCTTATTGTATTTGCAGAATCCCTTTGGATTCTCCTTAACCCATTTTGCCAGTGCAAAGCTTCAGGGCACGAAAAAATAGAGGGAACTGTGGGCTGGCAAAATTTTTCGTGTTTGCAAATTATGCCAAGTACAAAATTGGGGGTGGCGAGGTAGTGCTGCGTAAATAGGGAGACATGCAATATTGGGGGAGGCACGTAATTTTGGTGAGCATAAAATGGGGAAGTTGTGGAGAGGCTGCATAACTCATTGGGGGGCGGTGTCTGTCAGTGGGGGAGTACAATATCTTGTGGTCAATATATTGGTGGCAAATTTTGGCAGGGGCACAAAACTTGTCAGTGGGCAAAATCTGGGGAAGGGTGAAAACTTTTGGGGACTCTCAGAATCGTGGGTGTTGCAAAATTAAGGTGGGGGGTTGCAAAATGAGGCAGTGCATAATTTGGGGGGACAAAATAGTGGGGGCTGCAAGAGCAAATAATATCAGGGAGTAAAACTGGAGGAGTCAGCACAAGATTGAGGGACACAACTCGGGCTAAAATTGATGATGTGAAAAACCGAGGGACGGAGCAAACTATTTGGGGCACAGTCTGAGGGGGCACTATTTTAAGGGGCAAAAATTTGGGTGGCGTGCACAGTTTTTGGTGCAATATCTGGGTATGGGGTACAGTTTTGGGGATGCATAATGGGGTGTCTATTTTTGGAGGGGATGTAAAACATGGGGCGTAGGGATAGGGACACAGCAGGATTTGGAGGGGTTGCAAAATTGGATGGGGGGACACAAACTGCGGGTGGGGTGGGGGGAGGAAACAAAGTTAGGGAATGTGCAAAAGACTGGAGGACTCAATTTGAAAGAGGTTGCAATATTGTGGGACTACAAAATTTAGTGCAAATAAAAACTGTGAGGATGGACTGCATTATTTTGGGTGTGTATACTTTTTGGAGGAGCTGCAAAACCAGGTGAAGGGAATGTGGTAAGGTTGGGGAACACTAAAAAAGTGGGAAAGAACAGAATCAAAGACAGAAGGAAAAGGTAAGAGTCAGAAATAAAAAAGAGATTAAAAAATGTAAGAGAGGCGGAATGAAAGAGGTAACAGGCAGAATTGCGGGGGGCGTGGGTGGCAGAGGCAGAAAGAGAAACAGAGCAAGAGCAAAGAAAACATGTGAGGGAGAGACAAACAGGAGTTAAGGAAAGTCATGGAGGGACTGAAAGGATACT
Organism: Rhincodon typus; assembly: GCF_021869965.1. Taxonomy (NCBI): domain Eukaryota; kingdom Metazoa; phylum Chordata; class Chondrichthyes; order Orectolobiformes; family Rhincodontidae; genus Rhincodon; species Rhincodon typus. Next base: position 86,076,548 of record NC_063339.1, read on the forward strand.
CACTATTCCAGTGGGTCCCAGCTCTCTCGATGGATGGACAGACCCTACTTCAGGAGTTTGCTTCAGCCTGGCTGGTTCAGGGAGGGGTGGGGCGGGGTTGCAGTTCAAGGATCATAACTGGTATTGTGATTCCAACAGCACCCACACTCCTCCTTTCACAACCAGACAGAAACCCTCTGATACTCACCTCCTGCTCCGTCCACATGGCAGAAGGACTATGGACGCCAGGAGCTGCTTTAAATACTGTCAGGTCTGTCTCTCAAACCCTCTCTCCGTCCAAATCCCAGCTCATCCAGTCAGCTCCCAGCCTCCTCTACCTGAAGCACACCTCCCCTCAACCTGGAGCATACCAAGAAACATCATTGTAAGATTAGGGGCGGAGGTGGGGGGGAGTGTAAGAGGAAGTTTGAGAGAAAACAGCAGCTCAATAGTTCAGGAGCAAATTACTGCAGATGCTGGAATCTGTCGTGAAATCAGCAAATGCTGGAGATCCCAGCAGGTCAGAAAGCGTCCATGGAGACAGCAAGCTAATGCTTCAAGTCTAGGTAACTCTGATGAAGAGCCATCTCGACTCAAAACGTTAGCTTGCTGTCTCCATGGATGCTGTCTGACCTATGATCTCCAGCATTTGTTTATATCAGCTCAACAGCTTAGTCCAGACTGCCTGTCTGTCCCTCTCCTCCCTGACCTCCTCATCTTACACATACTCGCCGCAGACTTTACATCCACAGAGACAAAGCTGCAGTTTCAAACAAGCAGAAGCCACAACACAGGTTCACTTAGAAAATAGGACATGGGCTTCTGCAACCAACAGACACACTTATTCCACAAGGGAACACACGATTTTCACACAGATTACAGATCAACACAAGGTGTGAGTAGGACTGAAGCGAACAAGTCAGTAAGATCAAAAACAGAAGTTGCTGGAAAAACTCAGCAGATCTGGCAGCATCTGTGAAGAAAAAATCAGAGTTAAAGTTTCGGGTCCAGTGACGCAAAACAATAACTCTGATTGTTTCCTCACAGATACTACCAGACCTGCTAAGCTTTTCCAGCAACTTCTGGTTTTGTTCCAGATTTGCAGCATCTGCTGTTCTTTCAGGTTTTATTTAAGTCAGCAAGTTTACTTTTAATGAGATTGAGAATTCTACCAATGAAATCCATTTGACAAAAGAACAGTGATTATGCAGATTTATTACACAAATTAGAGTTTATTGTACAAATGAACTTGAGTTTATCAAAACAGATCAACCCTGGTAATATATCAAGGAACATTGTGTATCTCTAAATGGATGTGTTTGATAGTACCTGCATGTCTGTGTGTGTTTCTGTCTGTGTATGTCTATGAATCTGGTTTTGTGCCTGTGTGTCAGGGTGGGTGAGCCAGCGCTGTCTGCAATGGGACACACTTCAAATGCATAAATTAAAACGGAATGACTGAAATTCAGAGATAGTAAGAACTGCCGATGCTGAAGTCAGAGATAACACAGTGTGGAGCTGGAGGAACAAAGCATGCCAGGCAGCACCAGAGGAGCAGGAAAGTTGACGTTTCAGGTCGGGAGCCTTCTTCAATAATTGGGGAGAGGGAAGGGAGCTCAGAAATAAAGAGAACGAGGAGAGGTGGGCCTTGGGAAGGTAGGTGGGATGGTGATAGGTGAGTGCAGGAGGGAGTGGTAGGGATTAGTCAGTGACGTGGGAGAAGTGGATAGGTGGGAGAGAAGATGGACAGATTCTGTCAGGTCAAGGAGACGAGGATGAGAGGGAGGGTTGGTCATGGGATGAGGCCAGGGGTGCGAGATTTTGAAACTGATAAAATCCACATTTAGGCCACTTGGCTGTAGGCTCCCAAGGCAGAATATGAGGTGCTGTTCCTCTAGTTTGCGGGTGGCGTCATTGTGACACTCTAGGAGGCCAGGATGGACATGTCAGCCAGGGAGTGGGACGGGGAGTTGAAATGCTTCGCGACTGGAAGGTGTTGTCATTTGTCATGAACAAGGCGCAGGTGCTCTACAAAGCAGTCTCCAAGCCTCCGCTTAGTCTCAACAATGTAGAGGAGGCCACATGGGCAGCAATTGATTTAATAGACCACATTGACGGATGTGCAGGTGAACCTCTGTCTGATGTAGAAGGTTTGTTTGCTACCTTGAATGGAGGTGAGGGGGGAGGTGTAGGGGCACATGTAGAACCTCCTGCGGTTGCAGGGAATGGTGCCAGGGGTGATCTGGCTCGTGGGGAGTTTGGAGCGGATGAGGGAGTCACGGAGAGAGCAGTCCCTACAAAAGGCAGATAGGAGTGGAGAGGGAAATACATCCTTCGTAGTGGGGTCAGATTGCAGGTGGCGGAAGTGGCGGCGAATGATACGTTGAATACAAAGATTAGTACGGTGATATGTGAGGTCAAGGGGGATTCTGTCTTTGTTTTTGTTGGGGGTAGGGCATGTGAGGGAAACGCAAGAGATGCTGTTGAGATCATTTTCAACCACAGTGGGGTGGGGTGGGGAGAATGTTACAGTCCTCGAAATAAGAGGACATCTGGGATGCTCGGGAGTGGAATGCCCCATCTTGGGAGGAGACACGGCAGAAGTGCAGGAATTGGGAGTAGGGGATCGCATTCTTGCGGAAAGGTAGGCGAGAGAAGGTGTAGTCTCGGTAGCTGTTTTCAGTCGGTGGGCTTGAAATAGGTATTGGTTTTGAGGCGATCACCAGAGATGGAGACAGAGGTCCAGGAATGAGAGGGAAGTATCAGAGATGGTCCAGGAGATCTTGAGGGTGCGGCGAAAGGTGTTAATGAAGTTGATGAACTGTTCAAGCTCCTCATGGGAGGAGGACGAGGCAGCGCTGATACAGTCATCAATGTAGTGGAGGAAGAGGTGGAGGATCGTACCAGTGCAGCAGTGGAAGAGGGACTGTTCCACGTATCTTACGAAGAAGCAGGAATAGTTTTGGCCCGTGTGGGTGCTCATGACCACCCCCTTAGTGTGTAAGAAGTGGGAGGAGTTAAAGGAGAAGTTAAGGGCAAGGACGAGTTCGGTTAAGCGGATGAGAGTGTTAGTGGACGGGTACTGGTTGGGCCTGTGAGAGAGGAAGAAGCGTAGGGCTTTTAGGTTATTCGTGTGGGGAATAGATATCCATAGTGAAGATGAGATGTTGGGATCAGGGAATCGGATGTCTTGGAGGAGGTGGAGGGCGTGGGTGGTGTCCCGGACATAGGTGGGGAGTTCCTGGACTTGTGGTGGTGGTGGGAGCGGCACGGCGCGGGGGGTGGCGCAGCAGGAGAGACAATGGGTCCACCATGGCAGTCCAGTTTGTGGACTTTGGGAATGAGGTAGAAATGGGCGGTACGGGGATGGGGAACAATGAGGCTGGAGCTGTGGGTGGGAGGCCACCTGAGGTGATGAGGTTATGAATAATGTGAGAGATTATGGTTTGGTGGTCAGGGGTGAGGTCATGATTGAGGGGGCAGTAGGAAGAGGTGTCAGAGTTGGCGCCTGGACTCGGCTGTGTAAAAATCAGTGACCCAAACCATTGCTGTGTCTCCCTTATCTGCGAGTATGATGGTGAGGTTAGAGTGGGAGCGGAGGGCTGCACGTTCCTTGGGAGCGAGGTTGAAGTGGGTGAAAGGGGTAGAGAGGTTGAGGCGGTCGATGTCACGATGGCAGTTGGAAATGAAGAGGTTGAGGGAGGGTAGGAGGCTTTGTGGGGGTGTCCAGAAGGATGAGAGGTGTTGGAGGTGGGAGAAGGAGCCTATAGAGGGTGGGTTAGACTCACTGTTAAAGAAATAGGTGAAGAGGTGGAGGAAAAAGTGTTCGACATCCGCGCAGGAACAGAATTCATTGGTATATGCGCGCAAGGGAATGAAGGTGAGTCCTTTCCTGAGGACTGACCGTTTGTCCTCAGCGATGGTGAGGTCTGGGGGGGATGAAGAAGACCTGGTAGAGCTTGGGTGTAGATCTGATAGCTGCTTTGGACCTGGATGTGGGGGTGGACTTAGTGACATCATCAGCAGCGTTTGTGGTGGGTGAGCTGTGTCATCGGAGGAAGTGATGTCGTCCTTGATGTTGGCGGTGGGAGCAACATCGTTGATGTCGGCAGCACACTTTGTGTCGCCGACAGAAGTGGCAGCGTCCGCGGTGTGAGTGGCAGCAGCAGAGCCATGGTTTGTGGCATCGGAAGTGATGTGACTGGCGTTGGCGAAAGGGATGAAATCGGTGGTGTCAGCGGGTGAGGTGATTGGTAACCACATGGTCAGTGGCGCCAGACACATTGTGAGGGAGGCCCTGGGTAGGGTTGAGGACTTGGAGTGGAAGATGCCTGTGTTTGCTGGTAGGTACAGGTAAGTTTTGTGTACTTATTGTTTTTAATATCAGATAGGGCGGAGTAAAAGAGTTGGTCGAGGTTGTGAATCCTGCGAAGAATGAAAAACAGAAATGGTCCTTTTACAGGTCTGGGAGTGGGAGGCTCTGAGCTGGGGAGGCTTGACTGTAGTGCTAGAAGATGCCGGCGCATTGCTGAGAGCGTGTGCCTGATAAGCCGCAGAGAAAACAGTTTTTGGAAGCTCTGGGTGTTGTGTATGTAGAGGTTTTGTGGTCAGGGCCAAATTGGGATGGACTGAATGTAGACTGGAGTCCATTGGGGATGATGCGGTTCTGTACGCAGGTACAGAGAAAGGCGATGTGGCTGCAGTAACACAGTGTGGAGCTGGAGGAACACAGCAGGCCAGACAGCATCAGAGGAGCAGGAACTCTGATGTTTCGGATCGGGATCCTTCTTCAGAAATGGCTTTTCTGAAGAAGGGTCCTGACCTGAAACATCAGCTTTAAGCTTCCCTGATGCTACCTGGCCTGCTGTGTTCCTCCACCTCCACACTGTGTTATCTCTGACTCCAGCATCAGCAGTTCTTACTGTTTCTGAAAAGGCTGTAGTACCTGGTTTCTTGAGTATCACAATCTCTCCCTCCCTTTAGTGTTTAAAGCGATACAATGTCACCCTCTGCTGGCCTCCTCGTGTCACATCACAAGCACTGCAATCCTCGTCCTCCAGGGGATTGAGGATTCCTCCATCCCATCGATCAACCAGTCCAGCTGGGAGCTGGATCAAAGTTCTCAGAACAAGAAAAGCAACAGATGCCTACCATGCCGTCACTTGTGATTTCACTGGTTTCTCAGCAGTTGGGGTGACTGAGTAAATTCTTTCCAACAGACGGAGCAGGTAGCAACTTCTCACCTGTGTACTCGCTGATGTTTCAGAAGGCTGTTTGAATGGACAAATAGCTTCCCACACACAGAACAGGGGAATGGCTTCTCCCCAGTGTGAATGCATTGATATATCAACACATCACATCTGTGTTTCAAGTTCTTCTCACAGTGTGAACATTTGAAAGGTCCCTCATTAGTGTGAACAAGTTGGTGTACCTGAAGTTGGATATCTGAGAGAATGCCTTGCCACACACAGAGCAGGGGAATGGCCTGTCCCCAGTGTGAACCCTGTACTGTGTCAGCAGGTAAGATGAATCACTGCATCCACACACCATACAGATGAACGGCCACTCCCCAGTGTGAACTTACTGGTGTCTCAGTAGGTTGGCTGACTGTGTAAATCCTTTAGCAAACTCAGAGCAGTGAATGGCCTCTCTCGAGTGTGAGCTGGTTGGTGTCTCCACAGGTTGGATGAGTCATTGAATACCGTCCCACGCTTGGGGCAGTTGAGCGGCCTCTCTCCAATGTGAGTGCATCAATGAGTTTCCAGCAGGGATGGGCGTTTGAATCCCTTCCCACAGTTAGAATGTTTCCATGGTTTTTTTCTGTGGTGCAGGTGTCCTCATGTCTCTCCATATTGGATGATTAGCTGACTCCTCACCCAGACACAGGATAGGGAGACAGTTTCTCCCACTTTGAATGGTTCGATTTTATTCAGGCTGCATACAGGTCTTTAATACGCTCACTGAGGCTGCGTAACTGGGTAAATCTCTCTCCGCAGTCACTGGGACACTCATTTGAATGGATATGTCTTGGTGCATTTCCAGTCACACTGATGTTTGTAATCTTTTCCCACAGATAAACATTGAAAATCCAATGGTTATCAAGTCCTGATGAATTGACTCACTGGCCGATCTTGACAGGATACTTGTTTGGAATTCTAGCTAATAAATATGCCTCTGTGATCCTCTGTAAAACAAAAAAATTAAATCAGGAAGAGGTGAATATGAGAAAGAGAACCGTTTAAGATACTAAAGGAGATTATGAAATGGTGTTCATTGAATCTGGTAATTTGCGAAAAACATTCAAATAGTGACCAAGAAAAGTTATTGGATTCTCATAAAAACTCAACGGGTTCACGAATGTCTTCGGTGAAGGAGACCCGTTGCCTGCCCTGGGCCTCCACAAGAAGCAGCCCTTAACGGGAAGACAGACAGTGAGAGCGGTCTTTAAACTGAAAGCTTACCTTCCCGGCTGCCCTCGCGTTCTCCCCCGACTCCTGCCGCTGAACAATTTTAAAAGGAGTGAAATTCTCTCAGAGCTTATTTGTATTTCAGCCCAGGAAGGAGGGTGAGGTTTTTCATTTAAAAAATATAGATATAGTATGTAGTCATCCTTGACCAGGCCAATATTCATTGTCTATCCCTCATTGTCCCAAGGCCAGTGAAGAGTAAACCACATTGTTGTGGGTCGGGAGTTACATGCAGGTCAGACTGGGGAAAGGCAGCAGCTTTCCCTCCCTAAAGGACAGCACTGAGTGCGGTGGAGTTTTATAATAATTGACAGAGAGTCCAGCTTTTTAATGACTTAAATTTTCACCCTTATCTGGCCTGCATGGTTTTGAACACACCTCCACAGAATAATAGCCTGGGGTAATGAATGACTAGACCAGTTACATTGAGCCAACGTCACCACCTCCAGGGACAGGAATTTCCATCTTTAGTGAACAAAAGGAGGCTATTTCCCAGAGAAACTGGAATTATCAATTCAGAATTTTCCTCCTGAACTGACTTTTGTGAACCTCCCTCGCAGGATTTTAGAATCATAGAATCCCTACAGTTTGGAAACAGGCACTTCGGCCCAACAAGTCCACACCGACCCTCAGAGCATCCCATCCAGACCCATCCCCCTAGAACCCACCTAATCTACAAATCTCTGAACACTATGGGTAACTTAGCATGGCCATTCCACCTAGCCTGCACATCTTTGGATTGTGAGAGGAATCCAGAGGAAACCCACGCAGACATGGAGAGAATGTGCAAAGTCCGACAGACATGGAGAGAAAGTGCAAAGTTCCACAGACAGTCGCCCAAAGGTGGAATCGAACGCGGGTTCCTAATACTGTGAAGCTGCAGTGCTAACTACTGAGCCACCATGCTGCCCAAGGCAGAAGATATAAATGTGGAAAGAAACATAATCATCCATAAGTCTGCGTGTGGATGATGCTTACATTGATCAATATCCTGGACAGGCACCAGGACACTAACACCATGAAGAAAACATGGAAATGTGGAGATGGGGGAAGAGATTTGATCACTCATCCTAGCTGGAAGTTCATCAGTGCAGTCACATTAAAGAGAGGCTGTTTACCTGCTGTATGTGTGGGAAGGAATTCACAGTGTTATCCAGCCTCCAGAAACACCTGCTTATTCATAATGAGGAGAAACTGTGTTCTTGTGGAAAGAGTTTTGGACAGTTAGTCAACCTTACTGCACAGCAACAAGTTCACAGTGGCGAACAGGCTGTTTATTTTTCCTGTTTGTGTGAAGGGATTTGTTCATAGATCAAACTTTTTTGGACACCAGCAAGTTCACACCGAAGAGAAATTGTCTACCTGATCTGAGCGTGGGAAGGTATTCACACGGTCCTACAGCCTACTGATACATCAACATAGTCACAGTGGCGAGAGTGTGGAAAAGGATTCACTCAGTCCGTTCACCTGCTGACACATCAGTGAGTTCACACTAGGGACAGACCACTCACCTGTTCTTAGTGTGATAAGAAATGGACTCAGTTTTTCCAACTTCTCAGCTCTTCCAGTACATTTAGAACACTGCAATCTACCCAACAATCTGGAAAATTGCCAAGGTATGTCCTGTACACAAATAGCAGGACAAATCCAACCGAGCCATTAATTTTCCTACCATTACATTCTCGATCATCAGTAAAGTGATGGAAGGTGCCATACCAGTGCTATCGAGTAGTACCTGCTCAGTAACGTCCAGTTTGGGGTCTGCCAAGGCCACTCAGCTACTGACCTCTTTCCAGTCTTAATTCAACCATGGACAAAAGAGCTGAATTCTAGAGGTGAGTTGATAGTGATAGCCCTTGATATCAAGGTTGTGTTCAACTGAGTGTGGCTTTGATTAGTTTCCAGTCTGAAATCATTTGCAATGCCGGGGTAGGCGATGGCCTAGTGGTATTGTCACTCGACTCTTACTCCAAGAAACCCAGCTGATGTTCTGGGGACCCGGGATCGAACCCCACCACTGCAGATGGTGGAATTGGAATTCAAACAAAAAAGGAGTCTGGAATTAAGAATCAACTGATTACCATGAAATCGTTGGGGGGAAAACCCATCTGGTTCACTAATGTCCTTCAAAGGAGGAAATCTGCCACCCTCACCTCGTCTGGCCTACATGTGACTCCAGACCCACCGCAATGTTGTTGACTCTCAGCTGCCCTCTGAAATGGCCGAGCAAGCCACTCAGTTGTACGAATCGCTACAACGAACCAAAGAAATGAAACTGGATGGATCACCTGGCATCGACGGAGGCACCAGAAAAGACAACAGCAAAAGCAGCCCTGTCGACCATGCAAAGTCCTCCTCACTAACATCTGGGGGTTAGTGCTAAAATTGGGAGAGCTATCTCACAGATTAGTCAAGCAACAGCCTGACAGAATCATACCTTACAGACAACGTCCCAGATGATTGCACAATGTTTAGCACCATTTGTGACTCTTCTGAAGCAATCCATGTTCACATGTAACAAGATCTGTATAACATCTAGGATTGGGCTAACAAGTGGCAAGTGACATTTGCACCACACAAATGCCAGACTATGACCATCACCAATAAGAGACAATCTAATCACCGTCCCTTGATATTCAATGGTGTTACCATCACTGAATCCCCGACTAACAACATCTTGGGGGTTACCGTTGTCCAGAAACTCAGCTAAACTCACCACATTAACACTAGTGGCTACAAGAGCAGGCCAGAAGCTGGGAATACTGCGGCGAGTAACTCATCTCCTGACTCCCCAAAGCCTGTCCACCATCTACAAGGCACAATTCAGAAGTATGATGGAATGCCTGGGTGTGTGCAGCCCCAACAACACTCAATAAGCTTGACACCATCCAGGACAAAGCAGCCTGCTTGATTGGCACTGCATCTACAAACATTCACTCCCTCCACCACCGACGCACAGTAGCAGCAGTGTGTACTATCTACAAGATGCACTGCAGGAAATTCACCAAAGATCCTCAGACAGCACCTTCCAAACCCACAACCACTTCCATCCCGAAGGACAAGGGCAGCAGGTCTATGGGAACACTACCACCTCCAAGTGCCCCTCCAAGCCACTCACCATCCTGAATTGGAAATTTATGCCGTTCCTTCACTCTCACTGGATCAAAATCCTGGAATTCGCCTCCCTAATCCCTAATAGCATTGTGGGTCAACCCACAGCAGGAGGAATGCAGCAGTTCAAGAAGGCAGCTCACCACCACCTTATAAAGGGCAACTAGGAATGGGCAAGAAATGCTGGCCAGCCAGCGACGCCCAATACCAGAAAATGAATAGAAAAAAAAAAGGTGAGTGCACTGGCCATCACTAAGAAGGGGCTGGGGATAATGAAACAGCTGGAAGTGATAAATCAAGCTGGTTTGTTTTTTTTTTGCAGACGTTTCATTACCATGCTTGGTAACATTATCAGTGCAGCCTCTGATGAAGCATCGGTGTGTTTTCCCGCCTGGTTTTTAAACTCTGGGGTCTGTTGAGATGGATTGCCTCACTTCCGGGTTTCCTCCGTAGTGGAATGTATATGGGGTCGAGTTCAATCTGTTTATCAATAGCATGTTTCATGGAGTGCCATGCTTCCAGGAATTCTCATGCTTGTCTCTGCCTAGCCTGTCCCAGGATCTTGATGTTGTCCCAGTCGAAGTCATGGTTCTCCTTGTCCATGTGGATTGAGATGAGTGAGTATTGGTCGTGTCTTTTTGTAGCCAGTTGGTGTTCATGTACTCTTGTTGCTAGTTTCCTTCCTGTTTGTCCAATGTAGTGTTTCTCGCAGTCTCTGCAGGGGATTTTGTAGATGATGTTGGTCCTGTCCATGTTGGGGAGTGGATCTTTGGTTCGGGTGAGCAGTTGTCATAGGGTTGATGTGGGCTTGTGTGCCACTCTGATGCCCAGCGGTCGTAGGAGTCTTGTGGTGAGTTCCGACGTGTTCCTGATGTAGGGTAGTGTGATGAGTGTGTCGGGGCGTGTAGAATCTTTCTGCTGCTGTTCTTGTAGGCATCTTCTGACCCAGTTCTTTGGATATCCATTATCTTTGAACACTTGGAAGAGGTATTCTTCTTCCTGTTGGTGTAGTTCCGTGTTGTTGCCCTTTTAAATAGTGTTTGCTGCCCTTTTAAATAGTGTTTTAAAAACCAGGCGGGAAAACACACTGATGCTTCATCGGAGGCTGCACTGAGGATGTTACCAAGCACGGTAACAAAACGTCTGCAAAACAACAAACCCGCTCGGCGAGCCAACCAACCTCAACACCCACAACCTGAGCAACAGATCTACTCCAAAACCTTAGTGATAAATCACCCAGACCAGAAAGACTACACCCCGGCCTTGGTGATAAATCACCCAGACCAGATAGACTACCCCCGGGAGGTCTGAAGGAGATAGCTGAGGAGATTGTAGAGGCATTGGTGGTGGCCTTTCAGAAATCACTGGAGTCAGGGAGGGTCCCAAATGACTGGAAAATGGCTATTGCATCACCCCTGTTTAAGAAAGGAAGGAGACAGAGGTAGAAACTATGGACGGGGTAGCCTGACCTCTGTTGTTGGTAAGGTTTTTATTAAGAATGAGACAGCAGAGTACTGGGAAGTGCACGGTAAAATAGGACAGATTCAGCACGGCTTCATCAAGGGCAGGTACTGTCTGACAAATCTGTTAGAATTCTTTGAAGTAACAAGCAAGTTAAATAAAGGAGAGTCGGTGGATGTAATCTATTCAGATTTCCACAAGGCCTTTGACAAGGTACCACACAGCAGGCTGCCAAATAAGATAAGAGCATTGTGTTAGTGGCAAGTTTATGGAATCGCCAACCAGAAGAAGGCAAAGAGTCCGGATAAAGGGGTTTCTTACAGCATGGCAGCCAGTAACCTGATGAGTTCCACAGGGGTCGGTGTTGGGACTGTGACTATTCATGGTATGCATTAACAATCAGGACAAAGGAACTGAAGGCATTGTTGCCATGATTGCAGATGACACAAAGTTAAGTGGACGGACAGGCAATGTTGAGGAAGAGGGGAAACTGCAAACGGATTTGGACAGGATTGGAGAGTGGATAAAGAAGTGGCAGATGGAAAACAATGTGGGAAAGTGTGGGGTTATGCACTTTCAAGAAGGGGAGTAGAGACAACCCTGGTAATTATAGACCAGTGAGCCTTACTTCGGTTGTGGGCAAAGTGTTGGAAAGGATTATAAGAGATAGGATTTATAATCATCTAGAAAGGAATAATTTGATTAGGGATAGTCAACACGGTTTTGTGAAGGGTAGGCCGTGGCTCAAACCTTATTGAGTTCTTTGAGAAGGTAACCAAACAAGTAGATGAGGGTAAAGCGGTTGATGTGGTCTATATGGATTTCAGTAAAGCGTTTGATAGGGTTCCCCACAGTAAGCTATTGCAGAAAATACGGAGGCATGGGATTGAGGGCGATTTAGCAGTTTGGATCAGAAATTGGCTAGCTGTAAGAAGACAGAGGGTGGTGGTTGATGGGAAATGTTCATCCTGGAGTTCAGTTACCAGTGGTGTACCGCAAGGATCTGTTTTGGGGCCACTGCTAATTGTCATTTTTATAAATGACCTGGATGATGACGTAGAAGGATGGGTTAGTAAATTTGCGGATGACACGAAAGTCGGTGGAGTTGTGGATAGTGCGGAAGGATGTTGCAGGTTACAGAGGGACATAGAAAAGCTGCAGAGCTGTGCTGAGAGGTGGCAAATGGAGTTTAATGCGGAAAAGTGTGAGGTGATTCACTTTGGAAGGAGTAACAGGAATACAGAGTACTGGGCTAATGGTAAGATTCTTGGTAGTGTGGATGAGCAGAGAGATCTTGGTGTCCATGTGCATAGATTCCTGAAAGTTGCCACCCAGGTTGATAGGGTTGTTAAGAAGGTGTACGGTATGTTAGGTTTTATTGGTAAAGAGATTGAGTTTCGGAGCCATGAGGTCATGTTGCAGCTGTACAAAACTCTGGTGCGGCCGCACTTGGAGTATTGCGTACAGTTCTGGTTGCCGCATTATAGGAAGGATGTGGAAGCATTGGAAAGGGTGCAGAGGAGATTTACCAGGATGTTGCCTGGTATGAAGGGAAGGTCTTATGAGGAAAGGCTGAGGGACTTGAGGCTGTTTTTGTTAGAGAGAAGAAGGTTAAGAGGTGACTTGATAGAGACATACAAGATGATCAGACGATTAGATAGGGTGGACAGTGAGAGCCTTTTTCCTCGGATGGTGATGGCTAGCACGAGGGGACATAGCTTTAAGTTGAGGCGTGATAGATATAGGACAGAGGTAGGTTCTTTACTCAGAGAGTAGTAAGGGCGTGGAATGCCCTGTCTGCAACAGTAGTAGACTCGCCAACTTTAAGGGCATTTTAAA
>NC_063339.1:86089904-86101262 GCF_021869965.1 Rhincodon typus
AACCACCAGGATCAGTGCTGAATCCCTTATTATTTGTTGTATTCCTAAAAAAATGAAGATGTAAATGTGGAGGGGAGGGGCGGTTTGGGGGAGTGTGTTAAGTAAGTTTGTATTTGTTGTATTTGACACACAGATTGGCCAGGTGGTTGCCAGTGAGAAAGAAAGTGTTATGTTACAGGAAGCTATAGATGGAATGGTCAGATGGGCAGATGAATGGCAGGTGGAATCTAACCCTGATAAATATGAGTTGATGCACATTGGAAGAAGCAACCAGACAGGGGCATACTCAATGAATGGCAGTATACTAACAAGCTTGGAGAGTGCTTCTCCACGAATCCCTGTTGTAAATGGACAGCTTAACAGGTTAGTTAAGAAAATAACTGGGACCAGAGGTGAAGGATTCATTCATTAATTTATAGATTACAGGAGCTGTACAGGACTTTGGTTAGGCCAAGATGGAATACTGTGTGCAGTTCTGGGAACCACATTATAGGAAGGATGTGATTGCACTGGAGACGGTATGGAGGAACTTCAACCAGGGTGTTCCTTGGGATGAAACATATCAGCTATGAAGAGGCTGGATAAACATGTTTACTTTTGTTTTGGAACAGTGTAGGTTGAAGAGGATGAAATTCAGAAGAAGAAGAAGAGAAAGGAAATGAACAGGGTGGATAGGCAGCAGCTGTTCCCTTTATCAAAGGGCGAAGAACAAGGGAACACAATTTTAAAGTGAATGGTTTATGATTTAGAGAGGCTCTGCGGAGTATTTTTCACCCAGAGGGTGTTGATGTTTGAAATGCACTTCCTGAGAAGATAGTTATCACGGGTAACCCCACAACATACTTGGACAAGCACTTGAAGTGTCATGAAATTCAAAGCTATGGGCTTCTTGTGGGAAAGTGGAACTAATGTAGATCATGCTGTATTTCTGACAGTACAGATTCTATGTTTCTGGCATTGTGTGATCAATCATTGAGCAGCTTAAGAGAGGAATTAATGGGTTTCTGAATAGTACATTAACAAGGTAATAAGAGTGAACTGTAATAGCTTCTAAAAGTGTGCCAATGGGAAAGGTTAGAGAAAACAAGTGCAGCTTCCTTACAGTCTGAAACTAGAGAATGTAGAATGGAGAGCAGGGAGATGGCAGAACTATTAAGCAACTGCTTCAGTTCTGTCTTCACAGAAGAAAACAAAACCAATCAAAATCTTCCCAGCAATACCAGGAAAACCAATTCTGGTGATAAAAGGGGATAGAATGAAATTAGTAAAGAAATGGTTTTGGAGGATTTAATGGCACTGAAAGTAATGGGCATGGAAAAAGTCAACATAGATTTATGAAATAGGTATCATATTTGAGAAACTAACTGGCAGAAAAGTTCTGGAGAAGCTATGGGTGCAATGCATTTGTACTTTGAGAAAGATGTTTGATAAAGTTCTAAGCCTAGTGTGCAAAATTGAACTGTGGGATTTGTGGCAATTATATGGACATGGTTTTAGAATGGGACAGCTGACAGGAAACAGTGAGTAGGAATGAGTTTATTTTTGGAGTGGAAAGCTTGTGGAATGTGGCAGGGACTGGTGCTTGGGTACCAGCTATTCACAATACAGATCAAAAAATTGTTTGAGGGAATCAAATGTCGTATTTCCAAGCTCGCTGAAGACACTAAACTGAGTGGTGCTGAGGATGTAAAAAAAATGCCCAAAGTTGTTGAGGCAAGTAGAGTGAATGGGCAAAGATGTGGAAGATGAAGAGCAACGTGGATAGCTGTGACATTGTGCATTTTGGCGGGAAAAATAGAACAGCAGCTTACTATTTAAAAACAAATTGATTGAAAAAAAATCCATAAAAGGGCTTATACTCCTTTATTTTTATTTTTCTCCTGCGCAGACCACCAAGGTCCATGCAGGGCAGCTAATTCTGAAGCCAGAAGTCAGTCCTGGGAATGGCATTGGCATACTAACCAGTGTATGTAGACCCCACCAAGTGGATAGCTGTAACATTGAAAAGGATCTGGACCTCCTTGTACACGAGTCACTGAAAGCAATATTGCAGGTGCAGAAAGCAGGTAGGAATATAAATGCTGTGTGGACCTTCATTTCAAGGGAGTTTGAGGACAGGAGTTAGCTGTAGAGATCCTCGGTGAGGCCTCATCTCGAACATTGTGCTGTATTGTTAACAGTTTTCGTCTCCTTATCTAATAAAGGACAAACCTGACATTGAGGGAGTGCAGCAAAGGATGGTGAGACTGATCTCTGGGATGACAAGATTGTTGTGTGAGCAGAGTTTGAGTCGACTGGGTCTGTATTCCAAGAGGTTGAGGAAAATGAGTGCAAATCTCTGTGAAACACACAAAACTCTGACAAGGTGAAACAGTTTGGAAGCAGGGATGATAATTTCTGACATAATGACATTGACAGGTTGCAGAGCTGGGCAAAGAAGTGGCAAATGGAATTCAACCCAGAAAAATGTGAAGTGATTCATTTTGGAAGGTTGAATTTGAATGCAGAATACAGGGTTAGTGGCAGGATTCTTGGCAGTGTAGAGGAACAGAGAGATGTTGGGGTCCACGTCCATAGATCCCTCAAAGTTGCTACCTAAGTTGGTAGGGTTGCAAAGAAGGTGTATGATGTGTTGGCTTTCATTGGCAGGGGAATTGAGTTTAAGAGCTGCGAGGTTATGCTGCAGCTCTATAAAATCCTGGTTAGACCACACTTGGAATTTTGTGTTCAGTTCTGGTCGCCTCATTGTAGGAAGGATGTGGAAGCTTTAGAGAGGGTGCAGAGGAGATTTACCAGGATGCTGCCTGGACTGGAGGGCAGGTCTTGTGAGGAAAGGTTAAGGGAGCTAGGGTTAATTTCATTGGAGTGAAGAAGGATGAGAGGTGATTTGATAGATTTGTACAAGATGATGAGAGGCATAGATAGGCATAGATAGAGTGGGTAGCCAGATACTTTTTCCCAGGGCGGAAATGACTATTACCAGGGGCCATAATTTTAAGGTGATTGGAGGAAGCTATAGGGGAGATGTCAGAGGTAGGTCCATTACACACAGAGTGGTGGGCGTGTGGAATGCGCTGCCAGCGGTGCCAGTGGAGTCAGAGACTCTTAAGCGACTCTTGAATAAGTACATGGATGATAGTATAATGTAGGGTATGCAGGATAGTTTGATCTTAGTAGGGTAATATGTTGGCACAACATTGTGGGCCGAAGGGCCTGTACTGTCCTGTACTGTTCTATGTTCTATGTTCTATTCCCCTGTTTGGGACGACTAAAACAATGGTCCACAATATTAAGTACTGGCAGCCATTCTACATTGATATGAGAAAAAATGTCTGCACTCAGAGACTGGTGAATCTGGGGAATACTCTGCCACATCAAGTTGTGGAAGCCAATACATTTAATATAAATCAGGATTTCTAGACACTAAGGGATGAGGATGGAACAGGAGTAATGTGTAGAGGTGGACAATCAGCCATCATTATATTGAATGGTGGAATAAATCGATGTACCGAAGGGACTGCTGCAGCTCTTATTTTCTATTTTTCTGATGGTTAATCACAGTAAAGGATATGTACATTGTGTGGGGAAAGTGCATTAAACAGATGTTCGCTCATGAACTAGAATGGGCGGAGGCTTAATGCGTTGAATGGACTGCTCCTTTCCCAATATTTCTGTGCAATCTGTGGGAAAGCTCTGGAACTGTTGCCACAAGCTCTCCAATGTTAGGAAGGAGGCCCCCGCAGTTTCGACAGGACTGGTGTACCCATTCTCTTTCAACACCGAGGATGGGATTCGGCGTTCAGTCCAGTTTTATCCTTTTAGACCTTGGAGCAGTTTGACATAATTGAATGTTTTTCTTGGCCGTTTCAGAGACCATTGAAGAGATCATCACATGTCTGAGTGTCTGGAGTCATTTTTAGGCCAAACCAGGAATGTGCGGTAGATTTGCTTTCTAAAAGTACGTTGGTGAAGCAAATTAGTGTTGACAAACGACGTTGGCTTCAAGGTTTATAATACTGACACCAGCGTTTCGATCTCAATGTTTTACTAATTATTTTTAACTTCCACCAGCTGTCAAAACATTAGCCTGGTCTGCATTTCCACAACAGTACTATCTCCACATGAAGACCTATCAGACAGGTTATTTCTGTGCTACTTGATAGCTCTGTCAAAAAGAACTTCCACCAAATCGACTATCGAGATGAGACTGAGGGTGTGACAATTGCTCAGTTTGTAATTATTCTCCTGTTACGGAACTGGGCATAGCTGAGTAATTTTCCACGTTGCTAGGTAGATGTCAGAGTTGGAGCTGGAATGAAACAACTTCCCCAAGGGCAAGGCTTGTTGTGCAGCACAAGCCTTCAGGCCTATTGCAGGAATGGTGTCTGGGCCCATCGCCTTTGCTGTATCTATTGCCATGCAGTGAATCGAATTGGTTGAAGACTGGCATCTGTGATTCTGTCGACATCATGAAGAAAGTGATGTACATCATCGACTCAACAATTCTGGCTAAGAATGGTGCAGATCCTACAGCCTTGCCTTTTGCACTGATGTGCAGGGCTGTTCCTTTATTTAGGATGGAGATCCTTCTCCTCCACTGAGTTGTTTAATGGTCCATCACGATTTATGGCTGGACGTGGCAGGACTGCAGAGCTTAGATCTGATCTGCTCATCTTGGGTCCATTTTGTCCTCTCTATCAGATGTTAGTTCTGCTGTTTGTAATACAAGCAGTCAGGTGTAGTAGCTTTAAGAGAAAGACATCAATTCTAGCTGCACATGGTTCTGACGCTGGCATGTTCACCCGCACTCATCACTGAACCATAGATCAGCTTGAGGGTAATGGGAGACTGAGGGATTATTCCAGGCAAACAGTTACAGACTTTCTCTGAGAACAAATCTGCTTCTGCTGCTGCATTTGTCTGCAACTCCACATCAATATCAGGAATTCTCTTTTCAAGAAAGTTCAGACAGCTGGATCACTGAAAGTATTTAAAGAGGATTTTTGACTTTGAAATGAATTGAGGGCTACAAATAATTGGTCATGAAAGAGGTGTGAGAGTCATACAGTCTTAGAGATAGACCCTATGGACGCTTACCCAACGGCCAAACAGGTTTCTTAAACTGAACTAGTCCCATGTACCTGCTTATGACCCAAATCCCTCTCAACCCTTCTTATCCATGTACCTGTGCAAATGTCTTTTAAATGTTGTAATTGTACTCACCTCTACCACTTCTCCTGGCAACTTGCTTCATACACCCTTTGTGTGAAAGAGTTGCCACTCAAATCCTTTTGAAATCCTTCCCATCTCACCTTAAGCCGATGGACTCCTCTATCCTGGGGGAAAGACTTGGCTATTCATCCTATCCATGCACCTTATGATTTTAGAAATCACTACAAGGTCACCCATCAGCCTCCAAGGCAAGAGGGAATAAAATCCCAGCCTATCCTTATAACTCAAAACCTCCATCTAATTCGTTGCTATAATTTTCAATATGTTTGAACCATTTCCAGTTGAATAACATCCTTCCCAAAACAGGGCAACACAGTCCTCCAAAAGTGGCCTTACCCTATTCTTGTATAGCTGTAACGCGACATCTCAATGCCTGCACTCAATGCTTTGGCTGATAAAGTCAAGTATGTCAAACACCTTCTGCATTGACCTGTCTACATGTGATTCTACATTCAAGGAACTATGTACCTGCGCTCCTGAGTCTCTCTGTTCGATAACTCTCCCCAGTTCCCCACCACTAATGGTGTAACAGGTATGCTCCTGATACACTCTCCTCAAGATCTTACATGGATCAACAGAAACAGCTTTCATTCTCAGGTTGAAGGTGTTAATCCTTCATCATTTATGACCTTGATGTTTGCAACAAGTAAAATGAAACAACTTTGAAAAGCTTTGAAAACAATTGTATCCTTCATTGTTCAATTTAGGAGTCAAAACTGAACACAGTTCATTCGGTGTGGTCTCAGTAATGCCCTGTATAGATGTAATAACATGTTTCTATTTTTATAACTGATAAACCAATAAAAAAACTAAATATATCTTCTGACCTGCTGCAAATGCAGACAAACTTTATTTGAGTCACATGCCAGGACACTCAAATCCCTCTGTATCTCCGAATTCTGCAATCTCTCTTCACGTTTGCTGTTATTTTGTCATTCTGTCAAAGCACAGACTACCCACAACCCACATTATACAATTCTGAATGAACACCAACCTCCCCTGTCTATATGCCATTGCAGACTCTCTGCCTCCATTTGACAAGGTATTGAATGCCCATCTTTGTGCATGAGGTAACTAAGCTCTAATCAATTCCAATTCACTCTTCCAAATCATTTACATAGATTGTAAAGCATTGATGACCTCACACTGATCCAGAAGTACTCCATTAGTTCCAACTTTCTAGCCTCAATATTTGCCTCTATTCTCCATTTCCTGTTATCTAACCAGGGCTCCCCTGTTCCTGGGCAGCAGCCTAGAAAGTTGTATGGCCTCGTCCTGTGCTGTGTAATGTGGGCTGAATGACTTAATTCTGATCTTGCATAAATTCTTGGACTGGCAGAATGGTCTCCACCTGTTGCATTATAATGGTCCTGACTGGATGAAGGGAATCTTCTTCTACCTCTGTAATAGCGTTGAGGGGTTGTGTTAGCGACGAACACAAGGTTTTGGAGCAACAGTTTGCCATTCGGCCCCGAGAGCCTGCTGCACCATTCAGCATGCTCATTGTTGATATGATAGTGGCTGAACACCCCTTTCCCATCTATTCCAAATAATCATTGACTCTGTTGTCCACCAAAGTCTTGAATATCTTCCATAATTGCTCCCTGGAATTGCGAACAACACAGATAGCACAACCCATATAAAGGAGAAAGGGACATCTTTATCTCAATGCAGGATTCATTATTTTTGAAGTGTGTTAACCTCACACCAAATCACGGCCTCATTTGAGACACAAGGACAAAACAATTAGGTACACATATATACCGTTCAGGCCCTCAAACCTATTCTACATTACCATTGACTCACTAATCAAATATTCATCAACCTTAGCCTACACTGAACTGTTGGGACACATTTCAATATATCATAACCCCGTAAAAGCTTTAAACATTGGAGCAGGATTCGGCCATTTGGCCCATAAGTTCTGGTCTGCTGTTCAATCACAGCTGATGTGTTTCTCAACATCATTTTCCTGCTTTCTCCCCATAACCCTTGAACTGCTTAGAAAGCAACAACATATCTATCTCTATGCTAAGGACCCTGCAGTCCCTGTGTGACTGGGCGTATGTGTGTTCATATGTCCATGTTTTTATGGTTCCATGCATGTTTATCTGTATCTGTGACAACACAGTATGGAGCTGGATGAATACAGCAGGCCAGGCAGCATCGGAGGAGCAAGAAAGTTCTCGTTTCGGGTCGGGATCCTTCTTCAGAAATGGGGAGGGGGAAGGGAGTTCAGAAATAAACAGAGAGAGGAGGGGTCGGGCTGTGGCAGGTAGGTGGGATGGCAATAGGTGAGTGCAGGTAGGGTGTAGTGGGGATTAGTTGGTGGGATGAGTGGGGCGGAAAGGTGGGTGAGAAGATGGGCAGATTGTGTCAGGTGAAGGAGGCGGGGATGAGAGGGAGGGTTGGACGTGGGATGAGGCCGGGGGTGGGGAGATTTTAGAACTGGTGAATTCCATGCTTAGGCAATTGGGTTGTAGGCTCCTGAGGCGGAATATGAGGTGCTGCACCTCCAGTTTGCGGGCAGTGTCATTGTGACAACGGACGAGGCCCAGGATGGGCATATCAACAAGGGAGTGGGAGGAGGAGGAGTTAAAATGGTTGGCGATCAGAAGGTGTTGTTGTTTGTCACGTAAAAAGCACAGGCGCTCTACAACATGGTCTCTGAATCTGTGCCACATCGGGAGCAGCGAATATACGAGACCACATTAATGGATGTTCACTTGAACCCCTGTCTAATGTGGAAGGTTTATTTTGTGCCTTGAATGGAGGTGAAGGGGGACGTATAGGGCAGGTATAGCACTTCTTGTATTTGTAGGGAAATGTGCCGGGGATGGTGGGGCTAGTGGGGTGTGTCGAGCGGACGATGGAGAGCCTAGTACTCCCAAGACGAGCTTGAACAGTTCATCAAATTTTCTAACACTTTTCACCCCAACCGCAAATTCACCTGGGCCATCTCCGATACCTCCCACTCCTTCCTGGGTGTCTCCATCACCATCTCTGGTGACCGCATCGAAACTGAAAGACAGATAGGAGTATATACGGAAATATACCTTTAGTTTTGGGGTCGGATTGTAGGTGGTGGAAGTGCCGTAGAATGATATATCGGATGCAGATGTTGCTGGGGTGATATGTGAGGATAAGGGAAATTCTGTCTTTATTTTTGTGGGGAGAGGGCGTGTGAGGGCAAATGTGCGGCAAATGCAAGAGATGCGGTTGAGGGCATTTTCGATCCCTGTATGGGTGTTATTATGGCCTTTAAAATAGGAGGATATCTGAGATGTTTGAGAGTGAAACGCCCCATCTTGGGATCAGACATGGCTGAGGTGGAGGAATAATAAGTATGGGATCGCATTCTTGCAGGAGATTGGGTGAGAGGAGGTGTCGTCCCGGCAACTGTGTCAGTCATGGCAGAAATAGATGTCAGTTTCGATGCGGTCACCAGAGATTGAGATGGAGAGACCCAGGAAGGAGAGGGAGGTATCGGAGATGGCCCGGGTGAATTTGCGCTTGGGGTGAAGTGTTAGAAAATTTGATGAACTATTCAAGCTCGTCTTGGGAGTATAGGCAGCGCTGATACAGTCATCAATGTGGTGGAGGAAGTGGTAGAGGATCGTGCTAGTGTAGCAGCGGAAGAGGGACTGTTCCACGTATCCTACGAAGAGGTGGGCATAGCTTGGTCCCATACGGGTTCCCATGGCCACCCCCTTAGTCTGCAGGAAGTGGGAGGAGTTAAAGGATAAATTGTTAAGGGTAAGGATGACTTCAGTTAAGCGAATGAGTTTGTCGGTGGATGGGGACTGGTTGGGCCTGAGGCAGGGTAAGAAAGCAAAGAGCTTTTAGGCCGTCTGTGTGGGGGACACAAGTGTACAGGGATTGGATGTCCAAAGTGAAGATAAGGTGCTGAGGTCTTGGAGGAGGTGGAGGGCGTGGGTGCTGTAGAAAGAAAGGATGGCCTCTCAGATAAAGTCCACCCCTTGGCATATGGTTTGAAACACCTTCCGCCTCATCACAGTCAACCAACCACATCAAATTATCCCACGTGTACTGAAAGCAATGGAGTCACTGGGAACATTAGGGAGCAGACCATCAGGGAGATGGAACAGCACCTCCGATGTCTGAACGGATCAGCGTGAACCCTTCAGTACACACTGTAACACTACGTCCTGTAATCTCTCTCCATTTAAGTAATGCACGGCCTTTATTCTTCCTGAAAAATTCACAGATTCGCAGTTACTGATGTTATATTCCATTTGCCAAATTGTTGTCGATTGCTTATCCATTTACGGATTCTCTACTTCCTCTTCATAAATTTGTTTCCTGCCCATCTTGGAGTCATTGACAAATTTATTTAGAATACATTTGTTCAATTTATCCACATCGTTGATATAGATTGCAAATAGCTGTGGACCCAGCACTGGTTACTGTGTCACTGCAGTCGTCTATTCTTTTAAACTGATAAAGACTAATTTATCCCTGATTCTGGCTCATTAACCGGTCCTTCCTGTATTCCTCATAGTAGCTTTGAAAGGCATGAGATTAAAAGATCTGCTCCAATTGCTGAGTAACAGGATCGAATGGCTGAATGGCCTCGTTCTGTTCCTGCTGCTTCAAACGAGGTGTAGTTGTGAAAGGTGCTGACCATTTTGGAATCATCAGTGAACAGCCCACCTCTTACTTGATGATGGAGGGAAGGCCATTGATGCTGCAGCTGCTGAGGGTCCAAAGTGTGTCATGGATGCCCAGTTTGGATTTGCGCAGTCCTTCAGAAGTATGCCCTACTTTGCAGGAGGTACTGCCACATAATACAGTGGATGGTATCTACAGTATGAGGCTGATACTTTCCCTCCGCAAGGACTGTGTGCTGGGTGCTCTGAAAGATACTGTTAGGGACTGATACATCTGTGACAAATCGTTTGGTGAGAATGTTTCCCTCTTGTTGGTTCACGCATCACTTCCCACAGTCGGGCTACTGTGTATTTTAGGCCTCGCCCTGCTCACTCAAAAGTGTGCCTGTGGAGACACGCTTGGTGATGGACATTGAAGTACCACAACCAGAGTACGTTCTGTGTCCTTGTCACTCTAAGTGCTTTCGCTGATTTGTTTTCAACATCGAGGAGAACTGATTTATCGCTGAGAGGTGGTGTGGAGGACAGTATAGGACCATCATCAGGCGATTTCCTTGACCATATTTGACCTGTTACCATGAGATTTCTCGGTTTCTGGAATCAATGTTTGGGAATTTCAGGATAACTCCTTTCCTGAATCTGTACAACGATATTGCCATCACTTGTGGGTCTTTCCTGCCAGTTGGACAGGATATACCCAGGGATGGAGATTGTATTTCATGTAACATTATCCATCAGGTGTGATTCTGTGACTATTACAATGTCAAACTGTTTCCTGAGTGGTCAAAATGGGGAATAAAAGCAACAATGGAGCAGGGAATAATAGGTTAAAAAGCCGAATGAAAGGCACTCTATCTGAATGTGCGTTGTATTCTCAGAAAAGATTGAGGAAGTCACTGCATTGATTAAGGTAAATTAAAATGATTTAATGACATTAGAGAGACATTACTACAAGGTGGCCAATATTGGGAACTGAATATCCAGAAAAAAAGGTCATTTGGGAGTTTTGTGCAAAAATGAAAAGGAAGTGCAGCAGATCTCCAAATAAGTACGATCGTAAAAGAGTATCTTACATCAAATGATTAAGGTATTGACTTAATCTTATTGTTTTTGTGTGCAAAGTGCCAGTTGAGTTGAGTTTGGGGAGAGATTTCCACCACGAGGCTGAAGTGGATCTGACCAAAACTGATGGACAGAAGGGCCTTTGTGATGTGGATCTTTATGACTCCATCACATTCTGTAACCGACATTCCCCGGAACATTCTGTAACCGACATTCTTTGGAATATTCTGTAACTGAAATTATTTGTGAATGGCCGGACGTTAGTTAATTAAACAAAAAAAATAAATTCCCGAGGGAACAGATTACTGTTCCAGGGAGAAGGAGACACAGTTTTGAAGTCCCCTCTGGCAGTTGAAGGTGTGAATACGTTTTCTTTGTGTTTACATTTCTTCACGACAGAGGATCGAACACAATTTAGACTAAAAGACAGAAA
>NC_063339.1:86101762-86121547 GCF_021869965.1 Rhincodon typus
TAGGAATACAACAAATAATAAGGGATTCAGCACTGATCCTGGTGGTTCGCCAGTGGACACCAGTCTCCAGTCACACATCCTTCTACCACCACCCTCTGTCTCCTGCCACTGAGATAAGTTTGGAGACAATTTACCAAGTTACCCTTCATACTATGATATTTTACTTTATTTGTCAATTTCCCATGTGTGGCGTTGTCAAAGGCCGGGCTAAGAAAAAGTGTATAACAGACTTCTTCTAAAAAAAACAATCAAATTCGTTGGGCATGACTTCCCTCTGATAAAATTATGCTGACTATCTCTGATCAAACTTTGCGTCTGAATGGAGATCAATTTTCCCCTATGCTATTTTCTCCAATAGTTTCCCTAACACTGACATGATACTCACTGGTCTATAGTTCCCTGGGCTACCTCCACCATCCTTTCTGTAAAATGGAAACACATTCGCTATTCCCCAGTCTTCTGGCCTCTCCCCTGTGACCAGATTCTATTTACAAATTTCACCCCCCACCCCCAATCTCCGACAGGAGCCTGAGATACAGCTCATCTAGACCTGGGGGTTTGTCCACTTTTATACCAGCCAAAACCATCAATCCCTCCTCACATATTTTATCATTCTGCTCAAGAGCTTCACAGTTCATCTTCTCAAATTCTGTATCCGTGTCCTCCTTCTTCCAAGTAAAACAGATGTGAAACTCTCATGTAACATTCCGCCAAAGTTCTCCAGCTTCACGCAAAGATTGTTCTCTTAATTTCTATTGAGCCATAATTGTTCCCTGGTTTTGATGTACTTAAAGAATATCCTGGCATTTTCCAAAATCTTGCCTGCTTGCATTTCTCGATGCCACTTTGTTAGTCAGTCCCCTCTGTGTGAATTTTCTAAGCTTCACTGCAATCACCTCTCATTCTTTGAAATTCCAGAGAATGTAGACCGAGCTCCCTCATCAGACAATTGTGTCCTAAGAACATCAGAACGAGGAGCAGGAGTAGGCCATCTGGTCCCTCGAGCCTGCCCCGCCATTTAATAAGATCATGGCTGATCTTTTTGAGACTCAGATCCACTTACCCGCCCACTCACCATAACCCTTAATTCCTTTATTGTTCAAAAAAATTATCTAGCCTTGCCTTAGAAACATTCAGCGAGGTAACTTCAACCGCTTCACTGGGCAGGGAATTCCACAGATTCACAACCCTTTGGATGAAGAAGTTCCTCCTGACCTCAGTCCTACATCCGCTTCCCTTTATTTTGAGGTGATGCCCTCTCGTCCTAGTTTTACCTGCTCGTGGAAACAACCTCCCTGCCTCCACCTTATCTATTCCCTTCATAATCTTATATGTTTCTATAAGATCTCCCCTCATTCTTCTGAATTCAAATTAGTATAATCGAAGTTTACTCAGTCTCTCCTCATAATCCAAACGTCTCAACTCTGGAATCAACCGAGTGAATCTCCTTTGCACCCCCTCCAGTGCTAGTATATCTCTTCTCAAGTAAGGAGACCAAAACTGCACACAGTACTCCATGTGTAGCCTCACCAGGATCCTGTACAGCTGCAGCATAGGCTCCATGTTTTTAAACTCCAGCCGTCTAGCAATGACAGACAAAATTCCATTTGCCTTTTTAATTACCTGCTGTACCTGCAATACTACTTTTAGCGATTCATGCACAAGGACACACAAGTCCCTCTGCACAGCAGCGTGCTGCAATTTTTTACCATTTAAAACATAGTCCATTTTCCTGTTATTCCTACCAAAATGGATGACCTCACACTTATCAACATTGTACTCCATCTTCCAGACCTTTGCCCACTCACTTAGACTATTTATATCCCTCTGCAAACTTTCCATGTCTTCTGCACACTTTGCTCTACCACTCATCTTAGTGTCATCTGCAAATTTTGACACACCACACTTCGGCCCCAACTCCAAATTATCTATGTAAATTGTAAATAATTGCGGTCCCAACACTGATCCCTGAGGCACACCACTAGCCACTGACCGCCAACCAGAAAAACACCCATTTACCCCTACTATTTGCTTTCTACTAATCAAACAATCCTCTATCCATGCCAATTCATTACCTGTAATACCGTGAAACTTTAACTTATGTAGCAGCCTTTGGTGTGGCACCTTGTCAAATGCCTTCTGGAAATCCAGATACACCACATCCACAGGTTCCCCATTGTCCACCATGCAAGTAATGTCCTCAAAGAAGAATTCCACCA
Organism: Rhincodon typus; assembly: GCF_021869965.1. Taxonomy (NCBI): domain Eukaryota; kingdom Metazoa; phylum Chordata; class Chondrichthyes; order Orectolobiformes; family Rhincodontidae; genus Rhincodon; species Rhincodon typus. The sequence goes on from NC_063339.1 coordinate 86,103,982, forward strand.
AATTAGTTAAACATGACCTACCTTTCATGAACCCATGCTGGGTGTTCCAATGGGACAATTTATATCCAGATGTCTTGCTATTTCTTTCTTAATGATAGATTCAAGCATTTTCCCCACTACCGAAGTTAAGCTAGCTGGCCTATAGTTACCTCTTTTTTGTCTTCTTCCTTTTTTAAACAGTGGTGTCACATTGGCTGTTTTTCAATCTGCTGGAACCACCCCAGAGTCCAGTGAATTTTGGTAAATAATTACTAGTGCATTTGCTATTTCCCCCATCACCTGTTTTAGTACCCTGGGATGCATTTCATCAGAGCCATTTCATCTGAGGGATTAATTTGTAGAATGTCCATTGCATTTCCTCTGTGGTCGGTATATTCCTTCTTAGGTTTGGACACAAAAACTGTACACAATACTCCAAGTATAGACCCCCAACACGATGCAACTGGTGCAGGACGTCTTTACTTCTGGGTTCTAATTCCCTGTGAATGAAGGTAAACCTAACTTTTACATTTTCATTTGCAAATGAATTTTCATTTCATACACTCCACCTTCAATTTATTCACAGATTCACTGTGTGCGTTTGTTCAAAAATAGTCCTGAATATTCAACTATACCACATCCACTGGTTCTTCATTGTCGATCTCTACTGTAAACATCTTCAAGCAATTACAAAATGTTTGACAATCACGAATTTCCTTTCAGATGTGTTTGATCATTCTCTCCAATTTTGTCATTACTCTCTGAGTGTCCACTATTACATCCTTTATAATGCATTCCAACAGATTCCTTACTGTGGACAACAAAGTAACTGGTCTGTAGTTCTCCCCTCTCCCTCTTCTTCCCTTCTTATACAGTTGGATTACATTTAAAAACCTTCCAGTTATCCAGAATGGCTTCCTAACTTTTCCTACCTTTTCAAAATGCACGGGAAAATAACACAGTGATCCCCAATGCAATCAATATTTCAATTGCGGTTTCTTCCAAAATTCTGTATGAATTATACCCAGTCCGTCAGACTTATCAATACTTAATCCAGCTATGTTTAAAAATACTACCTCAATACTGATATGAATTATTTTAGCCTTCCGTTACACAAGTCTCATGGGCACTTGGTATTTCTGGGAGATTTTCTGGATCTTCCTCAATGAAGACAAACGTGAAGTAACTCTTTATTTTCTCCGTGATTTCTCTGTTCTCGACAATCAAATACCCTGACCGCACATTCCCTGTTCCACATTTGACCTTCCTTTTATTGTGCTTTTAAACATTGATATCATCTTTTTGATCGCCTTTGTTTCTTGTTAGATTCATGTTTTTTTTTATTTTCTGATCAGTTTTTGGTCCTCCTTTGCTGGGTCCTAAATTTCCCTGAATCCAAAATATTTGGCATTTTTGTGAGCTGCATTCATTGATCTGAAGCAGTCTTTAACTTTTTTTGTTAACCATTTTGACATATATTTCCATTTAACTTTTTCCACCTTCGAGGAATATATACATATTGTACACATTACAGTATTTTTGTAAATAACACACATTGCCTATCTTCTGTTAAATCTGAGGAAGTACATTTCCAATTCAGTGATTTCATCTTGTCACGTCTTATTCATTCTTCTGAGGCATCACTTTGACATTTTCACCATATTTCCCACTGGACTGCTGAAGTAGAGAAGGACAATGATTTTCCAACAATGCTGTGTATACCTCCAGACAGCTGAGACTGCTCTAACCTCGGTGGAATCCTTACAGCAGGCTGGAAAAGTGTTGCTGCCGCTGTACAGTATCTTACTGAGGTCGCATCTGGAGTAGTCTGTACAGGAGAAAGGATATTATTGCGTTGGAAGCAGCTCAGAAATGGTTCCCTCAACTGATTTCTGCAATGAAGGTGTTAACTTGTAAGGAAAGGATAATCAAGTTGATCAAATACCCGATGAATATACAGGAACAAAATATGATCTTAATTTTTACACAGAAGACCGAAATGAGTCATTGACAGAAGCCAATTACACAGCAAATGAAGGAATCCCCATTCTGTTACTTCAGCCTGTTACACAGGAACAGCAGCAGCATTTTCAGAGCTTCGACTATGTTACACAGAACAGGATGAGGCTATTCAATCCCTGGAGCCTGATATACAGTTAAAGGAGGATGCCAATCAGCCCCTCGAACATATAACACTGGACACAGAGTGGTTCGTCGAGCTCTCGTAACCCATTACACAACAACAGGATTGGTCCATTCTGCCTCTTCAAGTATATAACACAGGAACAGGAAAGGGTCACAAAGTGACTGGAGATTGTTACATTGGAATAAGAAGAGGCCATTCAGTCCATCGAGCATGTAGCACAGGAAATGGAGAAGGACACAAAACTATTTAAGTTTTTTTTATGGGAAAGGAGGTAATTCAGTCACGTGCTTGTTCTATGGGAATAGGCGAAGACGATCACTCCCTCAATTCCATTGTAGAGATGCAGAAAGACACCATTCAGTAACCTAAGCTTGTTATCCAGGAATATAAGGAGACCTTCAGCACCTAAAACTCTTACACTGCAACAGGAAAATTCCAAAACCCCTCAAGCCGCTTCCACATCAACAGGAGGAGGAAAAACAGACCTTGACCCTCTTACTTATGAGCAGCAGCAGGACATTCCAGTCATCGAGACGATAATGTAGGAACACCGGGAGGACATTCAGTCCTTCCAGTTTATAAACCAGGGACAGAATAAGCCCATTCAGCCAATCATGCCTCTTACACAGCAATCGGGGCAGATCTTCTACAGCCTTGTGCCCATTACATAGGAATTGGAAGGGAACGGAGAGGTTTTAGAAAGGGAAGAACTTAGAATAATCATCTTCACGAGCCAACAAAAAGTAGTGAGCAAACTATTGAGATTCAAGTCAAATTGTTACATTCCATGATCAAGGAATTAATAACAGGAGATTTGCAAAGTCAAACCACGATCCATCAGAGTCAGCATGGTTTTATGAAGGAGAAATCAAGTGTGAATTGTTTGCTTGAGTTGTTTAATCATGGGACAAACAAGGTAGATAGTGGTGGTCCTGGAGATGTAATGTATCTGGACTTTCAGAAGGCAGAGAAAAAGTTGTTGCACAAAAAGATCAATCCGTAAAACAAGAGCACATGCAGTTATGAGTAATTTGTTAGGTTGAATAGAGGATTGGCTGACCAAAACAAAATGCATTGAGGTGGTATAAATGCCTTGTCTTCTGGTTGGCAAAATGCAACTTTTGGGGTGCCATACTTTTCGTTCACCATGACCCAACTATTTGCAAGCTACATTAATACTTGAGTGAGGGGACAGAAAATACTTTAGTCAAATCATCAGTATGTTGTATATATCAATAACATGTTGCAATGAAGCTGTAAGAGATTTGTAAATGGATGTGATCGGTTAGGTGAATGGACCAATATTTGGCTGTGAAATTTAACATGGATAATTATGAGGTTTTTTTTTGGTCAGAGGAATAGGAAGGCAACTTATTATCTAAATGGAGAGAAACTTCAAAGTATTTAGGTGCAGAGGAATCTCGGCATCCTCGTGCATATCACAGAAAATTCACATACAGCAAGTAATCAGAAAGGCAAGTGAAATGTTGGCATTTATTTCTAAAATAGAAGAGTATAAAGGTAGGGAAAGTTTTGTGCAATTGTGCAAGACATTAATGAGCCCACAAGCGGAGTACTATGTACAGGTTTTGTGCCCTGACTGGAGAAAGAATGGAGCTGCATTGGAAGCAGTCCAGAAGAGTTTCTCCAGATTGATTTCAGAATTGAAGACTTTGTCTTATGGAGAGAGATCGAGCAGTTCAGACCTATACCCCTTGATATTTAGAAGAATGACAGGAAATATAATTGACGTATGTAAGCTGCTGAAAGTGATTGATAATTTAAATGTGAAGTGCATATTTCCTCATGTGGGACAATCAAGAACAAGAGGTTATAGATTTAGGATAAGTTGGAGAAGATTTAAAACTAGGGTGAGGAGAAAGTACTTCTCTCAAACGGTTTTGAATCTGTGTAATTCACTACCCCAGCGTGCAGTGGATGCTGGGCCATTGAATAATGAAGGGTTATGGAGAACGGGCAGGAAAGTGATACTGAGGCCGACATGACACCAGTCATGATTGTATTAAGTGGTGGAGCAGGCTCGAGGGGCTGAATTGCCGACTGATGCTCCTCATTCCTGTTCAGCCCATTGAATGTGCTGCACAAGATGGGGGAGGACTGGTTATCAAACAGACACTCGGGATAAATCGGTCTTAATCAGTTTGACAGAACGTAAACACTGGGGTCATACAGTGATCAATGCTGAGTCCTCAACTATTCACAAGTTATGTCAATGAATTGGAGGAATGGAAACGATGTACTCTAAGTTTGGCAATGACACTAACATTAATTCAAGCAGGAAATTAAACTACCAAGAGAAGGTGGAGATGCGACAAATGAAAATACTCAGGTAAAGTCTCTAGATAATACTTTGGCAGGTGGTATGCAATGTGACATATCACCTGTCATTTTGTTTTCCAGAAGAATAGAACGCAGTACGTTCGTGAAATGGAGAGAGATTACAGGAATTAGTGATACAATGTGTACTGGATGCTTCACTCTGACCCGTTCAGACATGGAAGTGTTGCTCCATCTCCCTCATGGTCTGCTTCCTGAGGTCCCATTGTTCTCAGTTCACGGGGATACTTTGATGTGGTTGGCTGGTGGTGAGGTATGGTGAGGGGAGGGTGTTTTGAACCGTGTTGTCGAGGGTACAGCTTTTATCTGTGATGCCATCCTTTCTTTTGATATGGAGACGTTTATACAATGAGAATGGCTGCCTCCCCTGGGCCGGATGGGATTTATCCTAGGATTCTCTGGGAAGTTAGAGAGGAGATTGCAGAGCCTTTGGCTTTGATCTTTATGTCGTCATTGTCTTCAGGAATAGTGCCAGAAGACTGGAGACTAGCAAATGTTGTCCCCTTATTCAAGAAGGGGAGTAGAGACAACCCTGGTAATTATAGACCGGTGAGCCTTACTTCGGTTGTGGGTAAAGTGTTGGAAAGGATTATAAGAGCGAGGATTTATAATCATCTAGAAAGGAATAATTTGATTAGGGATAGTCAACACGGTTTTGTGAAGGGTAGGTCGTGCCTCACAAACCTTACTGAGTTATTTGAGAAGGTGACCAAACAAGTGGATGAGGTTAAAGCGGTTGATGTGGTGTATATGGATTTCAGTAAAGCGTTTGATAAGGTTCCCCATGGTAGGCTATTGCAGAAAATACGGAGGCATGGGATTGAGGGTGATTTAGCGGTTTGGATCAGAAATTGGCTAGCTGTAAGAAGACAGAGGGTGATGGTTGATGGGAAATGTTCATCCTGGAGTTCAGTTACTAGTGGTGTACCTGAAGGATCTGTTTTGGCGCCACTGCTGTTTGTCATTTTTATAAATGACCTGGATGAGGGCGTACAAGGATGGGTTAGTAAATTTGCGGATGACACCAAAGTTGGTGGAGTTGTGGATAGTGCGGAAGGATGTTGCAGGTTACAGAGGGACATAGATAAGCTGCAGAGCTGGGCTGAGAGGTGGCAAATGGAGTTTAATGCGGAAAAGTGTGAGCTGATTCACTTTGGAAGGAGTAACAGGAATACAGAGTACTGGGCTTATGGTAAGATTCTTGGTAGTGTGGATGCGCAGAAAGATCTCGGTGTCCATGTGCATAGATCACTGAAAGTTACCACCCAGGTTGATAGTGTTGTTAAGAAGGCGTACAGTATGTTAGGTTTTATTGGTAGAGGGATTGAGTTTCGGAGCCATGAGGTCATGTTGCAGCTGTACAAAACTCTGGTGCGGCTGCACTTGGAGTATTGCGTACAGTTCTGGTCACCGCATTATAGGAAGGATGTGGAAGCATTGGAACGGGTGCAGAGGAGATTTACCAGGATGTTGCCTGGTATGGAGGGAAGGTCGTATGAGGAAAGGCTGAGGGTCTTGAGGCTGTTTTCGTTGGAGAGAAGAAGGTTAAGAGGTGACTTAATAGAGACATACAAGATGATCAGAGAATTAGATAGGGTGGACAGTGGGAGCCCTTTTCCTCGGATGGTGATGGCTAGCACGAGGGGACATAGCTTTAAATTGAGGGGTGATAGATATAGGACAGATGTCAGAGGTAGGTTCTTTACTCAGAGAGTAGTAAGGGCGTGGAATGCCTTGCCTGCAAAAATAGTTGACTCACCAACTTTAAGGGCATTTAAATGGTCATTGGATAAACATATGGATGATAATAGAATGGTGTAGGTTAGATGGGCATCAGATTGGTTTCACAGGTCGGCGCAACATCGAGGGCCGAAGGGCCTGTACTGCGTTTTAATGTTCTATGTTCTATGTTCTATGCTTCTTTATGAAGAGGCTGTGGATGATGCCAGCACAGTGGGTATTCACCAACATGACGTACTGTGCATGGTCACTGTGTAACATTAATAGAGGGAGAGTTCCTTCAGGTCCTCTACCTCTTCCCATTGACAGGGCGACCCCGCAGTTCTATGTACACCATCGGGAACCCTGCTATTCTGGGAAAACAAGGATACTCCCAGCAGCTCCCTGCTGAGGGAGAAACACTGCATTCACACCATCTACCATGTTGACACTGATGTCGACACTGATGTTGACATACGGGGAGAGTGTGGATACGTCACACACTCCAGCCTGGAAAGTTCCGGATCATAGAAGCTGAATGAAACTGTGATCCTAAAAGCCACTGGCAGCACCATCCTCCCCGTGTTGTGAAGCTGCAGCTCATGTTGAAGGACGTGACATCACTGTGTGACCAGCTCCTTTCTCCATCAGGTTCCTCTCACACTCTACTCCTGGGTTAAATGTAGCTTGGGAAGCTGTTCTTGGACAATCCGAGGTGGATACTGCAGATCCCCTCCCCCACCCACTCCTCACACACATTCACTCCATGGTTTCGGAGCTTCTCTGCAAACTCTGCTTCATTTGTTGTTTATGTTTCAGATCCAGATGCTGTAACTACAGTCCTAATGCACCGTCTGGAGTTGGGTCACCAAATCTTCAGGTCTCGCTGAATATCTGAGGCAGCCAACAGCACAAGCTCCAGCAAACCGTCCCCACTACCTCCACTAATGTTTCAATATCAGGAGTCAGTCAGTAGCCCTTCAGCTATAAGTTAGATCCCTGGTCTTTTTGAATAACACTTGAGGGGCCTTCCTCATGTTACTGATTGCATGATCAGCTGTGAGGGACAAACAGGGGCGTTTAGTGGACAGGCACAGACCAAGTTTCAAATATGTCAGTCAATGTTGCTGAGACCATGTTTCAAAGACATGTCTCAAAGCGGTTGAAGCGCCCTGTCAACATGGAGCAATACATGGTACACACCAGGAAGTGAACAGCAGCCTGATACACACCAATTCATTGTTTCTAAGTTTCACAATGTGAACACTTGATCCACTAGGGAGCCAGAAACCAAGTCCAGGGAAAGATACAGTGTGACAGAAAGATTAATTCTGAAACTTGAAGTAGAAAATTCATTAACTGAGAACATGTTGTGGAAATATGGGTAAGATAACAGGGATTGTGGATAACTGAAGGATTGAGACCGTCGATGGTCCAATCATAAACACAAAAACATAGAAAATAGATGCAGGATTTTTGGTCCTCGGGCCTTAACCACCATTCAATATGATGTTGGCTAATCATGAAATCTCAGTATCCCATTCCCGCTTTCTCTGCATACCCCTTGCTCCCCAAGGGCCATGTCCAGCTCCCTCTTCCATATATCTAACGAACTAGCACCAGAAACTTCCTTTAGGAGAGAATTCCACAGGTTCACAACTTTCTGTGAAAGAAATTCTTCCTAATCTCAGTCTCGAATGTCTTACCCCTTATCCTCAGACTGTGACCCCGTGTTCTGGACTTCCCCACTATCGGGAACATTCTTCCCACATCTAGCCTGTCCAGTCCTGTCAGGACTTTGTATGTTTCTATGAAATTCTTACCCATTCTTCTAAATTACAGTGGGTACCAGCTCAATTGATTCAGTCTTTCTTGATATGCCAGCCCTGTCATCCCTGGAATCAGTCTGTGAACCTTCGTTGGACTCCCTCAATACCAAGAATGTCCTTCCTCAGACCAGGAGACCAAAACTGCACAGAATACTCAAAGTGTACCCTCACCAAGGCTCTGTACAACTGCAGCAAGACGTCTTTATTCTGATACTCGAATTCTCTCGCTATAAAGGCCAGCATGCCATTACCTGTCCTCACTACCTGCTGCATCTGTGTGCCAACCTACAGTGACTGTTCAACCATGACACCCAGGTCTCGTTGCACTTCACCTTTTCATAATCTGCTGCCATTCAGAAAATAATCTGCCTTCCTGCTTTTGTGAGCAAAGTGGATAACCTCACATCATTCCACATTCTTTGCATTGGCCAAGTATCTGGCCACTCAGTCAGTCTATCCAAGCCCCCTTGCAGCCTCTTAGCATTCTCTGCACAACACACACTTCCACCCAGCTTAGCGTCATCTGTACATGTGCAGATATTGCATTCAATTCCTTCATCCAAACTGTTAAGATATGTTGTGAACCATTGAGATACCAGCACCAAACCCTGCGATACCCCATTCGTCACTGCCTGTCATTCTGAAAAGGACCCACTTATTCCAACTCCATACTTCCTGTCTGCCAACCAGTTCTCTGTCCACATTAATATATGACTTCTTATATGATGCGCTTTAATTTTCCTTACTAATCTTTTGCGTGGAACTTGTCAAAAGCCTTTTTAAAGTCCAGATACACAACATCTACTGATTCATCCTTGTCCACTCTACTGATCATGGCCTCAAAAAAACATACAGACGTTTTGTCAAGCATGATTTCCCTTTTGTGAATCCACGCTAACTAGGACCGATTCTGTCACAGCTTTCCAAATGCTCTCTTATTACATCTTCAGTAATTGACTCCAGTATTTCCGCTCCATCCCCACCTCACCGCCCCACTGAATGATGTCAGTTTAATCAGCCTATAATTCCTATTTTTTTCTCTCCCTCCTTTTTTTAAAGCGTGGCATTACATTAGCTATCCTCCAATCCATTGGAACTCTTCCAGAGTCTATAGAATGCTGAAAAATGATCACTACTATGTCCACCATTTCTCGTACCACTGCCTGAAGTACTCTGGAATGCAGAGGGTCAGACCATGGGGACTTAATGGGTTTTAATCCCATCAATTTCCCAATACCACTTCCTGACTAATAAGGATTCATTTCAGTTCCTCCTTCATGTTTGACTGCATGTCTCCTCACATTTCCAGAAGGCTATTTGTGTCCTCCTTAGTGAAGACAGATACAAACTATTTGTTCAACTGATCTGCCATCTCTTTGATGCCCATTAGGAGTTCACGTGATTCTAACTGTATTCTAACATTTGTCTTCACCAGTCTTTTTCTCTTCACGTAACCATAATAGCTTTTGCGGTCAGTTTTTTTAATGTTTTCCACAAGTTTACTTTCATATTCTCTTGTCCCCTTCTGAATTAAACCCTTTGTCCCCCTCTGCTGAATTTTAAATTTCGCCCAGGCCTCAGGTTTGCTGCTTTCTCTGACCAAGTTATATGTCTCCTCTTTGGCTTCCATACTATTCCAGATTTCACTTGAAAACCATGGTTGAGCCACCTTCCCTGTTTTACTCTTAAGCCAGACAGGGATGTACAATTATTGAATTTCATTCATGTGTTCTTCACATATCTGCCATTGCCTATCTCCTGTAAACTCCTGAAATACTCTTGGCCAGCTCATGCTCTCCAATGCATGCCTCATACTATCAAAGTTAGCTTTAAGATAATGAGCCTAGTCTCAGAATTAACTATGTCACTTTTTATGGACCAGACCAGAATCCTCCAAAAAATTTAAGGTGGCAGACTAGACCATAACTTTCTCTTATTTTAAAGGCAAATTTAAAGTGCCTCAGATGAAATACGACTGGTTACACTACTCGACGTTACTCAAAACATAATACATTTAAAAACTGTGAATAAACTACAAACAAAGAAGCTGTAATTGAGAATAACTGAACTGAATAATAGATATAGTACCTATTAATAATTAACTGTTGCAATATCGTAACATCTCATAAATAGACCCCTTGGCAAAAAGGAAAATTCAGACACAGATTCTCACATGCCATTCTCCAAGCCACAAGGACCAGAAATCAAGAGAAAATGCAGAGAGAATAGCAGCCAAGAGACATTCATTAAAGCAAAAAATCTTTTGAGACCCCAATTTCTTCTGATGCTACTGAAGAAAACGGAAACACAGAAATCTGGATCTGTGAGAGATGACCACACACATTCAGCTTATTTATTAAAACAAAGACCTCCCAAGCTGATTACCCAATATGTATTTTGTACGTAGTTTGGAACCTTTGCCTTACAACCTGTCTTCAAAGGACAAAACAATCTCTTGAAGTGACGACATCATCACACACTCTCAATCTTCAAAAAGAATTCCACCATATTATGGTCACTCTTCCTCAAAGGATCTGACAACACAATGTTGCTAATTAACCCTCTCTCATTAGACAATATTCCAGTCTAGAATGGCCAGCTCTTTTGTTGGATTCCTCGACAAATTGGTTGCAGAAACCGTCCCTCAGATATTCCCGGAAATCCTCCTCCATCACATTGCGACGAGTTTGGTTAGTCCAATCAATATGCAGATTGAAGTCACCCATACTACCTGCTGTACGTTTACTGAATGTATCTCTAATTTCCTGTTTAATACAGTCCCCAACCTAACAACTACTGTTTGGTGGTCTGTGCACAACTCTCACTAACGTGTTTTTCACTTTGATGTTTCGCAGCGCCACCCACACGATTCTTATCATCCAGACTAACGTCCCCACTCACTATTGTGTCAATCGCCTCCTTAACCAGCAACACAAGCCGACCTCTCTTTCCTTTCCGTCTATCTTTCCTGAAAATTGAAAATCCTTGGGCGTTGAGTTCCCATCCTTGGTCACCCTGGAGCCAGGTCTCTGTGATTCAAATTACATCATATACATTAATACTGTCTGTGCAGTCAATTCATTCACTTTATTATAAATGGTCCTCACGTTGAGACAGAGTCTTCACGGTCATTTATTATACTTTTAGAATTTTGATATCATATGCTACTTTTTAATTTGTGTCTTTGGTTTCCCTGCCTTCCATTTACATTTTTCCCTTTTACTGCCTCCAGCAGCACTTCAAACGCAAAACAACTCTTCTCAAAATGGCTGTTGCTAAAATGGCCGCTCCCCTCCAGCTTGTCTCCCTTTTAATTGCTCCTGAGTGGCCGCTGGTGACTGAGCTGACTCCTCCCAGAATCCTCCTCAGTCGCTACTCAGCAGTGGCCTCTGAGAATGAAGACGTTGCCAGATCATCTGAAATGGTTCATCACATTGAATTCTGAATCTGCCTCATAGACATTCCCAAAGACCATAAACTGGGACAAGATGACAGCTCAGCACGGGAAGTTGTGCAGACAGTGCTTGTATATTGCTCAGTAAACTGGACGACCTGACCAGCATGAGGAGCATTGCAAACCTTTGTCAGTACTTTGCTTCAAAACGTGCACTAGATAATTGACCAGCATGTGGAAATTTGCAGCCCATGCTGTGAAAGGGTTTCCATAAATTTGTCTCCATTGCACCAGAAGGTCTGTGTGTGTGTGTGCGTGTGTTGGCAGGGATGGTGAGGATAGTTACATGTGAAAATCATTATTTGAGAGAGAACATGCATGGGCAAAATCAGTTTAAATTTGAACAACTTCCAGAAGCGTGGGTCATTGAAAAAGAGTCTGAGGGATGTTTCATGGATAGATGTGATGATGTGCTTAAGTATATTAAAATAAAGGCATTTGGAGACCCAGTGCAATATAGTCCAGTGCACATAGGAACGATGTGTGAGGGGTTTTGGATTGAGTTTGGATATGAGTTTTGACTCACATTTTCTTCTGCAGGTTTGAGGCTGGTATTGTCAGCAGCAGATTACTGGCATCATTAAGATTGTATTTCATAGCTCAAGGTTCAAATAACAAAGAGTATGAGCCAGTGAAGCATATTTTGGAGGTGTCAGCAGTTAAAATGGGAATGGTCAGGGTATGGTGATAGGAATCAGCTCATGACCAACAATATGACCACTTTTGTGACTCGTCTGCTTCAGCGTCAGATATTGGCCAGGGTTGGGATGGAGCCAGAGGAAGGAAATGGGGTTTGCAACCAGAACAGAAGATAGTAACCTCCATGCTCCCAATATTTAAATAATAGTGCAGTAATGCAATGAATCATGACTCACAACTGGAACTGAATTGGGCAACATAGAGACAGGTGAGGGAAACTGCCAGAAACTAAGAGGGAGAGAGTGAATGCACAAGTTCACGGACTCAGTTAGTACTGGTTGGTAGAGTGAATATCTCGATTCAGAGTCTCAGCAGGAACAATAACAGTGGCAAGGCGTGCAGAGTAAATGAAAAGAACAGCAATTCCATTATGAACAGTTTATAGCAATACTAACTGGGCAATGAAACTTACCTGGAACACAAATGATAGCCAGGATAGGGTAATAAAAATATTGAACAATGTAAAGTGCATAACATATTCGCCATGATAATGACAAATGATTATAATATGCAGAAAGATACCAGACATCCCAAGATAAAGTCCTGTCCATTTTTGGAAAATTCCAATCTATTGTTCTCAAAGTCTGATCCATTGTTGGAACATTCCAGTCTAATGTTCTCAGATTTTGATCTCTCCTCCGCTTCTCTCTGGTGCTGCTGATTACTGTTGGTGCAGTAGATGATGTTCCTGTTCATACTATGGGATAACACATTGAAATGTGCCCATTTATAATTAAAAGATGGAAACCTTCCAGCTGGATAATTAGAATCCATGGAGACTGAAATTAATCACAGTCACTGAACAAACAGGTTCAGCTAATGCCTTCCTTATATCATTTTCCATATCACAATATAAGGAACATTTACTCGGTCTGGATGGAATGTATGATGATTATTGAGGGATTGACCATAAATCTTTCAATCTTTTTAATCTTTCTTCCGTGTACGTAGGAACAGTGGCAGAACACTGCAGGATTGTATATGTTCCACCCTGTTTTAAAAAGGAGAAAGTGATAAAATAACTAACCAGCTGCATAAAATGACTGGTTGTGGAATTTCCAGAGACCATAAACCAGGCTAACAATGTTTATTGCTCCTGACTTTGTGTAATACTGTTCCTAGTTATAAGTGACCTGTTATCCAATTCTTTCATAACCTTGAGACATCATTCAGCCCAGTGAGACTGCTGCTCAGGAACAGGAGGAAGCAATTCTGTCCCCATGTGCCTGTTACAGAGGGATAGAAGGAGGCCATTCAGTCCAAACTAGCCTATTACCACTTGAAGAGGTGGAAAGCTGAAATTTTGGCACATTTTGCAAAGGAAGCCATTCAAAACATCGAGAAGTGTTATTGTAGCTGTACGAGGTGCTACTGAGAGGGCATCTTTCATTGTGTTGTTTGTGTTTCTATAACTGTGAACGTAGCGACTCCCATCAGATACAGGTTCACTTATGCTCACCATCCAATGGTTGCTGCGTTGTTTAATGTCTCAATCCTATAACAGAGGAACAGCAGGAGGTTTTTCAGCCTCTCAAGCCTGTTATATCAGAATAGAAGGAGACCTTCTGTCCCACGAGTCCGTTATAATGGAACAGAACAAAAGCATTCCACCTCTAGAGTCTGTCACACAGAAACAGGAGGCAGCCATTCAAATTGTCGATTCTGTTAGATAGGAACAAGAGGAGGCCTTTCTGCCTCTGAGCTTGTTCCAGAAGAACAGGGGGAGGCAATTCAACCTCTCGAACCTGTTATGGGGAACAGGAAGATGAGGCCATTCAGTCTCTCAAATCTGCTACAGAGGAGTACGAGAAGGCCATTCCGCCTCTCGAGTCTCTTAGAAAGCAACAGAAGGAGACCATTCAGCCCCTCAGGCCTTTACACATGGATGAAAAGAGCCAACTCAGCTGCAGGAGAATTTCGTCTGACTGTTGATCGATGTGTGATGATAAGTGAAGAAGAAATTCAGTCCCTTGAAAATGCTTCACTAAAACAAAAGGGAAGGATTGTTGCGTATGGTGTCATCCGCAAATTTATTAACCTATCCTTCTACGCCCTCATCCAGGTCATTTATAAAAATGACAAACGGCAGTGGCCCCAAAACAGATCTTTGAGGTACACGACTAGTAACTGAACTCCAGTATGAACATTGTGATGAATGCATTCACTTATGAGGAAAAGATAGGCAGGTTCATCCAAAACCCATTGAAGTTTACAAGAAGGAAATCTGGTCTTTTTTGTTTACACTGAAGACCAGAAGGAGTCAGCAATAGAAGCCAATTGCACAGCAGAAGTAGGAATCCATTCTGCATCTCCAGCTTGTTACACAGGAACAGCAGAAGAATGTTCAGGCCTTCAAGGTTGTTGCACCAGAAAAGAATGAGGCTGTTCAGCCCTTGGAGACTGATGTACAGTTACAGGAGGAGGTCAATCAGCCCCTCAAGCCTTTTATACTGGACCCAGGGTAGGCCATGCAGCATCAGTATGCTGTTACACAGTAACAGAATCAGTCCATTCTGCATCTTCAAGTCTGTAACATTGGAAGTGGAAGAGGCCACAAAATGACTGGAGGTTGTCACACTGGAATAAGAGAAGGTCATTCAGCCCAATGAGCCTGTTGTGCAGGAAGAGGAGGAGGACACGAAATCACATGTAACGTCTTATGGGAACAGGAGAAGATAATTCAGCCTCTTGTCTGTTGTATGTGAACAGCAGAAGACCAATCACTCTCTCAAACCCATTTCTGGGATATAGGAGAAAACCATTCAGTACCTCCAACCTGATAAGGAGGAACAGGAGAGACCCTTCAGCCCATTGAACATTTAAACAGTAACAGTTGGATCCCATAAACCCTCAAGTGTTTTCCACAGCAACAGCAGGAGGATATTCAGATTTTGAGCCATTTACTTAGGAATAGGAGTGAGACATTCAGGTGCTAAAGCCTTTGACCCTGGGACAATGAAGAGGACATTCAGCCCATCAAGTTTGTAAAACAGGAAAAGAATGAGTCCGTTCAGCCAGACAAGCCTCTTAAACAGCGATTAGAGCAGAACTTTTAACATCTTTTTTTCCATTACACAGGAATTGGAAATTAATGTAGAGGTTATAGAAAGGGAGGAACTAAGAATATTCATCATCTTTAGGCAATAAAACGCAATGAGAAACTACTGGGATTGAAGGCGAGTTGTTAGAATCTATTTCTCACGAATTAATAACAGGACTTTTGCAAATCAAACCGCAATCCATCAGTATGAGCAAGGGCTTTTTATTTTAGTAAAGGGTAAATCATGTTTGAGTAATTTGTTTGCGTTCTTTAGAGATGTGACAAGCAAGCTGAATAACAGGGATCTTGTATATGTATTATATCTGGACTTCCAGAAAACATTGGATGAGATGCTACACAAAAGACCAATTACAAGATAAGTTCACATGGATTCAGGAGTATTTTATTACTTTGGATAGAGAATTGGCTAACCAACAAAAGGCAGAGAGACGGGATAAATGGGTCTTCTGGTTGGCAAGATGTAACTGGTGGGGTGCCACAGGAATTGGTCCTCAGGCCCCAGCTATTTTTAGTCTATTTTCATTACTTGGATGAGGATAGAGAAAATGGTATAGTCAATTTTCCAGATGAAACTAAAATATCTGGGAAATTAAGTTGTGAGGAAGAAATAAGAAATTTACAAATGGATAGGATAATTTAGGTGAAGTGGATAACATTTCCCAGATAAAATTTAAGGTAGATAGGTCTGAGCTTATACATTTTGGTCAGAAACGTAGAAAGGCAAGTTATTGTATAGAAAAACTTCGGAGAGCTTTGGTGCAGGGGATCTGGATGCCCTCCTCCATGAATTGTAGAAAACTAGCATGCACATACAGCAGGAAATCAGGAAGGCAAATGGAATTCTGAAAGTTATTCCAAAAGGAAAATAGCATAAAAGTAGGGAAGTGGCTGCAATCATACAAGGCAGAAGTGAGACCGCAACTGGAGTAATATGTACAGTTTTGGTGATGAGAGATGTAGTTGCATTGCAAGCAGTTCAGAGGAGGTTCACTAGGTTGATTTTAGAGATAAGGGTTTTATTTATGAGAGAGATGGAGCATTTTAATCCTATACTCTTTGGAATTTCGAAGAATGAGAGAAGATCTAATTGAGGTATCTAAGTTGTGAAAGGGGACTGATAATGTAGACGTAGAGATGGTGTGTATTCATGTGGAGCCATCCAGAACAAGAAGTCATCTGTGGCAGAGTTAATATGGGTTGAGTAAAAATTACTTCTGTCAAATCGTTTTGGATCTGTGGAATTCACGACCCGAGCGTTCATGGGATGCTGGGAAAGTAAGTAAATCCAAAGATGTGCAAGCTAGGCGAATTGGCTATGCTAAATTTCCCATAGTGTTCAGGGATACGTAGATTAGGTAGGTTGTAAGGGGATGGGTCTGGGTGTGGTACTGTGAGCGTCGGTGTGGATTTTTTGGGCTGAAGGGCCTGTTTCCACACTGTAGGGATATCTACGATCTATCTATGATATCAATGAAATGAAGGGTTCTGGAGAACTAGCAGGAATGTGGAGACAAGACTAGAGCAGGCTCCAGCTGCTGAATTGCTTCATTACATGATGTTTTATTTTTTGTTTTCTTTCTGGAGCATTCAGCAAATTAAAAGTGCTACACAGGAACTGGGGAAGGGTTGGTTATTAAACAGGAAACAGATATGATAATTCAGCCTTTATCATTTTGATGGAACGTAAACCTACGCAGTCACACATTGATCAGTGCTGGGTCCCCAGTGCTTGTAATGTTTATCTATAATTTGGATGAGTGAAAAAAATGCATTGCAAATAAAATTTGTGATGACACAAAGATAGGCAGGAAACTAAATTATCAAGGGGAGGTCGAAATTCTGAAAATGGACAAAGGCAGGGAAAGTCAATTGGCAACAAATTGGTGGATGCAATACAATGTGGATAGATGTGAAATTGTCAATTCTTCATGAAGAATAAAGGCAGAATATTACATAAATAGAGACTGAATACAGGACTTGGTGATACCGCGAGTACTGGAGGCTTCACTCTGACCCATTCAGACAGTGTTGCTCCATCTCCCTGCTGGTCTGTTCCTCGATATTCCTAGTGGCTCCATCGCTCCCAGTAAATACTGGATATTTTAATCCGGTTGGTTGCGAATGGGGTGTGTTGAGGTGGAGGGTATTTGGAACCGTACATCGGGGGGGGGGGAAGGTGTGGGGGGGTGCTTGGTGGTCTTTATCTGAAATGTGATCCTTTCTTTCTTTGTGGACACATGAAGACAACCGGAATGGCTGACTACTTCTGAATGCAGAGACTGCCAGTACAGGGAGCATTCACCAAAATGATGTACTGTGCA
>NC_063339.1:86122047-86134012 GCF_021869965.1 Rhincodon typus
GATACCTCCTGCTCGACTGTTGCACAGATCTGGGCGGTAAATTTCAGAAAGCAGGGACTTGAAGTGATTGGAAATGGTGCTGAACAGTTTCACGTTAATGATACAGTGTATGAGGGGTGTCAGTGACGAAAATACATTGTACGCTTGCAACAGTTCTCCCAGGAGACCAGGAGGCTCAAAATTGATCTGACTGCCATTTTCAAAGTCATAAGCTGTTCGGACACACAAAATAAGGACAGAGGAAATGCTCCCATGCATGAGAAGCGTGAGAATGATTAGGCAGAGATTTGAAGCAATTCAGAGAAGAAGCAAAAGTGACACAACAGGAAAAGAAAGATTTCACAGAGGGAGTGGTTGGGGTCTGTAAATCACTGTCTGACAATGACAAAGTGGCAGGATCAATCGGATCAAAGCGGGATTAGATTGTTGTATGAACAGTAAAAATGAACAGAGTTGCAGGGAGACAGGAAGAGAATGACACTAAAAGAGAGACTAATTTCCTCATTGTGGAGAGCCGACACAGATAAGGTCAACTGCATGGACTCCGTATGTGCTGTGACAAATTTGTGATCGTTAGCAACATCAGAATTAGACCACCGGAATGTGGGCAATGTGGCAATGGATATATTTACACAGTGCGAAATCATCTGGACAACAGAATATTACACAACACTGAAGTTCTGTTGCCATCATTGTCTATGGTACATGCCACAAGCCACATGAAACGTTGAATGCTTGAGAGAAAAGTGTGTGTGCCACGAACAGAGTGGAGCAGCAGGAGCGTGCTGGGCCCATAACCCAGAAGTCGATGTACCAAAACCATCCTTGTGTATTTGAAAGTCCCAGTCGCAGCATGTGAGTGTGGCACCTGTGAGTGATACTCTTTTCTGCGCACTCCATTTTGAGCAGCGTCCTGCTTCCCGTAACTCCATGCATCTGAACTATACATTTCATATTGACACATGGGCCAAGTTTGCACAGGTGAAATGGGACATATGTGAATGCCGAAATGACTTCGTCTTGCTCTCTGTCGATCTGCTGTGACCCGGTTCATAGTAGCTGCTCTCTGAGATTGGAATAGATTTCAGATTTGTGATGACCTTTGGTGAAGGCTTACCATCGTTACCCAGTCGACACTGGAAGTGACTGTAGCCCCCACAGTAAGGTGGTTGAATCTCAGCTGCCTTTGGAAATAGCTGAGAGCCACTCACGTCATGGGGATTTAGGGATGCTGGCCTCACAAGTCATTCCCATATTCCATGTAAGTATGAAAATAGAGAGATCTTGGTCCCCACTGAGATGATGTTTAAGAAGTGATTAGGTAATAATTTGGATTAGTTGAGTTGATAAATGGAGAAATCTCATTAAGTAAGCAAAGACATCATAGTACAATTCTAATGGCCTAATGGCTGTAGCTTAGCCTTAGTTGGAGCATTGTGTATAATACTGATGCTTACCAAAAATATAACGACATTAGAAAGGACACAGATGGGGTTTACTGGGATATATAGAAATTAGAAAGGACACATAGGTTTATTGGGATGATAGAAAGGATGAAGGATTTGTTTTAATGAGGTTTTGAAAATGTTGCACCAGAAACACGGAAGTTTGGGAAGTAAACAATGGAGACTTTCCAGATGATGAGGTTCAGATTTATTAAATTGGGGGAAATTCCCTCTTTCTGTTGAATCAATAACTAGAGTCATAGATTCAAAACCATCCATGAATGATAAAGAAAAGATTAGAGGAGAATACTATTTAAATCCTGAACAGCTTTGCAGAAAAAAAATAAAAGCTGATTGCAGAATGTTTTAAAAGATACATGAGCAAACATACACATTAGGGAATTTAATAGTGAGAGAAAGTCAAAGACTGTGTGGGTAACAATTTCGAATTTGGTTAACATTGCATGGAAGGAAATTTCGTGACACGAGCAGTTAAATAAGATTGAGGATACAAAAATGCTCATGGTTTTGAAAGGTGCGGCTTATTATTCAACGTGAAGCATTAGAAATGGAACTGATCTTTGAAAAGAGGAAAGAAAATTATATCCTATTGAGTAGGAAATGAACTATTGCTCGGAGATGCAATCCCTGCTTTAATCTGTTACCTTAAAGATTCGACCACATTCAGATGATATAAGGTCCACTTCATACTTTCTGATCTCTGTCCAGGAAATTCACAAACAAGACTCTGCCTTTTTGTATTTTTAACTTTCTGTTCTTCTTAGGAGCACTTTGTTTTAAACTAAGAAAAGTTCCAACCAAAACTGAATGCAACATCCAAATGGTCCAATGCGGTAAATCTAATCCTTTTTGATTATTGCAATAACTTCTGCATGTTTGCAGAAAATTGAATAACACAATGAGCTGAACAGCATTTTTCTCGGGAAATTAATTCACCGCAGAGGCAGCCATATAAATCATTATATCATAGAATCACTACAGTATGAAAACAGTCCATTCATCCCAACAAGTCCACACCATCCTTCTGAAGAGCATCCCATCCACACCCATCCCCCTACCCTTTTCCTGTAACTCTGTATTTCCCTTGGCTAATCCATCTTATACACCCCTGGACACGATGAGCAATTTACCATGGCCAATCCACCTAACCTGCACATCTTTGGACTGTGGGTAGAAACCGGAGCACCTGGTGAAACCCACACAGACACAAAAAGAATGCACAAGCTCCACACAGTCAACCACCCGAGAGTGGAATCAAACTCGAGTGCCTATCGCTGTGAAGCAGCAGTGCTAATCACTGGGCTGAAACATCACCTTTGTTTTTCTCTTTCCACAGATGTTTCTTCACGTTGTGAATATTTGTAGGCTGTTTGTTGATCATTGAGTCGCTCCCCAGGAAAATCATTTCTCAATCCACGAAAACTGGTATTTTCCAATAAACTTGACTGTCATCCTTACCCTCCTGTGCCATGCCAAATTAAAGCTGCTGTAGTTAAGGCTCAAACTCACACCGTCGGCATTTTAGATGCCTCTACACTATTGTATAAGTTGTGTCGCTGGAGCCACGTTGTTGTGGCTTTTTTCACATTTCTCATTGTATCTTAATGGTTAGGAAACCGAGTTGCTCTGATTCCTGGTCTGTGACCTGGAATTAAAAGATCGCCTGCAGGAGTGGTTCCTACTTTGCGTGAGGGCATTGGTGAACTACCACTTCTAAACTGGATTGATTATGCAATATACATTTTCAACATTTGTCTCCACTATCTCATGAGCCCTGGATATTTTTAATCTCTAGAAATCTCGGTTTTGAACAGGCTTCATCACTGACCTTCATTGTGTCTGGGGCATCAAATTCCAAAGTTTCACCTTACTGTGAGTTCCCTCATCTCACTCCGCTGCTTGTGAAGTGTTCCTATTGTGGGAAATTCATTTCTCTGTGAATCTGGATCTGCTCCTGGCATGCCTTTTGGTACTGTACTTATTTCCCTTTTTACACTTGCTCAATGTGTTGCCACAATCAGAGAGCGGCTCAGTGTCACAGGATTCAGGAAAAGAACACAGTGCAGTATTGAGCAACGGTGAGGTTATGGCCTATCGATACCATTGCTGGATTGTCAGTTCAGAGACTGAGCTTAACGTCCAGGGGAACTCGGGTTCAAATCTGGCCATGGCAGATATTGGAGTTTAATTTCAATGTAAATAAAACTGGTCTGGTTTCTTGATGCCCTTCAGGGAAGGAAGCTGCTATCCAATAGGGTTGACTCTTAGCAATCCTCCTGGGCAAAGAATGCTATCAAGCCAGTGACACCCTCATCATGTGAATGAAGAAAGAATAATAATCTTCCTTGGAGAAAAGCAGTCCCTGTGGCCTTCTGTGTTGTTTAATTGTAAATTTTGCCTGATTCAAGATTTTGAGATTGTCCACTCTGTAAGCAAATGTGCGTCATTAAAATCTGTCCAGAAGTGAAATGGCCCCAATACTGACTTCCGGGAACAGCATTGTGCTTTCTCCTCGAGTCTGGAAAAGGATTTCTGACAATGTTACAAACTGCTGTCACTGGGCTTTTCGTTCATTTGGCTTCAATTCCTCGCAGAATTCAATTCAGTCGCACTTCAATTTTCTTTGGAAAGTTCACACAAACGACATGACCCACATTAAACCCATCAATCTTCACCGTTACTTCATTCAAGGATATGCTGCAAGATTTTCATGATGACTGAATGTACAAGAATGTAACACAAACGTAAACTCAATTTCACAGTTAAAATTGTAAATTAGGAAGAGGCCAGAACCGGATTTAAAATGTCAGAAGATTATATTCAACACAGCAGTCAGAACTCCAGCCCAGAAAACGGGTAAGCTACCCCCGGAATCCCCAATATCGACAAGGCCACTTATTTAATTTGCCCAATTGTAAACCCATATGAAGGAGCATGCAGTCTGACAGAGCACCTGTGAGAATCGAAAGCTGCAACGGCAGCTGTCCATTCTAGCTGTGACGGCAGTGAGGTAAGAATGATGAACTTGATATTCAACTTGATATTGAATTTCGGGGGCAACATGACATTGAACTCTTCTTCCACTGTCTTCATTTCTGTACCCATTTCTTTGGGCAAGTATTCTTCCTGTCGCACAGACCCCTTTACTGACATCCAGCACTCTCCCTCCACTTGGGCCCATCCCTCTGGCCTTCACCTGGACTCAACCTGTTTATTGAGAAATGTCGACATGACACTGGTCACTTCAATTTCTCTGCCAGCCTCACCCAATCAAACTTAATTCCTTCCAAAACGCCTGCAGTCCATGTGCTTAGATCCAACCCTGTCTTCGTTATTAAGCCTGCCCATGAGGGTGGCGCTGTTATAGAGTGGCATACTGACTTCTACATGGCAGAAGCTGAGCGCCAGCTTTCAGATTCTTCCTCTTATTTTCACCTGTACCATGATTCTCATCTTGGAATGTCAGGCCATTTTATCTAGTACAATCACAGACCACATTTTATTTGGTGATCTTCACCAACCCCACCTCCAAGATGATAGTCCCCCAGCCCCGCACAGCTCGCTTCTACCTCCTCCCAAAAATCCACAAACAGGACTGTCCAGGCAGACCCATTTTTTCAGCCTGCTCCTGCCCCACAGAACTGCTCTCTTCCTTCCTTGACTCAGTCTTTTCTCCTCTGGTCCAATCCTTACCCACGTACATCCATGATTCCTCTGACACCTTACGCTGGTTTCAAAACTTCCAGTTTTCCGGTTCTAGCCACCTCCTCTTTACGATGGACATACAATCTTTTTACACGTCCATTCCCCATCAGGAGGGTCTTAGGGCTCCCCGTTTCTTCCTGGACCAAAGACCTGAATCATCCCCACCCACCACCACCCTCCTCCGCTTGGCGGAGCTCATCCTCACCTTCAACAACTTCACTTTTAACTCCTCTTATTTTCTTCAGGTAAGAGGGGTTGCCATGGGTACCTGCATGGACCCTAGTTATGCCTGTTTCTTCATGGGGTACGTGAAACATTCTTTGTTCCAGTCCTATTCCAGCCCCCACCCACAATTCTTCTTCCAACACATCGATGATATCATTGGTGCTGCTTCCCTCTCTCATCTGGAATTGGAAAACTTCATCAATTTTGCCTCCAATTTCCACCCTGCCCTCACTTTCACCTGGTCTATCTCTGACTCCCCCTTCCTCGACATTTCTGTTTCCATTTCTGTGGAGAAACTGGCCACTAATATCCAGTACAAACCCACAGACTCTCACAGCTACCTGGACTATATATCTTCACACCCCACTTCCTGTAAAGACTCCATCCCATTCTCTCAGTTCCTCCGTCTCTGTCACATATGTTCGGATGAGGCCAACTTCGACAAGGGAGCTTCCGAAATGTCCACTTTCTTCCTCAACCGAGGGTTCCCCAGCTCCGTTGTCGACAGGGCCCTCAACCAGGTCCGACCCGTCTCCCACACTTCTGCCCTCACACCTTCTCTTCCCTCCCGCAACAGCGATAGGTTTCCCCTTATCCTCACCTGCCATCCCACCAGCATCCACATTCAGAAGATCATCAGACGCCATTTCGCCACCTCCAGCAAGATGCCACCACCAGACACATATTCACCTCCACTCCCTTGTCTGGCTTCTGCAGGTATCGTTCCCTCCGGGACACCCTGGTCCACACTTCCTTCACCCCCAACACCACCCCACAGCCCTATGGCACCTTCCCCTGTAACTGGCGAAAGTGCAACTCCTGCACATTTACCTCCTCCCTCCCCAGTATCCAAGGACCCAAATATACCTTCCAGGTGAAGCAACACTTCACCAGCACTTCCCAGAATCTAGTCTACTGCATTTGCTGCTCACAATGTGGTCTCCTCTACACTGGGGAAACGAGGGGTAGACTTGGCGACCGCTTCGCAGAACATCTAGGTTCTGCACGCAAAGAAAAGACCCTGAATACCCATTGCCTGCCACTTCAATGCACCACCCTGCTCCCTGGCCAACATCTCTGTCTCTGTCTTGCTGCAGTGTTCCATTGAAGCCCAACGCAAGCTGGAGGAACAACTCCTCATTTTCCACTTGGAGACCCTACAGCCTTTTGGACTCAATATTGAGTTCAATAATTTTAGGGCCTAAACTCTCCCATGTCCCAGCCCCCCACCCCACACACCAGGCCTTGTTACCACATAGCCTGCCATTACACACCCCTTGTTGTTAGTCACTGACAGTCCTCGTTAACAATTACTCACCTTCCCAGCCTGATCGTTAGCAACTCCTTTGTCTGTCCAATTGTCTTTCTCTCTCAAAAATAAAGTTCTGAGGAAGGGTCACCAGACCCGAAACGTTAACTCTGTTTTCTCCTTCGCAGATGCTGCCAGACCTGCTGAGCTTCCAAGCCACTTTGTTTTTGTTCCTTATGTACAGCATCCTCAGTTCTTCTGGTTTTTACCCAAACATACCTTCCAGGTGAAGCAACATTTCACCTGCACTTCCCAGAATCGAGTCTACCACATATGCTGTTCACAATGTGGTCTCCTCTACACTGGGGAAACAAAGCATTGACGGGGTGACCACTACGTTCTGCTCACGAAAAAGACCCTGAACTACCTGCTGCCTGCCATGTTAATGCACCACCCTGTTCCCCGGCCAACATGACTGGCTCTGGCTTGCTGCAGTGTTCTAGCAAAGCTCAACTCAAGCTGGAAGAACACTTCATTTTCCGCTTGGGGACCCTGCAGCCCTGCGGACTCAATATGGAATTCAATAATTTTAGGGCCTAAACTCTCCCGTGTCCCAGCACCCTACCCCATACACCAGACCCTGTTACCACATAGCCTGCCATTACACGCCCCCTATTTTTAGTCACTAATAGTCCCCATTAGGAATTATTCACCCTCCCAGCCTGATCATTAACAACTCTTTGTCTGTCCAACTGCTCTTCTCTCTCTTTCGACTCTAACATATTGTTTACTCCTTACCCCATTCCCCTCCTTTTTTTTCTGCAAATAAACTGATGTTTTCCCAGTCCCCATCAGTTCTGAGGGTCACCAGGCCCGAAAGGTTAACTCTGTTTTTTTTTTTCCTTCACAGATGCTGCCAGACCTGCTGAGCTTTTCTAGCAACTTTGTTTTTGTTCCTGGTCAATGGCTTGGAGGGGAACTTAAAAGTGGTGGTGTTCCCATATATCTGCTGCATTTGTCCTTCTGGATGAGAGTGGTCATGGGTTTGGAAGTGCTATCTGAGGATCTTTGGTGAATTTCTGCAGTGAATCTTGTAGATAGTACACACCTGAGGTAGATTCTTTACTCAGAGAGTGGTCGGGGCGTGGAATGCATTGCTGGAGAGGATTGTGGAGTCGGCCTCATTAGGAGCATTTAAGCGGCTATTAGATAGGCATGTGGATGATAGTATAAGGTAGGGGTGCAGGTTAGATCGACCTTAGGATTAGGGTAAAAGTTCGGCACGACATCGTGGGCCAAAGGACCTGTATTGTGCTGTACTGTTCTATGTTCCATGTTCCATGTTCTACTGCTGCTACTGATCATCGATGGTGGAGGGAGTGGATTCTTATGGATGTTGTGGCAATCATGTGTGTTGCTTTGTCCTGGATTGTGTCAAGCTTCTTGAGAATTGTTGGGGCTGCACTCATCCAGGCAAGTGGGGAGTATTCCATCACACTCCTGACTTGTGCCTTGTAGATGGTCGACAAGCTGTGGGGAGTCAGAAGGTGAGTTTCTCGCCATAGTATTCCCAGCTTCTGAACTGCTCTTGTCGCCACTGTGTTTATGTGATGAGTCCAATTGAGTTTCTGCTCAATGATAATCCCCAGGATGTTGATAGTGGGGGATTCAGTGATGGTAACACCATTGACTGTCAAGAGATGGTGGTTAGATTGTCTCTTATTGGTGATGGTCATAGCCTGGAATTTGTGTGTTACGAATGTCACATGCCACTTGTCAGCCCAAGTCTGAATGTTGTCCAGATATTGTTACATTTGAACACAGACTGCTTCAATATCTGAGGAGTCACAAATGGTGCTGTGCATTGTGCAATCATCGGTGAACATCCCCACTTTTGACCTTATGATGGAGGAAAGGTCACTAATGAAGCGGCTGAAGATGGTCGGACCTAGGACACTACCATGAAAACTAGACGGCACAGGTTTGAGTTGAGAGGTGAAAGATTTAAGAAAGATCTCAGGGGCAACTTCTTCAAGCAGTGGGTGGTGCATTAATGAATGGGCTGCCAGGGAAAGTGGTTGAGTTAAGTACAATAGCAACATTAAAAAAGCATTTGGATAGGTAAATTGATGGGAGGGGTTTAGAGGATATGCACAAAATACAGGCAATTGGAACGAACTGAGTGGGCACCATGGTCAGCATGACCAGTTTGGGCTGAAGGGCCTGTTTCCATGCTGTATTACTCTATGACTCCAAATCTCTAGGCCCTGCTCTAGTGCATCCCATCAAGTTATGGGAAGTTAAAGAGAAAATGTGGGGCCCATTGCAAAAATATTCGTATCATCTATAATTACAGGTGATGTGCCAGATGACTGGAGAGTTGTGCCTTTGTTTAAGAGATGTAAGGAGAAGTCTGTGATTCTGACGTCGGTGGTGGGTAAGCAGGGGTTGGAGATAATTGTGAAAGTTAGGATTTATGCATTTAGAGAGGCAAGGAACAATTGGGGATAGTCAGCATGATTTTATGCTGGGGAAAACGTGTCTCACAAACTTGATTTAAGTTTTTTGAGGAAGTAACAAAGAAGATTCCTGAGGGCAAATTGGTAGACGTTGTTTAATTTGACCTTTGTAAATCCTTTGACAAGGTTCCACATGGTAGACCAATTAGCAAAGTTAAAGTATATGGGATTCAGGGTGACCTTGTCAATTGGATACACAATTGGCTTAATGACAGGAGTCGGGAACTGGAGCTGGAGGATGTTTTTTTCAGACTGGAGGCCTGTTACCAGCAGTGTTCCACTGGATCGGTGCTGGGTCCAATTTAGGATATGGAGCACATCCTGACCATGGTTAACTCACGATTAAAGACATAGTGGCAGAGTTGGAGGTGGCGGAAAATGTTTTCGACATCCAAACATGAATAGAATTAATTCATGTGTGGGCGCAGGAGAATGAAAATGAGTCCTTTATTGAAGACTGATCTTTAGTCCTCAGTGAGGGGGTGGTGTGGGGGCGATGGTGAATACCCACCAGGGCTTGGGGCTGGGGCTCGGTTTAGAGCTGGGAGGAGAGTTCGGGCTGCGTGTGAGGGTGGAGTTAGCGACGTTTGTGTCAGCGGTGGCGCCGTCAGCGGAAGTGACACATTCGGTGGGTGCGGCAACGTACCATCAGTGATGCTGTAGCCGGAGGTGACGTCTAGACATGAGCGGTGACTTCTCAGTCAGTGATGTAGACGGACGTGACGTCAGCGGTGTTCACAGTGACGTCGGCTATAGCGTACCGTTGACAGAAGGAACGTCATCGACTATGAAATTGGTGGCAGGACCGCTCGTGGCGTCAGCGACGGAAGCTTTCGCAGTAGCAGAAGTAACGAAGCTGATGGCGATTGCATGTTGAATGTCTCCAGGCCCTTTGAGGGGGAGCTCCTGGGTCGGGTTGAGGACTTGGGTGGTGGAAGCGGCCTGTGTTTGGTGGTGAGCACAGATATGTTGAGAGTTCTTACGGTTTTTATTCTCTGATAGGGCAGAGATAAAGTGTTGGTTGAGGTTGTGGATCCTGCGCAGAATGAAAATCAGAAGAAGTGCTTGGCAGGTCTCGAAGAGGAAGGTTCTGAGCTGTGGTGGCATTGATTGTCGTGCCAGAAGATACTGGCGCATTGCTGACAGTGTGTACATGAGGATCTGCAGAGAAAAACGTTTTTGGAGGCTTTGGGTGTTGTGTATGTTGAAGTTCTGTTGGTCAGGGCCAAAGTGGGATGGCCTGAATGCAGATTGGAGTCCATTGGGGATGATCTGGTTCTTTAGGCAGATACTGAGAAAAGAGATGTGGCTGTAGTACCTGGTTTGCTTGAGTATGTGGTCGAAGAGTTTCAGGGCCGAAGAAATTACCAGAGGGAGCGAGTGGGAGAGAGATCCACTGAGGTCTTTCCGGAGGGAGGAGGACAACTTCTTCAAGGAGTTCTTCCACCTCAGGCGCTGACAGCCCAATTTCCTAAAGCACCTCAGTTCTGCCTTTGGACCCTACTGCCCAATGGTCTAAACATGGTTCACCAGTTTTAAAATCTCCCTAGCCTGGCCTTATCCCATGTCCAACCCTCCCTCTCATTCCCGCTTCCTTGACCTGATACAACCAGTCCATCATCTCTCCCACCTATCTACCCCTCCCACTTCACTGGCTAATCCCGAACCACTCCCTACACGCACTGATCCAAATTCAACCCATCTACCTTCCCCAGACCCACCCCTCCTGTCTATTTATTTCTGAGCTCCCTTCCCTCTCACCCATTTCTGAAGAAGTGTCCCGACCTGAAACGTCAACTTTCCTGCACCTTTGATGCTGCTTGACCTGCTGTGTTCCTCCAGCTTCACACTGTGTAATCTCTGACTTCGGCATCTGCAGTTCTTGCTATCCATGAGGAGAAGCTCCTGTTTCCCTCAACTGCACAAAAGATAACAATGAGTTGGAGTGGAGGAGGTGATGGATCGGAGGGGTTAGGCGGAGAGGCATCGTAGAGACTTTATGAATGTGACAGACCCTGTATACAAAAACTATCTTTCCCCGTTTCATACAATGAGACAAATCGATGCTCCCTCAGCGACAGGCGCCAGGTAACAGTTGCCATCTTTGTAGGAGGCAGAAGGCAGCAGGGTGCATGTGCGGTCATCCTGGGCTGGGGAGAGAATGTTGTGTATGTCTCTCCTAAACTGACAGGGATGGAGTTTATAAACTCCTTTTACAGGGAGTGAGGAGGGGAGTATTTACACAGAGCAAGCTTCAAAAAAACAGAAATAATTATTTCTTGTGAGTTTCTGTCCCAGACTGACTGAGATGGCTTTTGTAATCTTATTTTACAACATGTTACAGGAGGATTTCTTCATTATTCATTCAGCACTGGATAGTATTGGCCTTTGAATGTAAGTATAATGTAAAATAAAAGTAACATAACTTTCCTTCCTTACAGGAACTCTTGCCCAATGTCTTAAATCTGTGTCCCTCATACTTGTACTATCAGCTAATGGGAACAGCTGCTCTTTATCTACCTTATCTAAATCTATCATAAGACTAGAAACCTTAATCAAATCTCACGTCAATCTCCTGTGCTCTGTGCAGAGCAAACTTCAGTTCCTGAAACCTGACCTTACAAATAAAATTGTATCAGAGATAGTAGGAACTGCAGATGCTGGAAAATCTGAGACAAGAAGGTGCAGAGCTGGATGAACACAGCAGGCCAAGCAGCATCATAGGAGCAGTAAGGCTGACGTTTCGGGCCTCGCCCCTTCATCAGAAATGAAGAAGGGTCTAGGCCCGAAACGTCAGCCTT
>NC_063339.1:86134512-86145496 GCF_021869965.1 Rhincodon typus
ACTGCATCCACTCCCACCACTTTCTCTGGAAGTTCATTCCACATACAAACGACTCTCTGTGAAAAATAATTACCCCTCATGTCTTTTTACAATCTTTATTCCATTAACTTAAAATACTCTTCGAGTCTTGAAATCCTTCACCCTAGGAAAATACATCTGTCATTCAACTTATCTGACCCCTCAGGATTTTATGATCAATAAAGTCACCCCTTAATCTCCAATGCTCCAGTGAACAAGTCCCAGCCTATCCAGCCTCTCCTTATAACTCAAACTATCCATTCCTAGCAACATCTTCGGAAACGTCTTCTGAAACCTCTCCAGCTTAATATGATCCTTCCTATACCAGTGCGACCAGAACTGGTTAAGGTACTGCAGAAGAGGCTTCACCAACGTCCTGCGCAATCTCAACATGACGTCTGGGCTCATAAACTCAAAGGTCTGAGCAATGAAGGCAGCGTACTAAATGCCTTCTTAACCACCCTGTCTATTTGTGTCTCTATTCTATAACACTTCCAAACGCCCTACTTTTAATTGGATAAGTCCTGGCCTCATTTATTTAAACACTGTCTGCCACACCACAGCCCACTGAGTGATACTCGCACCCACCAACTATCCCTTCATGTTTTGAATGACCCTCCTCTCTCCAGAAGGCCTACAAACTCCAGCCTTTGTTATCCCAAAGACCCTGAGATTGGTTTGCCTTGTGCAGGCAGGAGGAGGAGGATGGATTGTAGACCAGCCAGTGGTGAGGAGAAGCTGGAATATAATTTATTTTCTTGTAACATTTAATGGTTTTCAGAAGAGGGCAGTCACACGTTAGAGGCAAGAAATAGTGATATTCAATACAGCCTTCTGGGGCCGGAAATTATGATCTTTCGTTGTCTGTGGTGTTCAGTAAGAATATCTTATCGAGATCCTTCATAGCGTGCTGTGTGCCTGCTGGATTTCTTTCCCTAACACAGAAGACTACGGATGATAGCCATTAAATTGGAAATCATAGCCAAGCAATTAAAGATGTCAATAGTTCATCTCTATGGCAGAGCATATGCACTAAACATCCTATAGTTGATGCAAATATCTTACATTTGTTTAATAATAAAAATGTTCCCTGTGTAAATCAGTAAAATTAACCAGAATTTAAGAAATCCAAACTTAGCTGAATGCTGGCACTTAAAAAGTGACCCAAAATCTGGGCAATGGTTTAGGTCTTGTGCAGTGGGTAGCGTCCATACCACTGAGGCAGAGCGTTGGATTTGATTCCCACCCCTAAATCTGTGGCAATGTCCCCAGCTCTGGATCAGAAGTTCTGGATTCAAGTCCTGCCTGTTTTATAGGTGTGTTACAGCATGTCAGAACATGTTGATGAGCAAACCCACAGGAGAATCATGTTGCAGATTCAGTAGCTATCGCTGTGTTGTGGTAGTGTCTCCACCTTCGGGTCCAAAGGTCTAGATTCAAATCTCACAGAGGTGCTTCGTAATATAACTAAACAATAAAAATTGATAAAAATTATTTTACAATTGTGACTTGATCGAGCAGGAAGAGGTATTACTTTTGAATTTCAGGATTTAGGCACGGGATGACAGAAAACATAGCCATTCGTGATGATTGGAGTAAAATTTGCACTTATAGGTGATTGTAAAATCATGAAGGCATGGACAGGGTGAATAGTCAAGATCTTTTTGCCAGAGTAGGGGAGTCCAAAATTAGAAGTCATTGGTTTACAGTGAGAGGGGAAAAACTTAAAAAGGACCTAAGGGGCAACGTTTTCACGCAGAGGGTGATGCGTGTATGGAACAAAGTGTCAGAGGAAGTTGTGGAGGCTGGTAAAAATAACATTTAAAAGGCATCTGGATGGGTATATGAATAGGAAGGGTTTAGTGGGATATGGGCAAATGGGACTAGATTAATTTAGGATATCCGGTCGACATGGACAAGTTGGACTGAATGGTTTATTTCCATGCTGTATATCTTTATGATTCATTCATCCACTTGATCCAGATCTCTTTGTAATCTTAGATAACATTCTTCCCTGTTCACTATAAAACCAATCTCGGTGTCATCCACAAACATGCTGATTGTGCCTTCTATAATTCATGCCTAAATCATTTTCGTAAATGACAAACAAATCTATGTCCGACACTGATCTCTTGTGTATCACCGCTGGGGACAAACTCCCAGTCTGAGAAACAACCCTTCATGACCACCCTGTCTCCTGCCATTAAACAGAAATACACAGAAACACACACACACAGGCATACAGGGACACTGACACAGTTGTGTCTTTAAGACAGAGATATAAGTTTTGATTAATAAGGGGATCAAGGGTTACGTTGGGAAGGAAGTAGAATTGTGTTGAGAAACATGTCAGGCATGATCGAACAGCAGAGCAGACTGCTCCAATGTCTCATATTCTATAGTCTTAAGGTATCAGAAATATTTTCCCATGACAACAGTGGAGGCTGAGATTGATAAATACTTCACTGAACAGAGTCAATGGGAATGTGGGATAGGTTTGAGGGGCTGAACGTTCAAATCTGCTCTTTTGTTGTGCTCTTTAAAGAGGACTTGACTTGCTGTGAGGTTAACACACTTTAAGGAGTCTCCTAATTAAGATTGAGATGAGGATATTGCTTTCTCTATAATATTGTCCTGTCTGTAGTATTCTCATCCCCAGAGAACAGTGAAGACTCGGTTATTGAAGATGTTCAAGGCTGAACTCAACTCACGTTTGATGGACAGGAGAGTCAATATTTATTGGAAATAAACAGGAAAGGAGTGTTCAACCACAAACAGATCATCCATGATCTTTTTAAATTGAGCAGCAGGCTTGAGGATCCAAATGGCCACCCACAGTTCCTAACTGATGAGTTGTTCTCTCACTCCATCCCTCGAGGATGTTACAGGGGTAACGTAAGACCCATTCAGCCAGCCAGGATTACTACAATGAGATAGAAGGAGATCATTCTGCCCCTCCATGGAGCTACATTGGAATAGAATGAAATAATCAGTCATAGAGTCATAGATATTTACAGCATGGAACGAGATCCTTTTGTCCATCTCATCCATGCTGTTCAGATATCCTGAATAAATCTAGCCCCATTTGCCAGCAATTTGGTCCATACCCCTCTCAAACCTTCTTATTCATATATCCATCTCGATGCCTTTCAAATGTTCTAATTGTACCAGCCTCCACCACTTCCTCTGGCAACTCATTCCATACACACACTATCCTCTGCATGAAACGGTTGCTGCGTCGATCGCTTTTAAATCTTTCCCCTCTCACAATAACTTTTGCCCTCTAACTTTGGATTCCCCCACCTCAGGGAAAAGAGCTTGGCTCTTTAAACTGAATTACCATGATTTTACAAACCTTGACAAGGTAACCCCTCAATGACAATTGTTTATTTTATTGTGTAGGGACTGCAGCAAATTTCCACACAGCACCCACAGCCAAAATTACATTAATTATTAAGATTATCTGTATTGGTGGTGCTGTTAAAGGGACAAATGTTAACCAGGCTAATAGGAAATTTCCCCTCCTCCTCAATGCGTGTCCGGGGAAAATTGAGCACCTGATTGAGACGACAGACTAAATTTATTGCTACATCTGAAAGACAGCATTTGTGACCGTGCAGCGTTCTACTCAAGTGTTAGTCTGTGTTCTGTGCTCGTCTTTTAAACTCTCACGGATCAGGATCATTGACAGTACAACTTCTACCTGATGATCTGACAACAAATGTCCCTAATGGTGAATTGCGGAGCTCAGAAATACCTCAACAACAAGCTACACACCACAGGAGGAGGGCATGCAACCTTTCTAGGCTGCTCCACAGGAACAAGGGAGCCCTGGTTTTCTAAAATTAAACACAGCGTAGAAATAATTACTTATTTTTAGTTTAGAAAGCTGTACCTAGTGGAATAGCTCAGGCACCAGTGTGAAGTCATCAACAGTTTACAATCCAGATTAATGATTTGGATGAAGGACTAATTGGATTGGAGCTCAATTTGTAAGTACACCAGGACAGTCATCCAATAAGATGTCAAGTGGAGGCAGAGCATCTACAATGAGGTATAGACAACAAAACCTTTGAGAAAGAAAATAAAACAGAACAATGTGCATTATGAGAAGTTTTTGTTTTGCGGAAAGGATAAAACAACAGTTAATTATATGACTAGAGAAAAAAAATGCAGAGCTCGGTGTTGCAGAAGGATTTGTGTGTCCTGGTTTTTGAATCACATAAAGTTATTCTGAAGATGCAGCAAGTGATTTGGAAAGTAAATGGAATGATGCTGTTTCTTGCAAAGAGTGTCAGGTATGATCTGAGGGATGTTTTACTGCATCTGTACAGGGCATTGCTGACGCCACACCTGAGGCACTGTGTATAGTTATGATGCCCTAAAATGGAAAATAAAACAGAACTGCTTTCAAAACTTTTTCAAAGATGCTTCTCTTTACTCGGTCCTGTATTGAAGGCATTATGTGATGGAGGATTAACAGTTTAGGCCTGATAATGAGAAATGTTCTTATTGATCATATAAGAAATTGAGGAGAGTGTAGGTGGTGAATATCTGATGGATATTTCCTCTTGTATAGGAGAGTAAACCTGGGGAAGTAATTTTAAAAAATACGATTGGTTCTGAGGAAGGTTCACTGGACCTAAAACATTAACCTTGATTTTACTTGATAGAGGCTGCGAGACCCGCTGAACTTTCCCAGCAATTTCTGTATTTGTTTAAGAAAAAGACGCATTCATTTTAACACAGATATTGTGAGGACATTAACGTATAATTTTTAAATTATGCAGACACGTATGAACATATCTTTAAATCACGTTGGCCCATTTGTTGCTCAGGAAATGGCTCTGTGTACGACAGAAGCAATGATACACCTACATGGATCAGAGAATGTGATGGAAACATACAGTTCAGACAATGGTTAAGGAGATCTGACATGGTTCATTTTGGGTGTCGGATAACATTATTGTGCGATTCAACTCAGAGAGGGAAGAAAATGTAACCTGCCTGAAAAGCAATGGCCTATTGTTCCCTCTTTCTTTCCTAGTTCCTCATCATAGCAATGTATGTGAGCTGAACACTCGTCTTTACCACTTGTGGAAGATTTCTGACGAGGATTCATTGAAATCTTCCATTGCCTGAAGCAAAAGGAATTCAACCAAATCTAACTGTTCGAGGAATTAATCCCATTGCCAGCAACTTGTGTGAGCAGAATAACGTCAGAAAAAAAATAACATTTGGGAAGGTAAAGCAGGGCAAGTCTTATACACTTAATGGTAGGGTCCTGGGGAGTTTTGCCAAACAAAGAGCATACTTCTTGAAAGTGGAGTCACAGGTAGACAGGACAGTGAAGAACACGTTTGGCATGCTTGCCTTAATCATTCACAGCATTGAATATGATAGTTGGGATGGTACATTGTGCCTGGTGAGGCCACTTCAAGAATACTGTATACAATTTGTTTGGTTCTGCTAAAGGAAGGATGTTGTTATACTTGAGAGGGTGCAGAAAATATTTACAAGGATGTTCCGGGACTGAAGTGCTTGAGCTATACGGAGAGGCTGAATGAGTTGAGGCTTTTCCCCCTGGAGTGTCGGAGGCTGTGGGATGACATTTCAAACGTTTAAAAAATCATGAGGGGCGTGGATAGTCTAAAGAGTCTGTTCCCCAGGATAGGGGAGTCCAAAAGTAAACGGCACGTTTAAGGTGAGAGGGGAAAGATTTAGAAAGGATCTTAGGGGTAACCTTTTCATGTAGAGTCTGCTGAGTGGATGCAAGTGTTGTCAGAAGAAGTGGTGAAGGTGGGTACAATTACACATTTAAAAAGTATCTCGATGGGTACATGAATAGGAAGAGTTGAGAGGGATATGGGCCAAATGCTGGAAAATGGGACTAGATCAGATTAGGATATCTGCTCGGTGTGGACAAGTTGAACTAAATGGTTTGTTTCTGTGCTGTATGACTTTTTTGATTCTGTAAGAGGGATGAGGAGAAATTCTAAAAGGGCCTTTGGAGTGGGAATTTTCATCCCCAGAAGTCTGGAGTGCCTCTCTGTTTACATTTATTCAAAGCTGTGTTCGTGAACTATTTGAAAGACAAGAGAGTCACAGATAACAGGATCCAGACAGGAAAGTGAGGCTGAGACCACAGCCAGATCAGCCACGATCTTACTGCCTGGTGGAGAAGGCTCAAAGTGTCTAATGACCCACTCGTGCTCCTCAGTCCTTTGTCCATATGTTCCATTCGGCCCCTCAAGCCCGCGAGACAGGAGCAGTTGGAGGTCTCTTACTACTGTAACCTGGTGCACAGAAACAGAGGAGACTATTCAGCCCCTCAAGAATGTCACACACGGTTTGGGATGTTTTAAACAATATATTTGGAAAAGTTGGGTATGACAGAGGCCCCTCATCTCTGTTTACAGAGAATCACCTCTCTGCAACTTGTGCTTCATTTGTTGGTCATGCTGCAGGCCCAGATTAACTGTGAGTTCAGCTGCTGTACCTCACTTGGAGATGGCTCACAAAATCCTCTGGTCCCTCTGAATGCAACATTCAAGAGCAGACCTCCAGGGGAAAAAACAACCGTTAACTTTCCAATAACAGTATATGACAAGATTAGAAGCAGGAGCAGGTCATTCCCAGCCGCCCCCCACTCCACCATCGCCCCACCAAAGCCTGCTTTGCCCATCAATAAGATCATGGCTGAGCTGGTGTAGATCTCAAATCGTCTTTAATGTCCAAATCTTCATGGCCCTCAAGTCTCTGACAGGTCAAAATCCATCTGCCACCTTTTTTAAATACTTTCAGCGATCTAACTCCCCTAACTCTGTAACAAAGAATTCCTGACATTCACTAACCTCTGCTTGAAGAAAGCATTCCCCACTCCTACACCATGAGCTATTGATATGTACAAAAGAGGTGAACACAAGGGCTCAGGTAAGTGGGGTTGACTGTTATAAAAAGGCAGTATTTAACTAAGGCTGGTATAAAGGAGCCTGAACAAAATTAAACTTAATAGGAATCAGTTGTAAACTCCCCATTAGTTGGAGTCGTTCACAGTACAAAGAAAGATTTTGTGGTGGGTGGACATCAATCCTGTCAGTCCTGGGACACCTCTTCATGAGATCCTCAAAGTAACTTTGTCAGCGTAGACATCTTCCACTGTTTTGTCAATGTCTTTCCCCATAGTAAGATCAGAAGTGGGGATGGTCACTGAAGATTACACAATGTTCAGAACAAATTGTCACCTCTCAGGTACTGAAGCAGTCTGTGTCCATGTGCAGTAAGACCAGGGCAACATCCAAGCTTGTGTTCTTAAAGTCTTTATAACATTCATGTAACAGTACTGCTAGACACTGCACCTTTCCACAGTACAAAGAGGAGCTAATTCAGCAACTCAAGCTCGCTTCACATGAATATGAGGAAGCTATTCAGCCCATCGAAATCCTGGGCAAGGAGATGGACAGCCCATTCAGTCCCTCCAGCCGATTACACAGGAAGAAGAAGAGTCTAATTTTATGGACCAGACCAGCCCCCGTCAAAAATATTTTAGGAATGTAGCCTGGACCCTAACAATTTCTTATTTTAAAGGCAAGTGTGTCGTGTTAGGTTCCAGAAGCAATGTGACTGTTTAAACTGCTTGATTTTAATTAAACAATTTTTTTTCAAACACTGTAGTTAAACTACAATCAAAGAAAGGGGAATTTAGAATAACTTAACTC
The DNA here is from genome assembly GCF_021869965.1 of Rhincodon typus. Classification (NCBI taxonomy): domain Eukaryota; kingdom Metazoa; phylum Chordata; class Chondrichthyes; order Orectolobiformes; family Rhincodontidae; genus Rhincodon; species Rhincodon typus. Next base: position 86,142,249 of record NC_063339.1, read on the forward strand.
TATTGGAAAATTTAACAGAAAAATAGTTACAGTAACTATTACTAATTACCTGTTCCTGCATACTAACATTACATAAACTCACCCCTTGGCAAAAAAGAAAATTCAGACAAAGATTCTTGCATCCAGTTCTCCAATCCAGGAGGGAAAAATTCCAGTGGAAATTCAGAGAGAGTAGGAGCCAGGAGACATTCTTTGAAATGTCCAACTTTGTTGAGAACCCAACGGCTTCTGATGTCAATGAAAACCCAAAACCCAAAACCCAAAACCCAGAAATCCTATCCTTGAGAGGTTGTCACAACTCATTCAGGCTGCATTAAAAAAAAAAACGAGGCCTCCCAAGCTATTTCCTCAAGTGGTCTTAACTAGACAGCTTTCACCACTCGTTCAATCTCTCTCCTAAAAGAAGCCATGACAAAACAACCTCTTAAAGTTACGGCATTGTCACATTAGTTAGCACATCAAACTGTTAAACAGGAACCAGGGGTAACCCAAACAGGCCCTTGGCCCTGTCCAATCCGATGAGGAAGAAGCCATTCATCCCCTTGAGTCACTTACACAGGAACAGGATGAGGCCATTCAGCACCTTGAGGCACTTGTACGGGGACAGAATGAGGTAATTGATGCTCCAACATGGCAAACGGTTGGAGTAGAGGCTGCACAAATGGACTGCTCCACGTTCTTCCTCGTGCCTCTATTGCTTGCGGAACACTCGTACTTTAACATGGTTTTCGAGAAGTGAGGAAGGAAGGGAAATGTTTTGTGGAAACATCTCAAGGAGGCATCTTCCATTTCCGAGACGATGGATTGGTGTCCCCTATGGAGGTCAGAAGCTGGTGGGAATGGCTAGTTTCAGAAGAAATTTTTCCCAGGGTGGAGGTAACGATGACGAGGGGGCATAGTTTTAAAATGAGTGGAGGCAGATATAGGGGAGATGTCAGAGATAGGTTCTTTACTCAGAGAGTTGTAGGGGCATGGAATGCATTGCCGGAGAGCGTAGTGGCGTCGGCCTCATTAGGGGTATTTAAGCGGCAATTACATAGGTATATGTATGATAGTATAAGGTAGGGGTAGAAGTTAGACAGACCTTAGGTTTAGGGTAAAAGTGCTGTACAGTTCTATGTTCCATGAAATTATTGGGGCTGCTGCGGGGATTGTGAACAATATGATGTTCACTGCAGGGTCACACATTAATGTGGGGAGAGTTCATTCAGAGACTGTACCTCTCTTTCAATCGTCGTGGGGCTCCACAGAGGCATATAAACTATCAGGAATGCCATATCCTGGGTAACGTATGGAATTTCTCACTCTATCAATGTCTTTTTTGGACACAAGTGAGCATCGCCAACCCTCAAGTTTTAATGCAATCATCTCATATTCTCTCACAGCGCTACACATTAAACTCTCAGTTTCTTCACTCTGTCCTCACGGTACCATCATCTCGGAGATTCGACAGGTGATACACATTTGTACTGTGTCCATGGCAAGGAGATTATTCCTTACAAAAGAGATTAAATCTGTACACAGTGCCCCAAAAGCTCTCCCATCAAGGTTCTACAATTGCAGGAAGATTGCTTGACTTACGCACTTGAATATCTTACATTGAAGGACAACATACCATTTACTGCCCTCATTACTGATACCCTGTATGTACTATTATTGCTGACTCATGATCAAGGACATGCAGGTCCTTTTGGACAACAACACTTCCCAACCTCACACCATTTAATCAATACAAAATGAGATGTAAGCTATTGCTGGCCACATCCAAATCGTTTGTATGCCTTGCAAATCGCTGTGAAGCAAATGATTCATGCAATACCCCTGGAGTAATGGCCTTCAGTCTGGAGAAAAAGCGCTACTCTCTGCATTGTCACAACTAAACAATGCTCAATTCATGTAGTATATTCTCCCTTAACACTGGACTCAAACATTTTCTTTCACCAGTGTGGAACCATGTCAAAAGTATTCTGTAAATTCAAGTACACCACTCCCATTGGTTCTCATTTGTGGATGCCTCAACTGTTATATACATATTACTCAGTCGTACATATGCTGTACAAAGGACCACAACACACAGGAATTTCTGAAACAAATAGGGAAGTACATCTAATTCTGTCGATAATGTAGTTTTCTCTACTTTTACATCTCCTCATCCATATTGTCTCTCGTTCTCTCTCTCTCTACAATTTGTAGATTACATATAACTAGTTAATAAATCCTCCAATCACTTTCCATGTTTCATCTCCCAAACTTTCACTTTTCAGTTTAAAACTATTGCTCACTTTTGTATGTGACATGATTTTCATTGAGTAATGTAACTACAAAGACATGAGGGATGAACTGGCCAGAGATATTTGGAAAGGAAGCTTAGCAGGGAAGACAGTGATGCAGCAATGGCAGGAGTTTCAGGAGACAATTTAGGTGCACATCTGAGATTTGTGGATGCCTCAATTAACACAAACTCCACAGGTTTATCAAAGATGATTTCCTTTCCTGAATCTAAGTTGACTCCATCAAGTCATATCATGATTCCCCAACTGTCCAGTTTTCACATTTCTTATAAAAGATTCCAACATTTTCTATATAAATGAAATCAAATTGTTCAATATTTAGCTTCTTTTTTGTTTTCCCTCCCACTCCTGTTTTTCGGGTTACAACGGCTACTTTCCAGTCTGCAGGAACCAGAATTTCCAGAATCTAAAGCATTTTGACGGTAATCAATAATTCTACCTTTGAATTACAACTGTTACAAGGCTTTAGGGTAAGTACATTAATAGGAAACATTTGGAGGTATATGTACCAAACCCAGGCAGGTGGGACTAGGTTAGTTTGGGGTTATGTTTGACATGGACTGGTTGGGCTGAAGCGCTGGGTAACTCTGTAACTCCTTCACTAGCTCTATTGCCAGCTCCTGAATTCTCTGGGATAGAGGTGCAGGAACGTACCAAACTTCAATTCAATTAGTTTTTTTTTTTGAGTAATTCCTCTTTATTACTTCTACTCTCCCACAGTTTTACACTTTCACCAGTCACTCTGCCCAATAGTATTTCTGGAAATTTTTCTGTATCTTCCTCTATGGAGACAGAAGTAATGTATTCCGCACAGCAGCGGGTTGGTGGGGTTTCGGAGAAGAGAGATGGTCTCTTTTAGCGAGTGAATACATTGGAGCACTGCACCTAGGAGACGATGGACGTGGCACCCACTCCTGCTCCTCAGTCCTATGTCCCTACATTCGATTCTGCCCCTCA
>NC_063339.1:86145996-86156703 GCF_021869965.1 Rhincodon typus
TGCAAACGGATTTCGACAGGATTGGAGAGTGGATAAAGAAGTGGCAGACGGAAAACAATGCGGGAAAGTATGGGGTTATGCACTTTGGTAGGAACAATAAAGCCACAGACCATTTTCTAAATGGGGAAAGGCTTCAGAAATCTGAAGTGGAAGGGGACTTGCGAGTCCTAGTTCGGGAATTCTATTAAGGTTAACATGCATGTTCAGTTGGCAGTTAGGAAGGTAAATGCCATTTTAACATTTATTTCAAGGAGCCTAGAATACAAGAGCAGAAATGTACCGGTGGGGATGTATCAGCTCTGGGCCGACCGCATTTGGAATATTGTGAGCAGTTTTGGGCCCTGTATCGAAGGCATTGGAGGACGTCCAGGGAATGGTTACAAGAATGATCCCGGGATGAAGGGTTTGTCATAAAAATACAAGTGAGGACTCGATCTATATTTGATGGAGTTTCGAAGTATGAGGGGGATTCAGGAAGGACAGAAAGAGAGGCATAAGAGGAGGAGGAGTGGCGGTTTTGATAAAGGAAAACATGAGTTCTGTAACTTGAGAAAATATTTCTAAAAAAATCATCCAGTGAAGGTATGGGATGACATTAGAAATAATAAGAAGGGAACGATCACCTTGTTGGGATTGTACTCTTGGCGCCCCAATAGTAAGAGGGAAACAGAGGAACAAATATATAGAGAGATGTCAGATATAGGTAAGAATAATAAGGTTGTAAAAGTGGGTGATTTTAATTTTCCAAACAATGACTGGCACTACAACAGTGTTAAATGTTTGGACAGCAAAGAATTTGTTAAACATGTTCAAAACATTTTTTTGGACTGGAGGCCTGTCACCAGGGGTGTTCCACAGGGATCGGTTCTGGGTCCTCTTTTGTCTGTCATTATATGAATGATTTGGATGAGAATATACAAGGCATGGCGAGTAAATTTGTGGATGACACCAAAATTGGTGGCATAGTCGACATTGAAGTTTTTTCTACGATTATACAGGGATCTTGATCAAATGTGTCAATGTGCTGAAAAACGGCAGATGAAGTTCAATAAGGTTAAATGTGAGGTATTGCATTTTCGTACAACAAACAAGGGTTGGGCTTATACAATTAATGGTAGGGCCTTGGGTAGTACTGTAGAACAGAGGAACCTCGGGGTGTAGGAACATCGTTCTTTGTAGTTTGTGTCACATATAGACAGGGTGGTTAGTAGGCATTTGGCACACTTTCTTTCGTTGCTCAGTCCTTCAAATGTGGGAGTTGGAATGTTATGTTGAGGTTGGACAGGACAGTTGGGAGACTACTTCTTGAATACTGTGCTCAATTCCGGTTGCCCAGTTATAGGAAGGATATTTTTAAGCTGGAGAGGGTTCAGAACAGATTTATCAGGATGTTCCAGGAATGGAAGGCTTGAGTTACAAAGAAAGCCTGGAAAGGCTGGGACTTCTTTCACTGGAGTGTAGGAGGTGAAGAGGCAATCTGATAAAAGTTTATAAAATAATGAGGGTCTAGATAGGGTTAATGATATTGTCTTTTCCCTACGATGGGGGATTTCACGACTCAGAGACACGTTTTTAAGGTGAGAGGAGAGACATTTTAAAAATACATGAGAGGCTTTTTCTCACAAAGAGGGTGGTTTGAATGTAGGATGAACTTCCTGAGGAAGTGGGGGATGTGGGCACAATTATAATGTTTAAAAGACATTTGGCTAAGTGCATGAATAGGAAAGGTTTGAAAGGATATGGGCCAGAAGCAGGCAGATGTGACTAGTTTTGTTTGGGAATATGTTTGACATGGACTGGTTGAACTGTTTCCATGCTGTATGACTATGTAAATGTTCCTACCAGCGAAGGAGCAAAATTTGGCCTTCTCTTGGGTAATAAGGCAGAGCAAGTGACTGAATTGACAGTATGGAAACACTTTGGAGTTGGAATAAATTATTGAGATGAGGCTCAGTATTATCAGGAATTGATAAGTAAGGATGAGAGTGTAGAAAGCACAGTGCACGAGAAAGTATTAAAAGAGCAAAGCAAATCAATAGAACTTATTTTAAAAAAATGCTTGTCCCTAAATACACACAGCATTTGGAATAAATTACTGAGCTGACAGCACAAAGAAATAAATAGGTATAACCTGGCAGGGATTACTGAAACGTGGTTAGAGGAAGATCAAAGTTGGGGAGTTAAATGCACACGGGTACTCAGTCTTCCGAAAAGATCGACAAAAAGAAGCAGGAGGTGGAGTTACTACATTGCACAAGGAGGATATCAAGGCTGTATTAGAAAATGATATTGGCATTAAGGGCCAAAATGATAAATCAGTTTGGGCGGAATTGAAAAGTAAGGGAAGAAACATCTTGCTAGGACTAATTTTCAGCCCCACCCCACAGTGCTTCTAAAGTATAAGGCATAGTATAAACCCAGAAATAATGAGGGCTTGAGGGAAAGACACAATGGTAATTATGGGTGGTTTGTACATGCATATTGACTGGATTAATCAAATTGGCAAGGATTGCCTCGAAGAACAATTCATAGAGTGTATCAGGGATTGTTTCTCACAGTAACGTGTCATGGGACCAACCAGAGGACTGGCTACAAAGACGGAAGATGCTGCAGAAGCTCAACAGGTCTGGCAGCATCTGTGAAGAAAATAATCAGTTAATGTTTTGGGTCTGCTGAACCCTTCTGAGGCTTTTCATTCCTCCTCCTCCTTCCCCACACTTCTGCTTCCTTCTGCTGCTACATACCCTTCCACGGACCATCTCCCTTCTCACTCCTCTTCTACTACTCCTACTTATGTCACATCACTTCCCTAGTTTCTTCCACTTCACCATCCCTCCCTTTCCCTTTTTGTCCTCCAACTAGGATGATGGAAGCTGCTGATTTCCATATTGCTATTAATTATCAGTGAATGATGAGGTTGAAATGATCAATGTCCAATAGGAGCAGACAATAGTGTGCTTTTGCCACTGTCTGACGCACTGGAAATGGGACAGTTCTGTTCCCCATGGTACAGAGTGAACTTCTTTCTGTCAGTCTGAGAGGGCATTTAACCAAACTGCCTCATCACGAATAGGACGAATGTCTCCTGACAAAATCGTAAATCCATGTCTAAAATTGCTGTGGAATATTGTGAGGTCAGTGAGCGCATTGTTCAAACAAACTGTGTTCTGTACTTTCGCTCTTTATTGTTTCAGCTGATGTTCCAAAGTCATTTGAAGTGAGATCAGAGTAACTTTCCATGCCACCAGTCGTACTTGACTCATTGCGGCATCAAGGACCCTGAACAAAAATGTGATCAATGGGAATTGAAGAGAATCCTGCACTGGTAATGTTCTCGACTGAGCAATGGGAATCCCAATCTCTGCAAGTTGTCAATCAAGTCACATGTCATCCTGGATAGGGAATACATTGCTGTGGCTTCACTATAATATGTTAAAAAAATCTTGGAATCCTCTTCGAAACAGCTCTGTGCATATATCTGCACCACTTAGATTAGAAGTGTTTCAGGAAGACAGCTCTATGTCACCTTCTCCAGAGCTGTTGGTGATGACAAATAAATTCTGCCCTTGCTAGTGTTTTCCAGAACCCATGGATGAATGTGTCCTATCAAAAATACCAAGATAATTTATGTTTTCACAGCTTAGTATAAAGTCTCAGAAAGTTAAGACCTTGCGAGATGAGTGTAACCCCAGCGACATCAGGAGCACGGCATGACATTGAGGTAACGATCCCCATCGTTTTCAATCAGTTACTTCCAGAGGACTGATCGTGCGATATCAGTGCCACTGAGTTCAAACTTTTCATGGCAATTTATCTCAATACAACACACCATCGATATTCGGGATCTTTTATACAGAAACTTTACAATGTCTCATTTAATGATCATTACCAAGTACTTGAGAGTCAATTCAAATGACACTTTTACTCTTCTAGTTCAGATCAGACACGTTGTGTCCAAAAGGAAATAAAAAAGAAATGCTGGAATAAAAGTTATCATGTCAAACAGCATCTAACAAAAAAAAAAAAAAATAACCTTGGGAGTCCGATATGACTTTTTCAGAACAGGTTCATGTCATACTCGATATGTGAACTCTAAATCTGTCTCTAGATGTTGCCTCATCTACTGTGTTTCTCCACCAATTTCTGGTTGTATTTCAGATTTCTATTTCTAATATGTTGCTTCTCTTAATGGGTCCAGATGTTGAAATTGGTTACGTTTGGACAATATAGTTCAATCCGGCTTCCATTAGAGCTGTTGTGCTGGTTACACGTGCGTTACACCAGAGTATTTTTCTTCTTTACATTCCAAAAAAAAAAAAACTGTTTGCTAATATCCTCCAAAATGCATGATTGGAAAGATATTTTAGAGGCAGCTGCACTTAATGAGACAACAGAAATAGATTATTCATAACGGCACAGTCTGTGTCCTTCACTGACAAAGCTTGTCCCCTCAGGGTCTGAAAACTTTACATACATATCTCAGAATAATTACAGCAAGGGTGGTGGTCACTCAGCATATCATCTCGGCACCTGCTGGGGATGAGTTATATCCGTACTATTATTATCCTTTAATCTCCCTATACCCCTAACATTTTGAAATCTTTGTCAGCTTTTAATTCTGAATACCATGTTCAGGTATGAACAATCTTATCAATCTGCATACCCAATGATTAAACGGTGTATACACAATATATAATTCCCTACATCACATTTAAATGATTATGTTGTACTCCCATTGTTATTTCCTTGCTCTGAATTACATTTCATTCTGTCTGTCAGCATAAGTGTTGGTCGTATACTGGTGACATCAGGATATCACTGTACTCCCCTTCGGTCTCCACAGCCACTGCCCCCCATTCCGCTCTGTCTCCTAGCCAATGTCACACTCATGTCCCTGACTCATTAATCCATGGGCTTTAATGAATAATGTCATTTTACACGCCACGTTTCGCTTTAAAATGAATCAAGAAATGTAAATGTTCCTGCTTTAAAGCACAAAAACTGCAGTGAAGATCATTGTACGTTGAAGATACAAAGTTGCTTTACTACAGCAGTGAGAGGAACATCCAGACAAATCCATACTTTCTGTGCAAGGTCAGGGTAACAATGCCCAGCAACAATCTTTTGGTTGTTGAGGAGTGATCAACAAAGTAACAACATTTTGATTGTTTGTTTTTTGGAGGAGAGTGTTGGTGCAGTTGGTTACAGCATTGTACATGGACAACACAGCAGAACCATCTGGCTTGCAAAAAGAAAACATCCATTATTATCCCTCATCAAAGCCTTTGTCAGAAAATCTTTTGGAAATAGTAGGGAACAGTTTGACCGGTGAAAATGAGGAACTGTGGAAAATTAGAACAAAGCGGAAGTATTCAAAACACTCATTTTGTTGAAGGTCGGTAAGTCATTGCACCAGATGCATGATGATTTTAGAGGGCAACGGATCTAAAGCTGGAGAAATGAGCTTGCTGGATAGCTCTTTCAGAAGCCAGTGCAGACACAATGGGTCAATGACCTCCCTCTGTAGTGTAAATTCCATGATTCGATTAACCATATCCTTGAATACTGAGGAAGGTCCAAGTTCTTCAGAGTTGCTTAGACTCTGGAAAGTATCTTGCAGATTGGAAAGTAGCTATTGTGACCGAAAGCGTTTAAAGCAGGATGGAAAGGAATCCGAGACATAGGAACGTACAGCATGGAAAGAAATTGTTCTGTACAACTTACCATGATGTCCAGATATCCTAAGTTAATCCAGTCCCATTCGCCAGCATGCGGCCCATATCCTGACAAACCCTTCCTATTCATCTACCCATCCAAATGCATGTTTGAATATTGTCATGGTACTAGCCTCCACCACTTCCTCTGGCAACTTATTCCATACATGCGCCACCCTCTGCTAAAATAAATGCCCCCTAGGTTCTTTTTTAAAATCTTTTCTCTCTTAACTTCAACCTACGCCCTCTAGTTTCGGACTCTCCTACCCTGGGAAAAAAGACATTGACTATTAACGCTATCTATGCCCCTCGTGATTTTATAAACTTCTGTAACGTCACATGTCAGCCTCCAATTCTGCAGGGAAAATAGTACCAGCTTATTCAGCCTCTCCTCATAGCTCAAACCATCCAACCATGGCAATATCCTTGCAAATCTTTTCTGAACAGTTTCAAGTTTAACAACACCCATCCTGTAGCAGGCAGACCAGAACTGAACACAGTATTCCAAAAGTGGCCCAACCAATGTCCTGTACAGCTGTAATATGACCTCCCAACTCCTATACTCAATGCATTATTCAACAAAAGAAAGCATAGCAGTCTTCTCCTTCACTATCCTGTCGATCTGCGACTCCACTTTCAAGGAACTATGAACCTGCACTCCAAGGTGTTCGACAACACTACCCAGGACCTTACAAAGTGCTGCCCTGAACTGCCTTATCAAAATGTAGGACCTCACATTTATCTGAATTAAACTGCCATTCCTCTGTCCACCAGCCCATCTGATCAGGGTCCCGTTTTACTCTGAGATAACTTTCTTCATTGTTCATTACATCACCAATTTTAGTGTCATCTGAAAACTTACCAACCGTACCTCCAGTATTAAAATTGAAATCATTATAGAATGACAAAAAGCAACGGACCCTGTACTGATTCAAGGAGGCGATGGCCTAGTGGTATTATCACTGGATTATTCGTCCAGAGACACAGATACTGTTCTGGGGACCTGGGTTTGATTCCCACCATGGCAAATGGTGGAATTTGAATTCAATAAAATATCTGGAATTAAGACTCTAATGATGAACATGAGCCGATTGTTGGGGAAAAGCCCATCTGGGAAGTAAACTGCGGTTCTTACCTGGTCTGGCCTCCATGTGACTCCAGACCCACAGCAATGTGGATGACTCTTAACTGCCCTCCTGGGAGGCAGTAAGGGATGGGCAATAAATGCTGCCTGGCCAGTGACGCTGCCATCCTGTGAATGACGTAAAAATAAACGGTTAGTGACAGGTTTGCATTTCGAAAAGCAATCCTCCATCACTGTTCTTTGTCTTCTACCTTTGAGCTAATTTTGTATTCAAATTGTTAATTCTGTATTCCATGTGATCTGACATCGCTAACCAGTCTACCATGTGGAACCTTGTTGAATACCTTGAATACCTACACAGATAACGTCTACCACTCTGCCTGCATCAATCCTTTTCGTCATTTATTCAAAAACACTCAATCAAGTTATCGAGACACGATTTCCCACACACAAAGCCATGTTGACTGTCCCCAGTCAGTTCTTCCCCTTCCAAATACATGTAAGTCCTCTCCCTGATAATTCCCTCCAACAACGTGCCCATCACTGATGTCATGCTCACCATTCTATAGTTCCCTAGCTTTCCCTTACCACCTTTCTTAAATAGTGGCACCATGTTCGCCAACTTCCAGTTTTCCGGCACCTCACCAGTGGTTATCAATGATACACATATTTCAGCAAAGAGTCCATAAGTCAGTTCCTTAGCTTCCCACAAATGCCTAGGATATACTTGATCAGATCCCGGGGCTTTATCCATCTTTATGCATTTTAAGGGGCCGGCACCTCCGTTGGCGTAACATGGACACTTTTCAAGGTTTCGCTATTTATTTCCCCAAGCACCCTAGGGTCCAAGACAACAAGGTGCAGGGCTGGATGAAAACAGCAGGCCAAGCAGCATCATAGGAGCAGAAAGGCTGACGTTTCGGGCCTAGACCCTTCATCAGAAAGGGGGGAGGGGAAGGGGGTTCTGAAATAAATAGGGAGAGAGTGGGAGGCGGATAGAAGATAGATAAAGGAGGAGATAGGTGGAGAGGCGACAGACAGGTCAAAGAGGTGGGGATGGAGCCAGTAAAGGTGAGTGCAGGTGGGGAGGTAGGGAGGTGATAGGTCAGTCCAGGGAGGACGGACAGGTCAAGGGGGCAGGATGAGCTTAGTAGGTAGGAAATGGGGGTGCGGTTTGAGGTGGGAGGAGGGGATAGGTGGGAGGAAGAACAGGTTAGGGAGGCGGGGACGAGCTGGACTGGTTTTGGGATGCGGTACGGGGAGGGGAGATTTTGAAGCTTGTGAAATCCACATTGATACCATTGGGCTGCAGGGTTCCCAAGCGGAATATGAGTTGCTGTTCCTGCAACCTTCGGGTGGCATTGTTGTGGCACTGCAGGAGGCCCAGGATGGACATGTCGTCTGAGGAATGGGAGGGGGAGTTGAAATGGTTCGCGACTGGGAGGTGCAGTTGTTTATTGCGAACCGAGCGTAGGCGTTCTGAAAAGCGGTCCCCGAGCCTCCGCTTGGTTTCCCCGATGTAGAGGAAGCCACATTGGGTACAGCGGATGAACCACCCTCGGGTCCATATGTTTTTCAGCAGAAAGCACTGATGCAAATTGCTTGTTTAGTAACACACTCATCTCCTGCAGTTCCACACATAGGCAACCTTGCTGATCTTTAAGTGGCTCTATTCTCTCCTTATTTACTTTTTTCTCCTTGATGTATTTGCAGAAATCCTTTGGCTTCTCCTGAACCCTATTTACGAAAGATCTCTAATGGCCCCTTTTGGCCCTCCTGATCCCCTTCTTAAGTATACTCCAAATGCCCTTATACTCGTCTCGGGATTCACGCGATCCCTGCTGTCTATGCTTCCTTCATTTTCTTGATCAGAACTTCAATTTCTCTAGTCATCCAGCACTCCCTATACCTATCAGCCTTGCCTTTCGTCCTAACAAAACATACTGTCTCTGGACTCTCGTTATATAATTCTTGAAGACTTCCAATTGCAAACCATCCCTTTACCTGCGAATACCCACCCCAATCAACTTTTGAAAGTTCATGGCTAATATCGTTCAAATTGACTTTGCTGAAATTTAGAACTTTAGCTTTTAGATCAGGTCAATTATTTTTCATACTTGTTTTAAATTTAATAGAATTATGATTTTTGGCCCCAGAGTGTTCCCCCACTGACAACTCAGTCACTTTCTCTGCCTTATTTCCCAAGACTACGTCTAGTTTTGTACTTTCTCTTGGAGGTTAATCCATATACTGAACAAGAAAATTTTCTTCCAAGAGAAGGTACAAAACTAAACGTAGTCTTAGGAAATAAGGCAGGGAAAGTGACTGAGTTGTCAGTGGGGGAGCACTCTGGGGCCAAAAATCATAATTCTACTAATTTTAAAATAGGTAACCAACTCCTTAACACTATGGCAGTCTCAGTCTATGTTTGGAAAGTTATAATCCCCTATCGTGACCACTTTATTATTCTTACAGATAACTGACATATCCTTACAAATTTGCTTCTCTAGTTCCCACTGACTTTTTTTGGTGAGGTGGGTGGGAGGTCGTTCTGTAATACAATCCCAACAAGGTGATCATCACTTTCTTATTTCTCAGTTGCACCCAAAAAACTTCATTGGTCGTACTCATAGGAATATCCTCCCTAAGTACAGCTGGAGTGTTATCCCAAATCAAAAATGCCAATTGCCCTCCTCCCCATCTCCTTTGGACACTTTTCTACCTGTCTGATAGCGTCTATCTGTTCGAATGTTAAGCTGCCATTACTGTCCATCCCAGAGCCACATTTCTGACAGCTGTGTTATCCCAGTCCCATGTCACCAACCATGCCCTGAGTTAATCTATGATATTGTCAGGTCTCGTGCATTGAAATCAGTCCTACCTCATTCTCTGCTTTGCTTCGGCCTGCCTTGCCTATTTGACTTGCTCCTTTTTTTAACCACTGTACCAGCCTCAGACTGCTCCCTTTTCTCACAATGTCTCTAGGTCCCTGCAGGCTACCCACCCCCAACCCTTCCCACCATCACCACCTTACCAGGTTAAATCCTCCTGGATGGCTGTAACAATTCTCACCGCTCGAATATTAGACCACTTCCAATTCAACTGCAATCCATCCTCCTTGTAAAGGCCACTTCTACCCCAGAAGAGACTCCAAATATGCAGAAATGTGTATCCTTCCCCCCTGCACCAGCTCCTCAGTCCCGCATCCATCTGCTCTATCCTCCTATTGCTAATCTCACTAGCTCGTCGCACCAGGAGTAATCCAGATATTACTGCACTCGCCGACCTACTTTCATATTCTTGCCTAATTTCCCATGTTCTCCCCTCAAAATCTCGTCCATTTTCTTGACCTGTGTTGTTAGTTCCAATATGTACAGCAATCTCCTGCTGGTCTGTCTAACCGTTGAGAATATTCTCTACCCTGTCCAAGACCTCCTTGACCCTAGCATCCTGTAGGCAACACATTATCCTGTTGTCTCACAGTCGGCTGCAGAAACGCCTGTCTGTGTCTCTGACTTGAGTGTTCCCTGTCACAATCGGTAACATGGAAACTGACGGACCCCTCATTACAGTAGAGCCAGTCATGCTACCAGAAACTTGTCTATGAGTGCTACATTCCCCCGAGTCAATTACGCCTACATTGTCCAAAATAGCATTATTGTTTTAGACGGGGATGGCCACAGGAGACTCCTCCATTACCTGTCTACCCATCCTACATTTCCTGGAGGTAACCCATCGACCTGACTGTACCTGCAGTTTTTATACCTCCTGAAACAGACATCCAGCACATTCCCTGGCTCCTGTAAATTCTTCTTTGCTTCCAGCTGCTGCTCTAACTGACCTATGTGATCTGATCGGATTCATAACCAAACGATCTTCCTGCAGACATATTCTTCAGTAACATTGAAA
>NC_063339.1:86157203-86169390 GCF_021869965.1 Rhincodon typus
GCTGGTTTCTTGATTTGCAGACGTTTCGTGACCATCCTTTGTAACATCCTCAGTGCAGCCTCCAATGAAGCGTCGGTGTGCTTTCCCTCCTGGTTTTTAAACTCTGGGATCCGTTGAGATGGATTGCCTCACTTCCAGACCGGAAGATCAAGCATGGTAACGAAATGTCTGCGAAACAAGAAACCAGCTCGGCGAGCCAACCAACCTCAGCAATCTCAACCCGAGCTACAAATCTACTCCAAAACCTTAGAGAGGATAATTTTCCTGATGAATTGAATAACATTCAGTGAAACTTCACTGACGTTTACCCTGGAATCCTCTGAGTCAGTTAATTCTGGTTCAGCTCCGTTTGACATGAAGCCGCCGCTATCAATCCCCTCAGAGAGTGCCCATTCTCATTCTGTAACTCTGAACAGTTTTGTTGATGCAGGCTTGGAGTTTGTTCCTTTGAAAGCGTTATCATTCATTGTGCATGCGGCTGCATTTACAAACTGATCTCTGGGACTTCCAGTAAAGCGGAGACGTTTTCATTGAGAAACTGGGCACTGTCAACTGAACAAAAGCAGCAGGAGAGAGACCACATCTTAGTTAGTGATACTGCTGGAAGAATGTAGAGCTGGCTTCACCTCAGAAAGTGAAGTTATAAGAAACGACGATGCCCAGCGTGGGGCTCGGACCCACAAACCTGAGATTCAGAGTCTCAGACTCTACTGACTGAACTAGTGGTTTAGATTCTCATTTCATACTGAACCAAATCCCCACTAACCTTGTTTCAAGGTGCTGATGATCATCCACCTAGAAAATCTCGAGTTTCCAGTTCATTCCGCTCAATCACAAATAACATCATTTACATCTTCCACTTTTCAGCTGTTACTCCTCCAGACCATTCTACTCCATTTTCAGCGCTTGTTCTGGAATTTAACGTTGAAGATTCATATTTTAGTGTTGGTGCCCTCATCCCTTAGCAGCCAATGTGACTGCCTGTCACTAAGCGACAGTGAATCTGCTTCAATAAACCCAATCATTTCCGTTACAGACTGTGTGAATTGCGTATCACACAGTCTCACTCAACACTTCCAGCAGTTTGTTTGTTCAGTACATCAGCAACTTCTGCTGCTTCGCATTTGGGGACTGGATTTTCAGAGTTCAGTTAAAAAGATTCGAAGATCATGAAGAATTTGCTGCAGCCGTTGTGAAATGTAAAAGGATTTTTCCCCTTTTCCACACGGGAAGAACCGTTTATAATGAACAGGTTTCCACTATTTGTATCAGTTGAGATTTCCCAAGTAAGGTTTAGAGAAAGTTACATTCAGTAGGAGATTGTGTCGATGCTGCTCTGAGGATTACTGAGCATGATGTAATCTCCCTGTGTTTTCCGGAGCCTGTGCTCGGTGCATTGGGCGCTTTGGCCCTTGTTGGAGGATCTTGCCTTCCAGGGATCGGCAGGAGCGGCTGATTGAAGCTGCAGTGGCCGCTTTCTGCTGGCAGCAATGAATTAGAGAGTGTGGGGTCAAATCCTACTGCTTATCCCTGTCTCACTGCGTCTGGAGCTGGCGAGGAGACAATCATTGATGGGTTTGTTTGATTCTAATCTCTCCATTGACTTCCATGAATTAAATGCAGGTACATCGCCAGTTTAATTGTTTGATTATTATGTTGAGAAACCTGACTGAATAACAGCGGAACTGACAAACTTTCGAAGCTATCTGCCGAAGCACAATACCGATTGACAATATTCTGTGTCACTGGGTATTAAAACAGAAGAGGCTGTGTTTCTGGGTAGTCTCGAAACACTAATCTTTCCTCTCAGTAACCGAATGCACTGACCAATTGCAACACAGAAGCTGTTGAGATTAGGCTCTGCAAAAGCTCCTAACGCAGGGTGTCAGCCTCGTTGCGCAGCTGGAGGTCTCTCAGTTTTCAGAACCTATCTCCAGTTTATGTGTGATGCTTTCTTGCGGCAGAGTTGTGGTGCTAGTAGGACATGAGCAACAATGGTAACATTCACAGCGTGAATAACCAGCAAAGATAATCACTGTCAGTGCTTCAATTCAGTGGTCCTCGCTTTGTGAGGCAGTGAGTTTTACTGGGAAAGATAACACATTTGTCGTCAAGAGGCTGCTTCAGTGTCTCCCCTTTGTCTGCTGGATGCATCATGAATTTTCTTTCCGCTGTTCTATACGCACTTCTGCTTGTCCTTTTCTTCTATTCTCATCCGTTCCTTCCCAGTTTGGTAGGAATAATGAGGTGAGGCAGGATAAACTGCAGACTTACCAGGTAATGATGTGGTAATGGCACAGGAAGAATGAAACGATCACCGCCATTCTCTGCTGTCACCATTCATTCATTTTACACCAAACAGTAAAGTCTTAATTGTGGTGGCATTTGTTTTTTTTTTCTATTCTATTGCATTAGGAATTCTATTTCGAAGTCTAAAGGCTCATCACATTTTGAGAGAAGAGATGTCTGGGAATGTGAGTCCAGCACTAAACACTCCACTCTCAAATAGTCTCCAAATTTCTGACTTTTCAGGGAGCAGAAATGTGAAATGAGGGATATGGACAGATGGAGAGTCGGAGAATGTGACAGGGGCTGAGGTGGATACACAGAGACAAAGAGAGACAAATAGAGACTCAAATTGAGGTAGACACTGAAAGGACCAACTCTCCATTCGACATGGCTGCTAACTGACAGAAGGGAAAAGAAAAGGACAACCATTTAGGCAGAGCCTTTCACCATCTCAGGGCAACGGAAGCAGCATTAGAACTGATGAAGCGCCTTTAAAGTTGCAAAGTTGGCGTAGTTAAGCTTATAAGAGAGAGAGCGATTTCGATCATTATTTTGATTCGACAGATAAAGCTGATAATTTCTTCCACCATTATAATATAGAAACGCATAACTAACCTGGTACTAAAAAACAGTCAGTGGATCTGAAGTGTTAACTCTGTTTCCCTCTGCAGATGCTGCCAGGCTTGCTGAGTTTCTCTATCAATTCATGTTTCTCGTGTCAGATTTCCACAGTTCTTTGTTTTATGTTAACCTGAATAACGTTTAGGACAAAAACAGATTATCTGCCAGCTCCTGAAAAATCAGTTAAAAGTGCGATCACGCCAGTAGATTAGAGGAACAGAGCTTTTATTCACAGGTCGGGAACTGAACTCGGGCCTCAGAATTATGCTTGCTGTGCATGCTTCATATCCGCTCTCCATCCCCACGAGCAAGCATCTCGGAGAAAATGCTGCTTTAGGGGTAACACAAGCGACTTCTCCAGACAAAGAGAACCATTGCCGTGAGCTGGTATATGAAATGGACAGTAAGCTGAAATAGTCCCACAAGCTGCTCACGTGCATCTTTCAATTTCGAAAACTTACCGACCCAATCACTGCAGCTCCTGGGAATCTGACAGGACAGCGCCCGGCAGATATCTCTCACTAAAAAAAAACAACTGACACACGGCAAACTCTAAACACTTTCATGTCGCATCTCTTTCTGCCTGTGTTCCTGTCTCACTTCCAGCTCCCTCTGACCACCCAGCTCCGAGCTCAATGAGCTGATTGATACAAACACAGGCAGATGGTGAAACCAATATTCAACTAGAAAGCAGGGCCAGGGAATGTAACGCACAAGGAAGCGTTTGAGAAGTGATGGTTTTGCACACGGCTGGGCAAAGAGACACCAAGATCGAACCTTCCTGATTCTCCCAGGTATTCATCCCAGGAATATGCACAGCACCAGTTATCCCCAATCCCAAAATCTCAGTGGATAACGTGTCTGACAGACAGGTCAGGGGAGGGTCGGTTCCACCGCTGCACAAACTGAGCTGACCACAGCTAGTCATAGAGGTCTCCAGCACAGAAAAAAGAACCTTCAGCCAATCAGTTCTGCAGCAATTGAACTCAAGCCCCTGACTGCTCTAATCTCATTTCCCAGCACTTGCCTTATTGACTCACGAAGGTTAGCAATGCAGTCGGACATCTAAATGCATCTTAACTCGTATGAGGTTTTTCTGCTTCTTTCACTTGAGAGGTAGTGAGTCGCCTATGCCCCTCACTGCCGATTTGGATGAAATATTTTTCGCCCACCTCTGCTGTAATTCCTCCCGTTAACAAGAAGATGAGGAGAAAATTCCCTTCAGTTCTCAAACATAGTCGGCAGCATTCAAACCTGAGGAGGGACACTCCAATCGATTTCAAGTCCATCACCTTAACCACTCGGCCACGACTACATATGTACAGTAATGGGTCTGCTTTCCAGGTCTCTCTCTCTCTCTGTGGAACTGAGGAAGACTGAATCATTACTCGGTTTGTTTGAATCCAAACACTTCTCAGATTTCTAAAGAGTTAAATTCGGTACATGGTGGATCTGGTTGTTTCATCCCAACTATGGGATAAACATTCATTTAAAAACAAAAAAAAAACATACATTTCAGGAAAAGCTCATCAGATCTGGCAGAGAATCAGAGTCAAATTTTCAGAACTCTGTTTTATCCCACAGGTTCTGCCAAACCTGCTGAGTTTCTCTGGCAGTTTCTGTTATTGTTTCAGATTCCCAACATCCGCAGCTCTTTACGTTAGCCACTATAAGAACATCGAAATATCTTTGTGGTTAGTCACTGGATAGGATTTCCATTTGAGGAACATTTCCCTAACCGCATTAAAAACCGAGAACTGCGTAATGTACAGAACTTGGGAAGTGAGAACAGCAAGCAGTCTTTCCTGGGCGCCCTCGAACTATTGACTCGTCGTTTAATAGTCGAACACGTTGACTGATTCTGCCTCAGACCTCAGCTGACGGTAGCTTGCGTGATCCCTTAAAGGAGGCCGTGAGTGAATGCAAGCTTCGGACTGCCTCACTTCTAAAGACAAATGTCCTGTATCAGTTTTACTTTTCCAAAATAAAGGCTGGGCCAGTCATTGTGGAGACATGGGAACAGTCACATGCTTGTCACTGGGAACCAGCTCTCCTACAACCGGGGCCGTCTCCCTTCGAGTTTTTCAGTGTCTTGTCTATTCCCGAGTTTTCTCATTGTCCCATAGCCGATATGAGATTTGAATTCCTGAAGTGCAGGAACGAGAATCCTTTCAATGTAACAGGACAGTTCATGTCCCGAGAACATCAGGGTCAATGTCCCGGCCTCTTAAAGAAGAGGCAGGTATCTTGACTATTTGTGCTCTGTTGGGAAGTTCACCCTTCATTCTCCTGTCATTCTGGTTCCCAAGAGTTTTTAAAGATTCAAAAAGCTGGAGCTGGATTTTTTTGTTTTGCTTCCTTAACATTTCCACGCCCAAGCCCCATCGCCGCCAACTGACAATATTTTGACAAAATCCCTCCGCCTTGCACCATTTCCAGTGATGAGGAAATCCCGTTTAGTGTGTTTCCCGAGGTCGGAAAAGTTCTCGTTGGAGCAAAGAAGTTTAAACGGTGATTTCCTGGAGTTGTTTATAACACTGGGGGAGGGAGTGGTGGGGATAGTCGGGGTGATGTTCATGAGTAACTGTGGCCACCAACAAGGGTCAGTTAACAGAGGACTGCAATTCAAGGTATTTAATGCAAAACCATTTATGTAGATTAAACATAGAGAATACTGCAGAAACTCAATATGTTTAGTGGTATCTGTGGAAAAAGAAACAGTTATAAGGCTTTGAGCATGGTAACATTCTTGTTCAGAGCTCGTGTTTCCTGAATGTCAGCAACTGACCAGAATCGCAGGTGAATTTGCGAGACGGATTTTCTTGAGTTGGAGTGATAACGCATTGATCAGGAAGTTATTTTTAAAATACGCATGAGGAAAAGTAGTGTCTAATATTTCTCATGGAATGGTTTCAATAGGAAAGAAGAGCATTCAGCTTATCTTGTCCGTGCCACGATCCTTACATTTCTTGTCATCCTGTATTTGATCAGAACGGAGGAGGTTCCTGGGAGATTGAATTGAACTATATCGTTGAAAAATAGAGTGAATGGAAAGAACCCATTTCCATGAGCAGAGGGATTAATACTCAGGTCAATGGATCGAGAAAGAAACCGTCTAAGTCACAAATTGCCGTTGGATACGCCAGTGAGTTCATAAGTAACTTTGGGGGTTTTCTGTGCTCTGATTTACACCCGGATGCGTAATCTCAAGAGAAGGGATTGCCCATTTAAGACAGAGATGAGGAAGATGTTCTCCCATTCAGAGGGTAACAAATCTGTGGAATTATTCCAACAGAGTCAAGGCTGCTTGTATTCAAGGCTGAGATGGACAGAGGCTTAGTCATTTAGGGATTCAAGGCCCACTGTATCAAGGCAGAAAAGTAGAGTTGAGGATTACCAAATCAGACGTGATCCCATTTAAAAATGTAATTGACCTGATGGGCCAGAAGACTTCCATCTGTTCCAATGTATTATCTGTCATTTGAAAAATGCGAGCGACAATTTTAAAGGAAGAAATAGAGGACTTTTAGAAAAGGTTATTGCAGTCAAACACAGTCAACATCGTTTGTGAAAGGCAAATCACACTTGATAATTTTGCCAGAGTTCTTTGGTAATATTGCAAGCACAGTTGATAAAGGCAAACCGTAGATAAAGTGTATTTAAAGTTTTAGTAGGCACTCAATAAGTAAACATGTGAAAGGTCATTGCACAAGGTAGGAATTTACACTGCTAGGCGCTGCCCATTGTTTAATTGATATAAAATACAGAATCGGGATTAATGGATATTCTTCAAGTTGGAAAGATGTGATTTCTGGAATGGTCAGTCATAGGGCTGCAATTATTTATCTCTGTATTAATGACTTGGAGGAAGTGCCAGAGTGCAATGTGTTCAGTTTTGCAGAAGATACGAAATAGGTGGGAGGGCATGTGAATCTGCAAAGGGATACAGATAGGTTGAGTGAGTGGGCAAAAACATGGCTCATACAGTGTCATGTCGGCAGTTTGAAGTACTTTCCAAAAGCTCACAATGAAAGAGAAGGTTTCCCTGGAAAAGACTGAAATTAAATAGCCTGTAATTAAACGAAGGCCAAGATATGTCTCGTGTTGTTCTGTGGGACATATTTGATATATTGTTTATGGATCTGTAAACTTAACTTGCAATGGAGCCGGGAGTGGGAGAGGAGGAAATTAAGGTTACCCATGATTATTGCCATTCCTTTATATCTCACACACAATATCTTCATCTCATACGCTGGTTTTCATGTTGTGGTTACTGTTAGTGGGCTTATAGACTACACGTACTGGTGACTTCTTTCCCTCAATATTCCTCACCTCTACACAAACAGATTCTACATCCTTATCTCCTGAATCAAGGTAATCTCTAACCATTGTTCAAATGTCACCACAACCTTAGCATTTCACAAGCCTCTGTATGCCTTCTTGCAATATTAATTGATCCTCTGCTGTGTTACTATTACATGTATTAAGAGATTTAAAAAAATGAAAATAAACACGGCTATGACTCGGATGCGAGGCAAGGCAGCTGTGCCGACATGCAGAGTACTGGCCACTATACAATCACAGCGTCTCACAACCAGGCACCAGTACACGTACAATAAACACACTGATGGAGGGCATGCCAGGAGCAGCACTCGAAATACATCAGAAATACTTGTCAAATAGCATACTGATATGAGTGGAGAAAATCTATATAATTCAGGGCCGTGGAGACTGTCAATTGTTTGATAGATTTTATAGATTAAAAACATTAAGAACTCACGGGATAGTGGAGAAAAATGGCAGTGAAGTAGGAGGTCGTCCATGATTTCATTGAACAGAGAGGCAGGTTCAATGGGCTGAGTGACTGCATCATATTTTTATGTTTTAAATGACAACTTTTTTCTTACATTTACTTGGCAGATGTAATTAATATTCGGGTGGAAATAATATAATTCTTCTGGGCTGCGATCTTGGATGCATTTCTCAATCGGATATCGAATTTTACATCGGTTGCATCAGCTGTTTCCTCACACAAGGAAGTAACCACTGCTGTAGAAGCTCATATAATCCCAGTTTCCAGACCCGGAATCAGAGAAGATCAATGGCCTAGCATTCTATGTATTCAGGTCAATCGTGTTCGAACTCTAAATCTATATCCGGACCAATCCTTGACAAACTTGAAAACCTTTGCTTAACGCAAACTGCCTTAAAAATATTCAAGAACTCTGCACGTTGCAGCAGAGATTTGCAAAAATGTTGTCAGGACTGGACAAGATGAAACCTTACAAAATATTTGGTTAGGCTGGGCCTATTCTCCTTGGAACAACGGAGGCTGAAGGGAGTTTATAATCATACAATAGCATTTGTAAACATTCTATGATCTTAGGGTCCTTAACAGCGTAGAAATGGACAAGTGTTTCCCTTATCACGCAGAAAAGGGCAATGGGACTTAATGTCCAAATAAGGTTTAGCCCATTTAATTCGGAAAGGAGGAGGAACGGCTTCGCTCACGGGCCAATTAATTTGTGGAATTCTGTCCCACAGATGGCTGTTGAGGCCGGATTGTTGGGTATTGTCATACTGAGCTAGACAGACGTTTAATCATTAAGATGGTCAAGAGTTATCCAGGTAAGGCAGCAGAATGGAGTTGAAGATTATCATTAAACGGTGCAGCAGACTCAATGGGTAGAATACTTCTGGTCCTGCGTCATTCCTACGGCTC
Source organism: Rhincodon typus (assembly GCF_021869965.1). Classification (NCBI taxonomy): domain Eukaryota; kingdom Metazoa; phylum Chordata; class Chondrichthyes; order Orectolobiformes; family Rhincodontidae; genus Rhincodon; species Rhincodon typus. The sequence goes on from NC_063339.1 coordinate 86,165,836, forward strand.
CTCCATCATTTTGTCCATAGTATTATTTAATCGAAAAGTCCAAAATTGTGTGCGTGTTTGGGGGGTGGGAGTTGGAATTGGATAAAATTATATTCTTAGTTTCACGCTCTCACGCATTGTAGCTAAGCACAGCCCTTTCAAACCGTTCTCTCTGCATTTGTTTTCCACTTTTGACATTTTGGATTCTTCCAACTGTACTGAAACTCATTCTAAGAAAGTCGGACTGCCAGCACCACCCCACAAACACTCAACGACCTGATTTATCTTTGTTAAGAAGCCCTGTCCATTGTGACTGCTCTCACAACAGCAACACGGAGTCATTCTTTGTCTGGATTTCAAACCAAGGTCACAGTGGAGAAACGTCCTTCCGAACGACGACAACATTAAAGAAGGTACAATTTAACAGTGAAAATTGGTTCTTCTGTCTTGTTCCTTCTTCCGTGTGGCAGTGAATTAAATCTGCCTCACAGTCTGTCACAGACTTTCATTTTTGTTCTTTTTACAGAGTCCTGCCTTTACACTGAGAAAATGTTGGGAATACTAACAATCTTGCCCCTCCTCTCCTGAAAATAAAAATTTCAGTGATCAAACTAAGACAGGTTACGCAGGAAGAAAAATCTTCACTGTCGTGGAAAATGTTCAGGAGGAGTCCTTTCATTTCTCTGCTGTAATCTTAGCAAAAAGATCATTCTCGCTTGGATCCTGTTTGTCACAGAGAGTGCAGGGAGTGCGTAGAGACCCGATGCGATCTTCAGTGCGCCCTAAAGACAAATGTTTGCACAATACTTTTATTCACTCCACTTAATGACCTGTTTCTCAAATTTCAATATGAGGCGATTTTTAGGGTTGTGAATTTAGACTCACTGTTCTGTTGTCCTGGCAATAAACCCACATGACATATATTTCCTGGCGACTTTGCCTGTAACTCAGACAACAATCAGGAAGTGGACAACATCAACCAACAGTGGAACTGAACTCATCATCCGCCATTGGATTTTACTGATACAGCCTATAAAATTCAGCCTCACCGTTAACGTGAAGAGGTCCGTGGGCCTGCAGTTTCCTCTCCTGCTGTTGAATAAAGATCATTCTCACTGTAAAAGGAATTGTTGTTGATTGGAAATATTTCTTCCTGAACTCACTGCTACCTGCTTTAACAGGAGGAGCAGGAATCTCCTCATAGTTTGAAATGTAAAGTCGCATGTTAACAAATTAAGTGAGAAAATATCGGGATAACGTTAGCAACATCGCGCTGTCAGTGACTGAACGAAGCGGGTGCCCAGAGGGAGGTGGCTGTTTGTTTAAACCCCAAGATGAACACTTCGTGTTTGGTCACACCACATCCCTGCAGCAATATTCCCAAAAAAAAAGCTGATAGCAAAATGGCACAGGTGCTTGAAAGCTGCTGAATAGGAGAAATATGACCAAGCAGCATCCCCAGAACACAAGTTCAGACCGATATAAACCAAGAGTGTTATGCGAGCCCAAACACCCTGAGCCTGATGCGATTTGAACACGCAACGTTCTGATTTGGCATCAGACGCGGTACCGTTGTGCCACAAGCTCACAATTAGTAAAGCATTGCTGTGCACGATTAAGGGAAGTGATCGTACCTCAACGAGAAATTATTACTAGCAAAGGAGGTCAAAAGATCGCGCATTTGCTTTCTTCTCCACGCTCTCTCTGCGTGTCTGCAATCGTCCTCTTTCGCTTTCCACCCGTTTGTCTATCCCTTTGTCTCCCTCATCCTGCCCTTCTCCGCTTCATTGTTTCAGCTTCTCTCTTCCTACCCTCTATCGTTCTCGTTGATACATCCTGCTCTGAACTGGGGAAATTGATTCCAGTCTGTATGTCACAGGGCGGATCACGGAATTATTCTCTATTCTCCATTATACACAACGAGAAAGAAACGATTTGGTTGTGGGATGGGATTGGGGATAAATTCTAATATAACCAACTGCAGCTCCGGACGGGTGAGCGAAGTGGATGATGTGTCTGTTTAGGGATCGGCATATTATAGTTTTCTCTCTGGCTCGAGTGCAGTACACAACTTCTTTATACTTCCTAATTAATATTTCTCATCGGCCTGAAGCGACGATGGGGTTTGAATTTCTGTTGCACACGAACTGGAATCTTTTCACTGTCTCACATCTGTAAATGTCACCAAGAGCATCAGATTCAATGCCCCAGCGGTATCAAAGGAGCGGAAGCTGAAATATTCCCACAGTCTGGTCATGGAGACATTTCCATTTTTCAAACCCACCGACCCAATCATGCAATTCCTAGGAATGGCAAGAAAACAGCACAGAAAACCCAGTCTCAGCTTTGTGAATCCGTAGAAACTATTTGGGAAGTGAAATCAGAGGAAAATTAAAGGTGAACTGTCTGACTGAACAGAGACGGTCAAGGCACCTTCCCCATCTTTAAGAGTCTTGGGCATTGACTTATGTTCTCAGGATCATTAACTGATCGGAAACATTGAAAGGATTCCTGTTATAGCTACTCTGCTTCTGCTGTTGTCACTATTAGGAACAATAAATCCTGATTCCCTGGTCAGGGATGGAAGCCAAGGCCATGGTGGTGAAAGCACCGAATCAAAATCACTAGCGGGAAGGAACCAATTACGTTTGTACGAATATTTCTTCTGATTTACCTTCGATTAACTCCTGATTTTTCAGATATCTCCGTTTGACGTTAGAATACTAAAGATGATCATCCATCCACTTGGCTATTACTGACTGCTATTATTTGTATGCTGCTGGACAGCAGCCCTCACATCCCTGGGATGAATCCAGTGAACATTCTCTACATGACCTCGAAAGCAAGTATTTCCTCTAGAGGGTAACTACAGAAAGGGTTGTCCCACTCAAGGACAAAGGAGGGAAGTTATGCGAGGAGTCAGAGAAAATGAGTGAGATTCTTAATGAGTACTTTGCGTCGGTATTCACCGAGGAGAGGGACATGACAGATGTTGAGGTTAAGGGATAGATGTTTAATTACTCCAGGTCAGGTCGGCATAAGGAGCCGGAAAGTGTTGGGTATTCTAAAAGGCATTAGGATGGACAAGTCCCCAGGTCCGGATGGGATCTATCCCAGGTTACTGAGGGAAGCAAGAGAGGAAATAGCTGGCGCCTTAACAGATATCTTTGCACCATCCTTGAGCACGGGTGAGATCCTGGAGAACTGGATAATTGCTAATGATGTCCCATTGTTTAAGAAGGGTAGCAAGGATAATCCAGGTAATTATAGACCGGTGAGCCTGACATCAGTGGTGGGGAAGCTGCTGGAGAAGATACTGAGGGATAGGGTCTATTTACATTTGGAAGAAAATGGGCTTATTAGTGACAGGCAACATGGTTTTGTGAAGGGAAGGTCATGTCTTACCAACTTGATAGAATTCTTTGAGGAAGTGACAAAGTTGATAGATGAGGGAAGGGCTGTAGATGTCATATACATGGACTTCAGTAAGGCGTTTGATAAGGTTCCCCATGGGAGACTGATGGAGAAAGTGAAGTTGCATGGGGTCCAGGGTGTACTAGCTAGATGGATAGAGAA
>NC_063339.1:86169490-86170765 GCF_021869965.1 Rhincodon typus
ACTGTCAGAGAATGCAGCAGAATATAGATAGATTGGAGAGTTGGGCAGAGAAATGGCAGATGGAGTTCAATCCAGGCAAATGCGAGGTGATGCATTTTGGAAGATCCAATTCAAGAGCGATATATACAGTAAATGGAAAAGCCCTGGGGAAAATTGATGCACAGAGAGATCTGGGTGTTCAGGTCCATTGTACCCTGAAGGTGGCAACGCAGGTCGATAGAGTGGTCAAGAAGGCATTCGGCATGCTTTCATTCATCGGACGGGGTATTGAGCACAAGAGTTGGCAGGTCATGTTACAGTTGTATAGGACTTTGGTTCGACTGCACTTGGAATACTGTGTACAGTTCTGGTCGCCACATTACCAAAAGGATGTGGATGCTTTGGAGAGGGTGCAGAAGATGTTCACCAGGATGTTGCCTGATATGGAGGGCGCTAGCTATGAAGAGAGGTCGAGTAGATTAGAATTATTTACATTAGAAAGACGGAGTTTGAGGGGGGACCTGATTGAGGTCTACAAAATCATGAGAGGTACAGACAGGATGGATAGCAAGAAGCTTTTTCCCAGAGTGGGGGACTCAATTACTAGGGATCATGATTTCAAGGTGAGAGGGGAAAAGTTTAAGGGAGATATGCGTGGAAAGTTCTTTATGCAGAGGGTGGTGCGCGCTTGGAACCCGTTTCCAGTGGTAGTGGTAGAGGCAGGCACGATAGCATCATTTAAGATGTATCTCGACAGATACATGAATGGGCAGGGAACAGAGGGATACAGATCCTTGGAAAATAGGTGACATGTTTAGATAGAGGATTTGGATCAGCACAGGCTTGGAGGGCCGAAGGCCCTATTCCTGTGCTGTAATTTTCTTTGTTCTTTGTTTGTTTTTTTTGTAAGACATTCCCAAATTCTTCTAGCAGTGGCCTATGAAACCACCCATCTCCTGTTCCTCTAGCAAAGGCCTGTGAAAACATCCCAAATACCCATCTGTAATCTGTTCTCACAGCAACAGCCTGTTAACCCATTCCCACGCTGTTGCCTTAGGAACGGCCTGTGAACCCATCCCCACTCCGTCCCCTAGCAATGGGCTCTCAACCAGCCCCAATTTGTTCCCATAACAACCCCCTGTGACACATATCCACTGTACCCCAGCAACAGCCTTTGAAACATTCCCAAATTGTTCTCAGAGCAATCTTATCCTTCCTCTGTTCTCTTGGAAACGGCATGTGAACTAATCTCTACTCTCTTTCCCTCGCAATGATCTGTGAACCCATACCCACTCT
>NC_063339.1:86170865-86174153 GCF_021869965.1 Rhincodon typus
TGCTGTGAATCTATCCCCACTGTGTTAACCTAGCAACGGCCTGTCAACACATCTCCACTGTTCTCCGAGCAACAGCCTGTGAAGCTATTCCCACTCTGTACTCCTAGCAACTGACTGTGAACCCGTCCCTATTCTGTTCACTCAGCAACAATCTGTGACCACATCCCCACTCTGTTCCCCTAGCAACGGACTGTGATCCAATCCTTATCCTGTTCCCTTAGCAATGACCTGTGAATGCATCCTCACTCTGTTCCCCTCGCAATGGCTTGAGAACCCAACCGCATTCTATTCCCTTAACAAGGGCCTGCAAGCCCATCCCCACTCTTTGGCCTCAGCAAAGGCCTGTGATCACTTCCTTAGTCTGTTCCCCAGCAATGTCCTGTGAAAACATCGCCGCTCTGTTCCCCAAGCAATGGCTTTTGAACCAATCCCCACTCTGTTGCCCGAGCAAAGACCTATGAACTGTTCCTTAGACAGATTCTGTAACCTCAAACTTTGAACCAATCCCCACTCTGTTCACCCACCAATGCCTTGTGATCCCATCCCCAATCTGATCCTTAGAAAATGTCTGTGAACCCTTCCTTAATTTGTTTCCTGCCACTGACCTGCGAAGCCATCTCCAGTCTGGTCACCAAGCAACAGCCTTTGCACCAATCGCCAATCTGTTCTCATATCAACACCCTGCAACCAATCCCTCATCTGTTCTCATCGCAACGACCTATGAACCCATCACCACTCCGTTCCTCTCGCAATAACGTGTAAACCAATCCCCAGTCTGTTCCCCAAGCAATGGCCTGTGAACGCATCCCCACTCTGGTCAGCGAGCAATGGCCTGTGAACCAATCCCTAATGTGTTCTCATAGGAGCAGCTTCTCAACCCATCCCCAGTCTGCTCCCCACGCAATGGCTAGTGATCCCATCCAAACTCTGTTCCCCCAGCAACAGCCTGTGAAACCATCCCATCACTTCTGCCCTAGCAATTGCATATGAACCCATACTTACTTTTTTCCCCCAGCAACGACCTGTTAACCCAATCCCATTCCCTTCTCCTTGCAACGGCCTATGAACCCACCCTGTCTACGGTGCCTTAGCCACGGCCTGTAAAGCCATCCTCACTCTGTTCTTCTAGCAGTGACGTGTGAACCTATCCCCAAACTGTTCTCATAGACAACAGCCTGTTAATTCATTCCCACAATGTTCTCCCGAGGAATGGTCTATGAACCCATCCCCACTCTGTTGCGCATGCCCAGGCCAGAGAACCTTTCCTTAATATGTCCCCTTGCAGTGGCCTGTGAACGCATCCTCACTCTGTTCTCCTAACAATAGCCTGTGAACCCGCCCCCACCCTGTTCTACGAGCAACGGTCTTTGAACCCATCCTCACGCTGTTGCCCTAACAAAGACCTGTTAATACATTCTCTCTCTGTTCTCTTTACCTTGGCCTTCCCACCCATCCTCACTCTGTTACTCTAGCATGGACCTATGAACCCATCCCCACTCCCCTAGCAACGGCCTGTGAATTCATCCCCTCTCCGTTCTCATATCAACGGCCTGTGAATCCATCCCCACTCTTTTCAAATAGCAAAAACCTGCGAACACGTTTCCATTCTGTTCCCATAACAATTGCTGTGTATCTATCCCCACTGTGTTAACCTAGCAACGGCCTGTCAACACAACTCCATTGTTTTTCAGCATCAGCCTATGAACCCATCCTTCCTTGGTTCCCCTAGTAACAGTCTGTGAAGCCATCCCTGCACTGTTCCCTCAGCAACAGGCTGTGAACCCATCTGCCCTCTGTTGTCCTTGTGACGACTTATTAACCCATCCTCACTCTGTTCCCGTGGGAATGGCCTGTGAACCCATTGCCACTCTGTATTCCAAGCAACAGGCTCTTCACCCATCACCAGTTTATTTACCTAACAACGGCCTGTGAACCCATCCTCACTCTATGCCTCAAAGAATGGCCTGTGAAACCAGCCCCACACTTCTGCCCTCGCATTGGCCTGTGAACCCATCCACACTCTGTTGCCCTTGGCAAATCCTGTTAACCCTTCCTTAGACTGTTGCATGGCAACGACCTTTAAACCCATCCTCACCCTGAGCTCAAAGCAGTGAACTTGAAACCATCCCGAGTCTGTTCCATTAATAACAGACTGTGAATCCATCCGCATTATTTACCGTTTGCAACATCCTCTTAACCCACTGCCGATTTGTTCTCCCAGCAATGACCTGTGAAAACATCCCCAATCTGTTCTCCTACAATGGCCTGTGAACTCACCCTTCCTCTGTTTCCCTATCAATGATCTGTGAACGCATTTCCACTTTTCTTCCCGAGCAATGGTCTGTGGACCCATCCTTCATCAGTTCCCCTAGCAATGACCTGGTAGACCATCCCCTCTCACTTATCCTTGAAATGCCCGTGAATCTATCTTCACTATGTTTTACGCTGCTGCCTGTATACCTTTTCTTAATATGTTCCCTGAGCATTAGCTTGTGAATGCATCAATTCTCTGTTCCCCTAGCAATGGCATGTGAATCCATCCCCACTCTGATTTCCTAACAACAATCTGTGAGCCCATCCTCACTTTGTTCTCGTAGCAATGGCATGTGCACCAATCCCAGAGGATGAGAGCATGACGGAAGTGGGCAAGAGGGACATTTGGAGGTAGACTGAGTGCAAGAGAGGCACAGGGACAGAGAGAGAGCAAAAAAGAATGAGAGAGAGGACAGAGAGGCAGAGGGATACAGAGAGAAGTGGGGGACTCAGAAGGATAGAGGAGGACAAGTGAGAGGGGGTAGCAGAGAGTGAGAAAGAGAGAGTAGATCAGGGAGAGAGATAGAGAGGGTGCAAATGGGGGAGAGTGAGAGAGAGTGGTTGCGGGGATAAATACCGAGAGAGGCAATGGGGGAGAGAGAGGCAGAGGTGTGTCGTGAGGGGGGAAGAGAGTGTGAGAGACACGATGGAACAGAGTGGGGAAGGGAAGAGTGAGAGAGACAGGGCACAGAGTGTAAGAAAGAGAGAGGGCACAGAGGGAGAGAGAGAGAAGAGGAAGGGGAGAGAGGGGGGGACACGGAAGTGGGTGAATGGAAAGAGAGAGGGAGATGGAGAGAGAGGGGTATGGAGAGAGATAGACAGGAGGCTGGGAATCGAGGGAGGCGGACAGAGAGAAAGAGTGTGACGAGGGATTATGGAGAGATGGAGAGAGTGGGAGACAGAGAAAGTGGCGCTGACATTTGTTGGAGACAGAGAGGATGCAGAGAGATGGAAGGAGGGGATTTGGGAGAGGGA
>NC_063339.1:86174653-86188142 GCF_021869965.1 Rhincodon typus
AATCTATGGAATTCCTTGCCCAGTGAAGTAGTTGACGCTACTTCAGTAAACGTTTTTAAAGATAAGGTAGATTTTTTTTGAACAATAAAGGAATTAAAGGATACGGTAAGAACGCGGGTAAGTGGATCTGAGTCCACGAAAGGATCAGCGATGATCTTATTGAATGGCGGAGCAGGCTCGAAGGGCCAGACGGCCTACTCCTGCTCCTAGTTCTTATGTTCTTAATTGAGAGATGGGTGTTGTGTGTGTGTGTGTGTGAGAGAGAGAGAGAGAGAAAGAGAAAATTACACCCCTCTCAAGCAAGTAAATATCTTCTTTCAGTTTTCTTGCTAATTAGCGGACATTACCTTAAATACTGTTATTCGTTTATTGACTTATGAGACATGGACAGCGTTGGTGAGGCCTGCATTTATTGCCATATCTAACTTGCCTGGAGACGGTGGTGGTGAGCTGCCTTCTTGAATTGCAGAACTCCACCCACTGTGCCATTAGGGAGGGAATTCTGGGATTTTAACCAAGTGACAGTGAGGAACATGATGCATGGTATGTGGCCTGGAGGGGATTTAGCAGGTGGTGGCATTCCCATGTGACTGCTGGTCTTGCCCTTTCAGATGTTAAAGGTTGCAGTTTTGGAAGATGCTATTGAAGGTGGCTTGCTGAGTCATTGAAGTGCACCTTGTAGATGGCACACACCACTGCCATTGTGCATCAGTGGTGAAAGGAGTCAGTGTACAAAGAGGTGGTTGGGTTGTGAATCCAGAGAGCTGTTTTGTGTTGCATGGTGTCAAGCCTTTTGTAAGGCTTTTTAAATAAAAAGCAAACATTGTCACATGAAACTGTCCACAAAGCGAATGGTTGGTTTCTGATCGTAACCTTCGGAGAGGCCGAGTGAATGGAAGGTCGGGACGTTGCGAAATGATTTCAAAGTGGGAATAAAACACACAGCCTGGAGACAGTTCCAACTGGCTACACATCACTCGAAAGTGAAACTCTCAGACAGGACTCCTTCAGGAAAAAAAACCCTCCCCGCTGCCAGCACTAACTCCTATTACACCCCTTCCTGACCAATAAATGTTACATACGGTTATTGAAAATGAAAATTAACATTTTCTGAACCCTCCCCGTATACTCACTGTATGTGAGGTATAATTTCTAACCCAGACCCTTCTCTCACATCATCCTCGTGCATCCTGTGTGGATTCAGCACAGGCAGAGACAGGCTGCTCGTACCCCTGCTCCCACTGCTCTTGATCTCAATGTTGTATGTTTACCAAATTCTGTTTTATCTTTACCAATGTAGAGGAAACCTAAACCTGACGGTTCACTTCCAGTCAGGAACATATCGTTGATTTACACTAATCTCTGGTTTGAAGCACATTTCCAGCATTCACCGTTGTTCTTCCTCTGACTCTAAACCCAGTTGGAAACGAGATTCTGTTTCATGTCTAGGAGCTCTTGAGTCATGGAAGACAGTAGCTGGGACACATTTCTTACACACAGTAGGATTAATCCACACTGTGGCTTGGCTGTCAGTGAAGAGAGACGTGAAAGAGTAAAGTGCCATCTGACCTCCTCAGTGTGACCCCGAAGGATGTGTCTCCACCCCTACCCCGAGATTGTCCTTTCTGAGCTCCAGGTGCTGTTCAACCCTGGGGACAAATACAACAATTTACAGTGATGTGTTTGAAGCAAAGCTGATTTATTTTACATTTCTCTAGTATGTTAAACTCTAGTCCAATTTGAGAGATTATAAACATCATTAGAAACAAACTGCAAATGTCAGAACAAAAGTATCAGAAAATTACAGCACAGATCGAGGCTTTTTTAAAAATTCATTTGTGTGATATGGGTATTGTTGGCTGGCCAGCATTATTCGCCCTTGGCTCAACATGTTTGTGTTGGCTGAAATAGAACTACCCAGGCTTTACAGCTTTCTGGACTCATCATTGAGACCAACAATTTCAGACTGTGAACTCTGCCCCCGATTTGTTTACATTTCTTGTTTCAATTTGTTTCTGGGTCCACAGCACACCTGGCTCCGGACATCTTTTGTTTCTTTGTTTCTTTTCCAGCCCTAACTCCATTCCCTGCAGCCTTGAAGGACTAATAACATTTCTGCAATTTAATCTCTCCTGCCTTCCCCCTGTGACAGACCGCCTTCTTGCCCTTGTATCACCCGCACCTTGCTCAAAACCTGTTACATTTCTGATGGGTCCCAGCCCTCTGTGACCTCACTGTGCCCCCGGGTCAGTGGCGCGAGTTTTGAATTCTCTTCCTCCAGAGAGAATCTGAAATCTTTGTAGCTGCAGGTTTGCCCAGATTTTATTTTTGCAACAAAAACAGTGAAACAGTGAAAACTCGGAGTTGAGGTTTTTGTGAGCCTTAACCCACAATTTTGTGTCTTCAGAGCGAAGCTGTGATCCTCCCAAAGTCCAACAATGTGTAGGTTAGGTGGATTGGCCACACTAAATTGCGCCCTAGTATGTAGGTTAGATGGTTGGATTAGCCATGGTACTGGCTGGAGTTTAGAAGAAAAAGAAGCAATTCGAATTAAACTGCACATGCAGAGGAATCAGAAACAAAAACAGAAATTGCTGGAAAAATTCAGCAGGCCTGGCAGCATCTATGGAGAGAAATCGGAGTTAACCTTTTGCGTCCAGGGACACTTCAAGTGACCAGATGCAACTGACCATTCCCTCTTTTCTGTAACACTCTCTGGGACAGGTTATGGTGTGAGGGGAATGAGATCGTCAATAACAACTGAAAAAACAGTAGGACATGCTCAATCAGAATAAAACCCATTTTGGTCTTTCACTTTTAAATCAACTGTAACAATTTATTCATTATCATTTCAGAAACAGGATAAGAGACCAGAAAATCAACTCTTTGTGCCATTGGGTCTGGGAACCATTGTTAATTCTGACCTGGTCTGGCCTACATGTGAATCTATAACAAAACAACGAGTTTGATTCTTAACCATCCTCTGGGCAGTTAGAACGGTTGTTAAATGCTTGCTGAGCTCATGATGCCATGATCTCATGAACAAACAAAAAAAAATCCAATTACTGCAGTTACTTGTGAACCTGCTGGTGTTTCATCAAGCTAGATGACTGAGTGAATCTTTTTCCACACACAGAAGGTGAATGACCTCTCCCCAGTGTGTATTTGCTGGTGTACAGTGAGGGTTGATGATGTCCTGAACCTAGCCCCACAGTGACAACACCTGAACGGTCTCTCTTCAGTGTGAACATGTTGATGGTACATCAGTCCACTTGAGCTATTATAGCACTTCCCACAATCTGCACATTTGAAGGGTCTCTCTTCAGAGTGAATCTGTTGGTGTTTCAACAGGCTGGATGACCGGGAGAAATCCTTCCCACACACTGAGCAGGTGAATGGTCTCTCCCCAGTGCGGACTCGCTGTTGTGTTAGCAGGTGGGATGACTGAATGAATTCCTTTCAACACTCACAGTGGGAAACAGCCCCTTTCCAGTGTGAAACCGCTGTGAGTGCCTTCTCACACACGAAACAGGTGACCAGTTTCTTCCTGGTGTGATTGCACCGATATGTTTGCAGCTTGGATGGGTAATTGAAACTCCTCCCACTGTCCCCACGGATCCACAGTTTCTTGTCAGTGTGGCATTGCTTTAGTTTCAAAAAGTCAGATGATTGTCTGAAGCCTTGTCCATAGACAGAATCTGTGCACAGTTTCTCTTCACTGTGAATGGTGCATCCACCTTCATATTCAAAATCTGATGATATTCAGCTTACATTAAATTCAGCAATTCTGTCAAATCCTGTCACTCGAGTGTCACAACCTCAAATTCCAAAACACTGTGGAATTGACCAGAAACAAAAGAAGCATAAGATAACACACAAAAAGAAAGGTAGCTTGTGAAATCAAGGTGCATGATCTGGTAACTTACAGGGCTGGCAACAGGGAACACTGACGATAAAAACTGCTGTCTTGTCATTAAACACCAACTAGTTCACTCATGTTCATCAGGGTTGGGAACACGTCATCCAGTTGGGATCTACACAAGACTCTGGCCTCAATGGGAAGAAAGAGAGCACTGGGCAGGGGCTAAGAACAGTCCATGGGCTTTAGACATACTTTCAGTGGGAGGCTGCATCCTCTGTATAGCTACCTGAAGGGGTTCCTTTCTTGCTCTTTTGTTCACCCAATATGTAATCCGATCAAACTAAAATAACCCAAAATCAGGCTCAAAGTCCAAGAAAATAAATGGGAAATTGAAACCTAACTAAATCAACATGTGTTTCTCGCGTTTGTGAGGCCATCTGTACTTTGATGGTCCATTGGAAGGTATCAAATCTACTGCTGTTCACCACATACTTCCTCTCAATGGACAACCAGGCGCAGACAAAACGACAGAGGATAAGCAGAAACTGGTAGGAAAAAGAAATTAAGGCCACAATCAGGTGAGCCATGATGTTGTTGAATAGCAGAGCAGGGTCTATGGGCCAAATGGCTTACTCATTCTCCTATATCTTCTGTTCATCCAGAGTGACCTTCCCCACACACTCTGTCCATTCGGGTCCTACAAATTAGTTTTAACCGAGTGAGATCTTCCTACTTCCCTATGCCCTCTAAACTGCACATATTAGAGTCAGGAGCAAGGAACTGAAATGTCGTCAAATCTGGGAAGCTGCCTCTTCAGGTAACTGCACACAGGCTACAACCTGTCATAGCGAAATATACACACGGCCCATGGACTTCTCCCGACTGCAAACATCACCTTCAGTCTGGATGGGAGTGAAGCTGCTAAACAGAAACCATCATGCAAACGCTCAGGTCAGAGTCATACTAGGACCCGGAGAGGAAACAAAGTCAAACTGAAGCCCCACCCACTGCGGCGCGTCGCTGAGTTCATGCGCATGCGTCCTGATCAAGGCAGATGAAAGCAAGTCCTCGGGGACACAAATGGGGCAATTGCGAGTTATGAATGGAGGTTTAAGATATTTAACAACTGTTTGTAAATGCTCTGCGGCTCCAGCGCTTCCTCTGCGTTGCCGCATCCTCACCGCCTGCAGATGAGAAAAAGCAATGTCTCTCCTGATTGTCATTACTGTCACCGCGCATGCTCTGGACACAGGGTGGGACTGCGCCTGCGTGCCGGTCTTCTTTGACCTGTGGAGGAGACATTCACAACAAAAGCTGAAGTTGCTGGAAAAGCTCAACAGGTCTGGCAACATATGTGACGAAAAATCAGAGATAACGTGTCGGGTCCGGTGACCCTTCCTCAGAACTCACCGGATCCGAAAACGTTATCTCTGATTTTTCTTCACAGACGCTGCCTGACCTGCTGAGCTGTTCCAGCAACTTGTGTTTTTGTCCCTGATTCACAGCATCCGCACTTCTTTCTGTTCTTATTAAGGGGAAATTCACCACCGCGGAGGATGAATAGTTTAGCCTTTATTGTCACATATAGTCAATGGGTACAGTGAAAAGTTTATACATTGCCACTTATATCGCCTACTTAGATACAAAAGTACCTAGGCACAGCGTCTTTACTTACAAGATTTTAGATTATACAGAAATAAAATGTCCAGTATTACAGAATACAAATCCAGTACAGCAAATCATGCTGGCACCTAGCTTCCAGTCCGCACTGGGCCCTGGCTCCACACTGCGTTGGCAACAAGCCACACCGGGAGGCTGCTGCGCCAGGCTGGGAGGATGCCAAGCAATGTCGGGAGTCTGCTACAGGAGGCCATCGTACCAGACTGGGAATCATCGCTAGAGGCTGGGAATGGTCGCCACAGGCCAAGATTCAAAGAGAAGAAAGAGAAGAACAAAAAGCACTAGGAGGAAGGAAAAGAAGAACAGACAGAGCAGATGACTTCCGACTGGAGAGTCCTACTCCATCGCCATCTTGCAACCAAACCAGATGGCAAATAAAGGTGTCACCATGAGGAATCTAGTGAGAGTAGAAAGGGAGAAACTGTGCACATTCATTAAAGAATCAAGAATGAGGAGTCACTGATGTAAAGAAATTGGCAAAAGAAGCATGTGACGTGAGGTAAAATGTTTTCATGCAGCAACACACTAAGGTCTGGAATGCACAGCCAAAGGGTGCGGTGGAGTCAGGTACAATGAAGAATTTAAAAAAGAACTGAACAGTTATTTGAAGAGGAAGAACGGGGAGAGTTATGGGGAAAGGTAGAAGAATGGCTTTCTCTTAGATGACACTTTGGCGTGCTGTTAAGTCAAATGCCCCCCTTTTGCACTGTAACAATGCTGTGACCATTTAATTTTGAGCAATATAAGGTAATATCAGGGCAGATTAACAGAAGTTTGGTAAAGAGGTCAGATTGAAGGAGTGTCTTAAGTGAACAAAAGTGAGATATAGAAGTGTAGAGGTTTCAGGATGGAATTCCAAATCTTATGAATTTGCGTGACCACCAACATTGCAGCATTTAAAAATGGGAATGCTCAAGAGACTAGAAGTAGAACAGGAATCCCAGACATTTATGCACTTGAGGGGCTGCTGGGTAAAGATACCACCATCAGTGCTTATTTCATTCCAGACACACCAGGAAGCAGGCACATCCTTCCTGTATCTACCCTATTGAGCCCTTGAAGAATTTTGTTCATTTCAAAGATTTTGTTTTTAAGATACTTCAGTGAAACCAGTTCCATTCTCTTTAATCTCTCCTGACAGGGCAATGCTGCTGTTAGAATTCAATTTACTGGTGTATGTTACTGTTTACTTAATGGACTGGAATTAGCCAGTGAGACTGTAAATTTACTATGTGAAACAGCTTCATTGAATTGCCAGACATGTGATGTGCTTTCAGAAAAAACAACAACTTACGGTCAGATGAACATCAGAGCACCCACTATTGAGGGGCTCCCTGTTTAGATACAATCTATTGGTAGTTGGTAGAATTGACTTAAAGCTGATTGGCTCCAAAGAAGTGGTGAGAGCATTATAAATGTCACAGAAACTGGTAACAAATTTCCCACAGGTTAACAGTCATAAATAACAGGAGGTGCCAATTCAGCTGGTAAGGTGCACAAAGTTGTTCAAAATGTTGCTAATTTACTTTCAGAAACACTGTGAGACAAGGGCACATTATTGAGATCTTTGCATCAGCTAAGGTTGAAAAGCTCAGGAGAACTGAAGCGAAAGCTGGAGCTGGGAATCAGAGGGGGAGAAAGCTAGGAGTTAAGAGGTTGATAAAGAACTTAGTCCCAATCAGACCCTTTCCTGCAGTTTCATCTTTGCTCCCAAACTGCTTGGGAAATTCACTTCCACTCAGTGGTCCAGCCTCTTATGCACCTTCTTTTCCAGGATGTCTGCTTCATACCATTCCCATGGCGACACAAGAGTACAGGTACAGCTTTAGGCTGCTCATTTGAGCCATTCTAGCATCCTTCTTCCATCTACTCCCCCATCACCTTAGAAGTTCTTAAACAGTCTGTGAAGCTCACTAAGTTTTACAATTTACATTCTTAAATAGGTTCCCACTGAGTTGGTTACATGTCCCATCACACTTATGGTAGTTGCTGCATGCTTGTGCTCATTGCCAAAGTTGCCTATTCTAAGACTGTTAGAATGTGTTTAAGTATCTCATAGCCTTACTTCACACCAGGTTACAAAATAATGACTGGTATTTTGTTAACAATGTTTCCTTTATTTCACATATCATGGCTTGTAATCTCAGTTGAATAGCAGAAAACGCTATAAGGAAATCAATGTATTTTCTGAAAAGTTATACAATGATTTCACCTAAAACATCAGTCACTCCCAAATGAATGCATCTATAAAATATTCAGTTAGACTAAAGCATCACTCAAACTTCAATCGATGAGAACCAACAAAGATCAGAAGCAAAAACAGAAGTTGCTGGAAAAGCTCAGCAGGTCTGGCAGCATCTGTAAAGAAAAAATCAGTGTTAACGTTTCAGGTCCAGTGACCCTTCCTCAAAACGAAAGATCAGAGGCATTTGGTAAAATACACCAACATGACAGGCTGTTACCACCTGTTATCCTGGTACCAACACAAGTTATTAATGAAGACCCATGGGCTTTACAACCAAAACACTAATTTTTGGAGCATAATTATAAGTTACACATTCCAATTGTTCAATTACAGCTTATAGTCATGTTTGCACAAAATAAAAATAAAAAAAATAAATTAAGCATTTTTTAAAAATTGTAAACTGAAAACATTTTGTTCCAAAGTGAATTACTAGATAATTTTAATTAAACAATTTTGAATTAATTTTTGTTAGTAAGTAATAAAGGTAGAAAATAATTGAGAAATGTATTTTTTGATTGTAGAATCATATATCCACTGTCATGGTTGATATTTTCAATGGCCTAGTGGTATTATTGCTGGACTGTTAATCCAGAAGCCCAGATAATATTCTGGGAACCTGGGTTCAAATCCCACCATGACAGATGGGTGCAGGGGCGTTCTGTTTAAAGGAACACCATCCCTGTCTGCTGTTGTCATTTAAAGGAACAGAGACATTGTAAAAGAGAATGGTGTCAACCTAGAGAGCAAGGAAATCAGATCTTGAGCAACAAGTAACAATGTAATAAGTTAGAAACTGTTCTGAATTCCTCCTGCAATTTAATTTAAGTAATGATTGAGATAAACTTATTTTACAGGGAGAGGGTTCATAGATGGGAAACTCAGACTTGACATCAAATCAGTCTGAGAACCACCCAATTCAGCAGGCCCTGATCATCATTGGTAAAACGGAAGAGGAAAACAGCACTCCCAGCCCAGAGAAACCATTCCCAGGTTCGGTGTGTGGTCGAGGATTCAATTGGTCATGTGATCTGGGAAGACATAAATGTGACCGGACCAGGGCGAGGCTGTGTAAATGTGGGGACTGTGGGAAGGAATTCAGTTACCCCTCCCAGCTGGAAACTCACTGACAAAGTCACACTGGGAAAAGGCCGTTCACCTGCTCCGTGTGTGGGAAAGGATTCATTCAAATCACCCACCTGCAGAGACATCAGCGCATTCACACTGGGGAGTGGCCATTCACCTGCTCTGAATGTGGGAAAAGATTCACTCAGTCCTTTGACCAGCTGAAACACCAGCGAGCTCACTCTGAGGAAAGACCATTCACTTGCGGGGAGAGTGTGGGGAGAGGTTCACTCAAATTCATCACCTGCTGAGACATCAGCGAGTTCACACAGGGGAGAAGCTATTCAAATGCTGTGTGTGAGAAGCGATTCAATGATTCATCCTGCCTGCTGAGACACCAGCAGTTTCACACTGGGTAGAATCTGTTAACCTCTCTGTGTGACAAAGGATTTGCTGAGTCTTCAATACTACTGAGACCAGCGAGTGCACACAGCGAAGTTGTCATTCACCTGCTCTATGTGGGGAAGAGTTCAAACATCACTGCAGGACTCTGATTCTGCAGTTATTGTTCATCAGATTCAGAAGTGGACCTTATTCATGCTGACACTGTTGAAATATTGATGTTGTTTACCAGTTACTGAGTTTGAGTTGACTGAATTTGTATCAAACTTTCTGAAGCTCAGGACGTCTCTGTGGGCAGTCAGCCTCCAGAACAGCAATGTGACAATGAGCAGGGATCATCAGTTTTGTGTGAGTTTGGTGAGGGGAACAGGTATCACAGCTGGGTGTCCTTGCAGAAGGTGCATGCAGTGCCCATCAATGCTTTCAATGCCTTTAGAGAGAGGTGGCACTGCGGGTGGCAGTGCTTTTTTTCCACTTCCAACTCTATTTTGATTTACTCCCTTCCCACGTTCCCTACGCCCTCCCACACTTTTGATAGTTTGCAGTACCCATAATGGGCTTTGCTTGTAAATATTCAATTGGTTACACAAGTGTTTTATTGGTGACAGTTATGAATGAAGAAAAAGCAAAATAAATGGTGATTCTGGTGGTGGGAAGGTTGCTCCACTGTGTGTGATAACACTTCTGGGTAAGAGAAAAGGTTTTAAAAAAAAGGGTTCACAGGTGACAGAACCAGAACTGAAAAGCAATTAAATCAAACCAACAGATTGGACAGGGAAGGAACATTTCCCTGGCTTTTGAGTAGCTGTAAAGGGATGGTGCCTGGGAGTAGATGGGATTTTGTTTCACAGTGTGGATCAAATCTTTTAAACTGTGTTATATTTAAACAGCTTTGTTTGTTTTATTTTCATTTTATTTATTATGGAATAAACTTCTGTTTCACTGTTAAAAACGAATCTGCAAATCTTGTATGTTTATGTTTCAGTGAAAGACTACCATGTTAAACAAAACACAAAATGATCTCTCAAACCATAATTCTTCATGAGATCTGAAGTGTCCCAAAGGTGAGCTGGGATCCTAACGCCTCACCTGAGCTGTCCCCAATTCATCACTGAAAACTGATTTGGGAGTGCAATCTCCTGGAATATCCCTACCATGCCTGCCCTTTCTTAACTTGGATCCTCTGTTTACTTGGAAACAAGGAAGATGAGGAGGAGGAGTAGGAGTTAGTTATTTGGCCTTTCAAGTCTGCTCTGCCGTTCATGTGATCATGGCTGATTATCCAACTCCGTTCTCTGTTCTTGCTTTCTTCCTATACCCTTTGGTCCTTTTACCTCTAAGAACTATATCTAAGTCCTTCTTGAAAACATTTTCTGTTTCTGTTCCAATGATATTGCTGTGTTGCTGCGTGGGCAATGGCAGGGTTGATGTGATGGTTCTGTCTCTTGGAGAATGTACTCAGCGTCCCTCACCATCCTGCACTGACATCATCTGCGTTTGAGCATCTGAAGTAGCCCAGAGTTGCCACTTCAAAAAAAAACATTCACAGGATGTGGGAATCACTGGTTAGGCCAACATTTATTCCCCATCTTTAGTTGCCCTTAAGACGATAGTGCTGAGCTGCCCTCTTGAACTATTTGCAGTCCATTTCACACAGGTTGACCTACAAAGCTGTTAGGGAGGAAGTTTCAGGATTTTGATCCACTGACTCTGATACACATTGAAGTCAGGACAGTGAGTGAGTTGCAGGGACACTTTCAGTTGGTGGTGTCCCATGTATTTGCCACCAGTAACAATTATCCCCTCCAGCCCCAATGTAAACTGTAGACAATAGACACCCAGACCGTAAGATAAACAGGAGACAATATCCATCACAGACCTAATTGTGAACAACAAACAATATCCACCCTTACCCCAATGTGAAATAATAGACAATATCTACCCTGACCTCGATACAAAAAGTGACAGAACACTGAACCAGCCCCCAATATCAAACGGAAGACAATATCCACTCCTTTGCCAGTATCACAGTAGACAATATCCACCCTGACGCCAATATAAAACAGTAGAAAATATCCACCCTGACCCTACTATAAAATAGTAGACTATATCCACCTGGATCCCAATATATAACAAAACAATATTCCCCCAGATGAAGGAAGGATGTGGTTGCACTGGAGATAGTTCAGAGGAGGTTCACCAGATTGATTCCAAGGTTGAAAGGATTATTATATGAGGAGTAGTTGAATAGATTGGGCTTGTACTTGCTGGAGTTCAGAAAACTGAAGGGGGTGGGGGGATCTGATTCAGGTATGCAAAATGCTAAAGGGGATTGATAAAGCAGACATTGAACAGATGTTCACCCTTGAGGGACAGTCTGGACGAAGAGGGGTCATAGATATAGAGTGAGAGGAGGTAGGTTCAAAATTGAGATGAGGAGAAACTGCTTCTCTCAGAGGGTTGTGTGGAACTCATTGTCCCAGAGTGCAGTGGAGGCAGAATCAATCAACAGATTCAAAAAACAAATAGATATATTTCTGTTGAAATGCGGCTTAAAAAGCTGTGGGGAGCAGGCAGGAAAGTAGAGTTGGGATTTTTGATTTTTATGATGGCACAGTGGCTCGGTGGTTAGCACTGCTGCCTCACAGCACCAGGGACTCAGGTTCAATTCCAGCCTCAGGTGACCATCTATGCAGAGTTTGCACATTCTTTCCATGTCTGCATAGGTTTCTTCCTGCAACCCAAAGATGTGTGGATTAGGTGAATAGGGCATGCTAAATTGCCCATACTGTCCAGGGATGTGTAAATTAGGTGCATTAGCCATGGGAAATGCCGGGACAGGGTAGTGGGCTTGAGTCTATGTAGGATGCTCTTTGGAGAGTCAGTGTGGTCTTTTTGGGCTGAATGGCCTGTTTCCACACTGTAGGGCTTCCTACAGGATTGACTTGTGAACCTATGGTACATCTGTCAATGATTGGAGTATTTATGCTTCAAGTTTCCTTTGTTTCTCTACCTTACTGAGACTCTTTGCTTTCCTTCTCACCCATAGTAAACTTAATGGTTTGCTATTTTCTGGGACTGTTCTATCATCTTTTTAAACATTGGAGTCGCATTAATGATACCCCAGCTTTTGAGGTACAGATTTAATGAATTATTGAATACGTACAGCAAGACCTTTCTGGATTTTAAATGTACTGATCTCATTCCTCATCTCATCAACATATTCTTCCTGTTTCATTTCTCCAGTAAATAATAATCTGTGTGAAGTGGGTTTTAGCTGTTGGTGTGAGTTATTGCTTTTGCTGTTGCTACCTGCTGCTGAGCTGTCGTGATGAACGTCCTCCATCCCGAGAACATACCCATGTCAATGCAGTCTCCACTGCCTGATGAGGGCCCAGACACTTGGGAGATTAGTCTTTGATTGGAGATGGTAATCAGCGAAACCTTTCCGACACTGAGTGCGGCATTTTACAACAAAGATCAATTTAGCATTGAAGAAAGAGCTCAATTTTTATTGTCAATGAATTCATGCTGAGAATGGTTGAATCAAGGAGAAAAACAAACATTGCAGCCTCATACATCAGTAACAATACTATAACTGGCTGGTGTTTAATTTTCTGGATATGTTATCCAGAAAATTAAACACCAGCCAGTTATAGTATTGTTAACCTCATAAGAAACAATCATCAGACGCTCAATCCTGGATCTCTTAACAGCAGCAATAACAGCAAATCCAACCACTGCAGTCGTTTATGAATTTGCTGGTGTGTCACAAGGCTTGATGACTGAATGAATGCCTTCCCACACACAGAGCAGGTGAATGATTTCCCTCCAGTGACTGTGTTGGTGTACAATGAGGGCAGATGACTGTCTGAAACTCTTTCCACATGAAGTGAATGTGAATGGTATCTCCTCAGTGTGAATTCACTGGTGTTTCTGGAGGCTGCAAGTATGAGTGAATTTCTTCCCACACATGGAGCAGGTGAATGGTCTCTCCCCAGTGTGAGAGTGCGTTGGTGTGTACTGAGAACAGATGACTGCCTGAAACTCTTTCCACATGAAATGCAACTGAACAGCTTCTTCATGGAGTGAATTCTCTAGTGTGGCAACAGATTGGATAACAGAATGAATTCTTTCCCACATGCTGAGCAGGTGAATGGCTTCTCCCCAGTGTGAAGTTCATTGGTGTGTATTGAGGTTATACGACCACCTGAACCTCCTTCCACAGTCAATGCATC
>NC_063339.1:86188642-86200153 GCF_021869965.1 Rhincodon typus
CTCCATCTCCTACCGACCAACCTCATCCCGCCCCCTTGACCTGTCCGTCCTCCCTGGACTGACCTATCCCCTTCCTAACTCCCTACCTACACTCACCTTTCCTGGCCCCATCCCCGCCTCTTCGACCTGTTTGTTTCTTCTCCACCTATCCTCTCCTCTACCCCTCTTCTATCCGCCTCCCACTCTCTCCCTATTTATTTCAAAACCCCCTTCCCCTCCCCCTTTTCTGATGAAGGGTCTAGGCCCGAAACGTCAGCCTCTCTGCTCCTATGATGCTGCTTGGCCTGCTGTGTTCATCCAGCCCTGCACCTTGTTGTCTCGGATTCTCCAGCATCTGCAGTTCCTACTATCTCTGATGTGATAATAAGGCCTGGTATGTGGGGTAGGGGGCTGGGAGAGTTGGAATTCTCTCGCAGAAATGAGAATTTAGGAGAGTTTAGGCCCTAAAATTATTGAACTCGATATTGAGTCCAGAGGGCTGCAGGGTCTCCAAGCGGAAAATTAGGTGTTGTTCTTCCAGCTTGTGTTGACCTTTGCTGGAACACTGCAACAAGCCAGAGACAGAGATGTTAGCCAGACAACAGGTAGCTCAGGATCTTTTTTTGTGAGCAGAACGTAGATATTCTGTGAAGTGGTCACCTAATCTACACTTCGTTTTCCCAACGTACAGGAGACCACATTGTGAGCAGCGACTGCAGTAGACTAGATTCTGGGAAGTGCAGATGAAGCGTTGCCTCACTTGGAAAGTATGTTTGGGGCACTTGGATAATAGGGAGGGAGAAGGTAAATGGGCAGGTGTTGCACCTTCACCGGTTGCAGGGGAAGGTGCCGTGAACATTTTGTTCAGTTTAACCAATTTTTCTAATGAACCCGTTCAGAGATGTCATTCCACGCCTGTGCAGTAGCAGGACTTGAACCGTGGACTCAAAGTCCAGGCTGAGGGACACTAGCACTGCGCCACAAGAGATCCGTTAAAATGTTGTACAATATACTATGGAGGACCCTGACTGACATTGGAAAGTGTCCCTTCATTGAATGCGAGGACCACAATGTGAACAGGAACTGAAGTCAGCATTACCCTTCAGGCACCCGGGGTCATTTTGACCAATTTAATACCACCCCTTCATATAAGCCTTAAAATATATATTAACATCCTCTGGGACAGAGGCAATAAAAGATCTCCTGAGTTTCTCCAATCCTTTCTGTTTTTATTAGAAAATGTTAACGTTGAGTGGTGTCATGATGGAAATCAGCCACACTACTCATGAAGTCATCACAAAGTTAAAGAATTAAAG
The DNA here is from genome assembly GCF_021869965.1 of Rhincodon typus. Classification (NCBI taxonomy): domain Eukaryota; kingdom Metazoa; phylum Chordata; class Chondrichthyes; order Orectolobiformes; family Rhincodontidae; genus Rhincodon; species Rhincodon typus. The sequence continues at coordinate 86,189,938 of NC_063339.1, forward strand.
TTAGCAGAACCCCCAAACTACCCGAGTTTTCGTACTCTCGTTGATAGACGAAGTCGCTACACCAAAGAAGAATTCCTGTTTTTCACAAGTAATCAGATTCTGGAGGTGAGTTCTGAGGAAGGGTCACCAGACCCGAAATGTTAACTCTGATTTTTCTTCACACATGCTGCCAGACCAGTTGAACTTTTCCAGCAACTGTTTTTGATCAGATTCCTGGTGCAGGTAAACAGTTTAACTAATTCAAAAACTCTACAACTTAAAACTCTCAGCTCCCCTTCTACACAAAGGCAAACATGAACATGGAGAGAAAAATACACGTGGGTGGAGAGAAAAATTGGAAAATCAGTTCCAGTCTTTGTTCACAAGATTTATGACTTGGATGCAAGGAGAGCAGGTGCTGTACTCAAATTTGTAGATGACACTAAAATAGGTGCAAAAGTAAGTTGTAATAATGGAATAAAAATTTACAAATAAATATAGATAGGTCAGTTGAATAGTCCAAAATTTGTCAGATGGAATCTAATGTAAAGTTATCCATTTTTGTCAGAAGTATAGAAAGGCAACTTACTGTCTCAGTGCAGAGAACCTTCAGAGTGCTTTGATGTCGAGCAATCTGGGTGTCCTCATGCATGAATTTCAGAAAACTAATATGCAGGTGCTGCAGGTAATAAGGAAGGCAAATGGAATTTTGGCATTTATTGGAAAAGTAATAGTGCATTGAAGTACAAAAGTGTTGTTGTAACCATACAAGCTTTGTGTGATACCGCATATGGAATATCACAAACAAATTTTGGTCCCATTGATTGAGGAGGGATATAAATTGCATAGGACACAGTTCAGAGGAGATTAATTCCAGAGATGAGGGGTTTGTCTTATGAGGAGAGACTGAGCACTTTAAGCCTGTACTTTGTAGAGTTTTCCCCAGTGTGAGCTCGCTGGTGTATCAACAGGGTGAAATATTCACCGAATTTCTTCCCACGCATGCAGTGGGTGAAAGGCCTCTCTCCAATGGCAGCACACTTCTGTTTCTGCAGGGCAACCAAGAATTCATTCCCACATTCAGAGCAAGTGAACAGCCACACATCGACGAATACAACTCACGTTTGGACATTGAGCAGTTTTTCCGCCGCCTCCGTGCTTACTTCTTTAACCGTGAGCCTAACCCTCCCTCTACTGACCCCTTCTCCCGCCTCCAACACACTCCCTCCTCCTGGACACCACCCCAAGGCCTCCTACCCTCCCTTGACCTCTTCATCTCTAATTGCCATTGAGACATCGATCGCCTCAAACTCTCCACCCCTCTCACCCACTCCAACCTCTCGCCCACAGAACGTGCAGCCCTCCGCTCCAATCCCAACCTCACCATAAAACCCACGGACAAGGGAGGCGCAGTTGTAGTATGGCGCACTGACCTCTACATCGCCGAGGCCAGACGCCAGCTCTCTGACACCTCCTCCTATCGCCCCCTTGATCATGACCCCACCCCCGAGCACCAAACCATCATCTCCCAAACTATCCACAACCTCATCACCTCAGGTGACCTCCCACCCATAGCCTCTAACCTCATCATTCCCCAACCCCGCACCACCCGCGTCTATCTCCTTCCCAAAATCCACAAACCTGACTGCCCTGGTCGACCCATTATCTCCGCCTGCTCCTGCCCCACCGAACTTATCTCCACCTATCTTGACTCCATTTTCTCCCCTTTGGTCCAGGAACTCCCTACCTATGTCCGTGACACCACCCACGCTCTCCACCTCCTCCAAAACTTCCAATTCCCCAGTCCCCAACACCTCATCTTTACCATGGATGTCCGGTCCCTATACACCTGCATTCCCCATGCAGATGGCCTAAAGGCCCTCTGCTTCTTCCTGTCCCGCAGGCCCGACCAGTCCTGCTCCACTGACACCGTCATTTGCTTAGCCAAACTCGTCCTCACCCTCAACAACTTCTCTTTCAATTCCTCCCACTTCCTACAGACAAAGGGGGTGGCCGTGGGTACCCGCATGGGCTCAAGTTATGCCTGCCTCTTTGTAGGATACGTGGAACAATCCGTCTTCCAAAGCTACACTGGCCCTATCCCCCACCTCTTCCTCCATTATATTGATGACTGTATTGGCGCTGCCTCATGCTCCCACGAGGAGCTCGAACAGTTCATCCACTTCACTAACACCTTCCACCCCAACCTTAAGTTCACCTGGACCATCTCTGATATCTCTCTCTCCTTCCTGGACCTCTCTGTCTCCATTTCTGGCATCCACCTGGAAACCGATATCCATTTCAAACCTACCAACTCCCACAACTACCTAGAATACACCTCCTCTCACCCACCTTCCTGCAAAAAGGCCATCCCCTATTCCCAATTCCTTTGCCTCCGCCGCATCTGCCCCCGAGAGGAGGCATTCCACTCCCGGACATCCCAGATGTCTTCTTCTTTCAAGGACCGCAACTTCCCCTCCACAGTGGTCGAAAATGCCCTCGACCGTGTCTCCCGCATCTCATCCCTCACACCCCCTACCCGCAATAACAACCAAAACAGAATCCCCCTCGTCCTCACGTACCACCCCACCAACGTCCGAATCCAACACATCATCCTCCGACATTTCCGCCATCTGCAATCTGACCCCACTACCGAAGACATTTTTCCCTCCCCACCCTTATCTGCTTTCCAGAGGGACCACTCTCTCCGTGACTCCCTTGTCCACTCCATACTCCCCTCCAGTCCCACCACACCCAGCACTTTTCCCTGCAACCGAAGCAAGTACTACACCTGCCCCTACACCTCCCCCCTCACCCCCATCCCAGGCCCTAAGCAGACCTTCCACATCAAACAGATGTTCACCTGCACATCTGCTAATGTGGTATACTGTATCTGCTGTTCCCGTTGTGGCCTCCTCTACATCGGGGAAACCAAGCGGAGGCTTGGGGAACGCTTTGCGGAACACCTACGCTCAGTTCGCAACAAACAACTACACCTCCCAGTCACGAACCATTTCAACTCCTCCTCCCACTCCTTGGACGACATGTCCATCCTGGGCCTCCTGCATTGCCACAATGACACCACCCAAAAGCTGCAGGAACAGCATCTCATATTTCGCTTGGGAACCCTGCAGCCCAAGGGTATCAATTTGGACTTCACAAGCTTCAAAATCTTCCCTCTCCCAACCGCATCCCAAAACCAGCCCAGCTAGTCCCCGCCTCCCTAACCATTCCTCCCACCTCACGCCCCACCCCCATCTCTACCTACTAACCTCATCCCGCCTCCTTGACCTGTCCGTCCTTTCTGGACCGACCTATCGCCTCCCTACCTCCCCACCTACGCTCACCTTTACTGGCTCCATCCCTGCCTCTTTGACCTGTCTGTTTCCTCTCCACCTATCTTCTCCTCTATCCATCTTCTATTCGCCTCCCCCTCTCTCCCTATTTATTTCAGAATCCCCTTCCCCTCCCCCATTTCTGAAGAAGGGTCTAGGCCCGAAACGTCAGCTTTCCTGCTCCTCTGATGCTGCTTGGCCTGCCGTGTTTATCCAGCTCTACACCTTGTTATCTCAGATTCTCCAGCATCTGCAGTTCCTACTATCTCTGAATGGCCTCGCAGTTGGGCGTGGTGACACTTTGACCCCCGGTAGACCAATGAAAAAAAGCGGGTGCTTTTGTTCTCCAGCCAATCACAGTGTGAAATGGGTTCCGCCCCAGCTACTCCGTGCATATGCACAGAAATCCTCCCACGTTCTGCACATGTGCACTTCCGGCATTCCCCCACACACGTGTAGCCTGTGCCTCAGGGATTGTGGGAGTTGTAGTCCCCATGAAGCCACTGGAGCCTTGTCTCTGGAAGATGTATAAAAATGGTGGGGCGGAGTGTGGTGAGAACAGATTTTCCCATTCAGGATATGTGGGCCATCACTCGATTTAACTGACACATGCAGTTAGGCAAACAGATTTCTGACGTAAGGAATATAGATTCAGCCAATTGTGCGGCGGGGAAATGAATAAAGGAACGCAGATTTAAACCAGCGATGAGAAGAAACATACTTGTCTCAATGTCAACACAGTGTGGAGCTGGAGGAACACAGCAGGTCAGGCAGCATCAGAGGAGCAGGAAAGTTGATGTTTCGGGTTGAGACCCTTCTTCAGAATTGGGGAGGGGGAAGGGAGCTGGGAAATAGAAGGAGGAGGGGTGGGGCTGGGGGAAAGTAAGTGGGATGGTGATAGGTGAATGCAGACAGGGAGTGGTAGGGATTGATCAGTGGGGAGGGTGGCGCGGATAGGTGGGAGAGAAGATGGACAGGTTGTGTCAGGTGAAGGAGGCGAGAGGGAGGTTGGTTGGGCTGGAGGAAGGTAGGTGCGATGGTGATAGGTGGGTGCAGGTAGGGGGTAGTGGGGATTGGTCGGTGGGAAGGGTGGGGCAGATAGGAGGGGCAGAAGATCGACAGGTTGTATCAGGTGAAGGAGGCGGGGATGAGAGGGAGGTTTGGACATGGGATGAGGCTGAGGTTGGGGAGATTATAAACCTGATGAATTCTATGTTCAGGCCATTGGGCTGTAAGCTCCCGAGGTGGAATATCCGGAGACAATCCAACCCGAAGTGTCAACTTTCCTACTCCTCTGATGCTGCCTGACCGGCTGTGTTCCTCCAGCTCAACACTATGTTGACTCTAACTCCAGCATCTGCAGTTCTTGCTATCTCCATTCTTGTCTCAAAGTGTTGTGAATCTGTGGAATTCACTACCTGAACTTTTTGGATGCTATGATTCTGGATGAAATATAGTGAATGCCAGCACTGAGCAAATTTAGTGAAGAGATACAGATTTTTTAATTTGTAATGAGTTAAAGGGTGATAGATAGCGGACAGTAAAATCCAGCTGAGGTTGATCTGATTTCAGTCAGTATCATATTAAATGGTAGAGCAGGCTGAAATGGCTGAATTGAATCCTCCTGCTCCCGATGCTTATGTTTTTATGTTAAGCGATTGTGAAGATAAACCTGAAAATCAGCAGCTTCACCGAAGGAGATTTTGGGAAAAAGCAGGATAGTCAGAAGGATTAGGATTCCAAACTTAGATAATGAGAAAGAACGTGCGAGATGGTGATTTATATTTTTAGACTGAGCAGTATATTTGTTGTGTCCAGAATAATCTGTTATGAACCTCTTTCTTGTACTTTTATGATGTCTTTTATTAAATCCTATCCTTCTCTTGAACAGTTACTGGGAATTGAGAATGATTTTCTTTCACTCTCGTGTTGTGGGTTCTGAAATTCAATTGAACAGTTCAATATGGGTTTCACAATCCCTGACATTGGTGTGGCAGGTGGTATTTGCTGAGGTGAGTGGCTGGGATGCACAGGTTTTCATGTGCTCCTCCCTGTTTTAATACTTGTTCTTCATCTGGGACTGTTTTTCAATGATGTTGCCTAGTGGATGAAAAATGAGGGGCCATAGATAGATCCTTGGAGGACACCCTAGGAATTGGGTTCAGGGAATCAGAAGTGGGTCAAATAGACAAGATGAGCACTGATCAGGCATGACAGAGATAGGAGGGAAATGGAGAATAATACGAGTTGGGGTTCAAGCAAAAACTTTAGAGGCAGTTTGGCCTGGTGAACATGGGGGAGGGTCGCAGCAGATGTAACTGATCAGGGGGTCTTACTCTGAGTGACAGAGTCCATCAGCTCCTCACTTGCTAACCTTGAGAATGGAGGAGATGGAGAATGCCCTTCAATTTGGAACGGGAATGGACCATTCAGCCCCTGAGCCTGCTCCACCTTTCCATTGGATTATGGCTGATCATTTATTTCCTACCGTATTCCCATTTCCCGTTATGTCATTCATCTCAGGAGTCTATTGCTTTATGATTGAACATCCTCAATAATTGACCTTCTATGAAGGTCAGGGTCCAGAATTCCAATGAGAATTCCATCTGAGTGAAAAGGTCCTCCTCACCTTGGTCTTAAATGGCCTACTCCTTATTCTGAGATGATCTCCCCTGGTTCTAGACTCAACACCAAAGGGAGAAATTCAATCAACACCCATACTGAAAGGATCTTTGAAGTTTCAATGAGTTCGCTGCTTATCCTCCAAGTGATATAATCCCAGTTGATGGTAATAATGCAGAACTTAAATCTCAGAGTGAAATCTGGCTTGATAGGTCATACATTTTACTTTTGAAATTTAGTTAGAATGATGGTTAGTCACTGGACATTTTCATATGAGGCTGCCAATGTTCTTTCACTAAAACAGCAAAAGTCCATTGCACTAAAGAGAAAATAGGCCCTGTATGTATGTGGCAATTTTGAAAGACCTTAACATAAGCAGCCATTGAATCCATTTTCCCAGCAACATCCTTTACAAATGCTCAATCTCAGTGAAGTATCACTCCTTTCATTTTTTATTTATTCATGTGATGTGGGTGTTGCTGGTTCTGCTGGCATTTATTACCCAACCATAATGCCCAGAAAAAAGTGATGGGAAACTGCCTTCTTGAATGTTTGCTGTCCGTGGGGTGTCGGGTCACCCACAGTGCTATTAGGAACAGAGTTCCATATTCTTGACCCAGCGATGGTGAATAAAAAGTGATTTCGTTCCAAGTCACAGTGCAGTATGCGTTGAGAGAGAAGTTACATTAAGTGTTGTTCCCATGCATCCACTGTCTTTGTCAGTGTTCAAGGTCATGAGAAGGTTGTTTTAGAGCAGCCTTGGTGAATTATTGTAGTGCAGCTTGGAGATGGCACATACTTTTGCAACTGTGCATCTGTGGTGATGGAATGAACGTTGGAGCTTATTGTTGGGCTGCCAATCCAGCAGACTTCTGCATTTTTGCAAATCACATACCTAAGTAATTTTTACAGTCCACCTTTATGTTTCCTGTGAGCTTTTATACATTTTCTCTTTTCCCCTTTCATCAATTTTTGGGCCATCCTTTGTTGGGTTATATATTATTCCCGAATCCCTGGTTTCTCGCTTTTTCTTGCAACTTTACCAACAACTTCCTTTAATCCAGAGTAACCTATCAGTCCTTTCGTCAACCGTAGCTGATTTAATTTTCCTGCTGCGTATTTCTGTCTTCAAGAAATACATAATTGTTCTAACCATCTGATACTTATTCAAATACTCACTATTACCGGTATACTTTCAAATCATTTTGTGTATTTTGCCAATACATCACAGCCAACTCGCCACTCCATCGTTTCCACTGTTCAGATTGAGACCATAATTCCATAATGAACTATATCACTTTCAAACTTGATTAAAATGCCACATTATGTTCAATATTTAACAAAGGCTCCTTGACAGAAAGGTTATTAATGATCCTTCTCTTCACAGAATACTCAACCTAAAATGTAAATCAGAAATGCTTCAGTACAAACTGCAGAAATTCACTTTCCACAACATTCGTGCTGACTCGGTTCACCCAGTGTGTATGGGAATTGAAGTTATCTGTTATTATTGTATTACGTATATTAAGTGGACGTCTAGTTGTCTGCCTGATATTTAAAAAGAATTGTTTGGGATATTTAATAGGTTCAGTAGACTGTATGTTCAATGCAAAATCCAAATAATTATCTTTAGCTATAGAATTATCACCTAAAGTTGGGCTGGATGTTTTAACGTGTTTATAACCTGGATATAATTAACAGCAAATTACAGCTCCTGAAATCACCCCTGGACTTGCTGCAGTCTCTGCAGGTGAGCCATGATGTGGGATTTCTGAGTAAATCCTTTCCCACATTCAGTGCAGATGAATAGCCTCTCTCCAGTGAGAGGCAGTGTGAACTTGCTGGTGACAGTCAGTTGAGATGATCATCTGAACCCAATCCAACAGTGAGTGCATCTGAACAGTCTCTCACTGGTATGACCACTGTTCATTCGGTATCAGTTCCGCAGAGCTTTTAAAACACTTCCCTCAGTCTGGACATTTAAAAGGCCTCTCATTGGAGTGAACACGTTGATGGCGTATCAGATCCCAGGACCTTGCATAGCACTTTCCACAGTCTGGACATTTAAAAGGTTTCTTCTCAGTGTGAACTCACTGGTATGTCAGGAGTTGGATTTTCTGAGTAAATCCCTTCCCACACACTGAGCAGGTGGACAGTCTCTCTCCGGTATGAGTGCACTGGTGTATAGTGAGACCAGATGACCATCTGAACCCTGTCCCACAGTGAGAGCACCTGAATGGTCTATAGTTCGTGTGAACACTTTGGTGTAACTTCAGCTCCCCAGAACTTTTATAACTCCTCCCACAGTCTGATCATTTGAAAGGTCTCTCTTCAGTGTGAACTCGCTGGTGTGCCTTGAGCTGGGATGATGCACAAAATCCCTTTCCACACTCAATGCAGGTGAATGGTCTCTCCCCAGAATGAACTCGCTGATGCTTCAACAGGGTGGAGGACTGAATGAATACCTGCCCACATTCAGAGCAGATGAACGACCTATCCCCAGTGTGAAGAAGCTGGTGTAGAGTTAGTTGGGATGATCTCTTGAACCCGTTTCCATAGTGAGAGCACCTGAATGGTCTCTCATCAGTGTGAACACGGTGATGGACGATCAGCTCCCTGGAACCTTTAAAGCGCTTCTCACACTCTGAACATTTAAACGGTCTCTCGTCAGTATGAACACGTTGATGGGACTGCAGATAGTGTGAACTTTTAAAGTATTTCCCACAGTCTGTACATTTAAAAGGTCTCTTCTCAGTATGAACCTACTGGTGTGACTTGAGGTGGGATGACCGAGTGAATCCAATTCCACATTCAGAGCAGATGAATGGCCTCTCCCCGGTGTGTATATGCTGTGAACAATATGAGTTGAGATGATCACTTGAAGCCAGCCCCACAGTCAGAGCACTTGCACCGTCTCTCCTCAGTATGGGCACGCCGATGGGACATCAGATCACTGGAACTTTTATAGCACTTCCCACAGTCTGGACATTTAAAAGATCTCTGCTCACTGTGACTTGCTGGTGTTTCAGCAGGGTGGATAACTGAGCGAATCCCCTCCCACAAAGGGAGCAGATGAATGGCCTCTCCCCAGTGTGAACACGTTGGTGAATTTCCAGCGCAGAGCGGCAATTGAATCCTTTCTCACAGTTCACGCATTTCCATGGCATCTCTCCAGTGTGACTGCATTTGTGGTTCTTGAGGACAGTTGATTGGCTGAAGCCTTTTCTGCACACAGACCATGTGTATTTGTTCTCCTCACAGTGAATGGTGCTTTTATCTTCCATGTTTAAAATCTGTTGATAGTTCAGTTGTGATAAATTGGGTGACTCCATCAGATCTAGGTGTGATGCTTGGTTTCAATATCCTGACTTCAAATCCTCCTCTTTGCATACCCTATTAATCAATTTAAACAGAAAAACTGAATGAGAGAGAAGCCACAAAGACATAAATTCAGGTTGTGAAATTGTCCTGAGTGAACCAGACAGTATATAGGTTTGGCATTTTGGATAAGTGACCATGAAAGTAGCTGGATTGTCATAGAGACTGAACTGAAGCTATCAATCAGGTCAGTTCTGGGCATGCTCAAGACAATAGGACCTTTATGGAGTGAGAAAGAAAAGAGAGACGTGGTGATAAAGTCGGATAGGTTGGGGGGAAAGGAAGGGGAACTCTATGTATATAAACTTGTGCAGAAATTTGACAGGATTTTTCACTAGCTGAAAGACTCAGGGTAGCAAAACTACGTAAATGTCATCACCACCAAGTTACCCTCCAAGACGAACTGTCCTGACCAGTTTGACATACAACAGTGGAGGATCAGAGACTTCCTTCAATCAACTATTAGGAGGATAAAAGTCAGTGCCTTCAGTCCTTGTTGCAAACTCCATTCCCCAGCCGCCGACTGAATCTCTCTCCCTGGGAACTGTCTAGCGCTGAAACAGACTGTTCAGGACTTTGGTGCCATATTTCACCCCAAACTGAAAATCCAACCGCATGTCCGTACCATCAGTAAAACCACCTATTTCCACCTCAATATCATCACCGATTTCGCTCCAGTCTCAGCTCATCTGTTTCTGAGACTCATCCCTTCCCTTATTATCTGTAGACGTCAATAATAACGCCTCACACATTCACCCGCCCTGTAATTGAGATCAACCGCCCTCCCCCCACTCACACTAACTCGTGCTGACCAATCTCCAGTGACATCACAATATTCTCCCACAGGACGGTCGCGCAAGCGCTCTACTGCCCTTTGACCCTATAAATATGGCACCCATGAA
>NC_063339.1:86200653-86213838 GCF_021869965.1 Rhincodon typus
CTAGGCCCGAAACGTCAGCTTTCCTGCTCCTCTGATGCTGCTTGGCCCGCTGTGTTCATGCAGCTCTACACCTTATTATCTCAGATTCTCCAGCATCTGCAGTTCCTACTACGTCGGAAGTATGTTGTGGGAGAACGAGGCAATCCTCCCTAACAAGGAAAGTCAGGGCGGCTCTCTTGCAACGCGGTGCTAGTGTCCCTCTTGGACCGAGAGGCCTGGGTTCAATTTCCACCTGTTGCAGGCCCGTGTAATAGTATCTCTGAACATGTTGATTATGAAAAACAAGGAAAGTCAAGGGAAGTTTGGCTGACTGCAGAAGGCAGAGGTTGGGGACAAACGGGTCTTTAACCTGATGGTAACGACTGACGAAGAAGAATCCGCAGAAGTCAGTGTTGAGACCTCAACCATTCACATTATACATTAATGGTCTGAATGAAGGAATTGAGTGGCATTGGGCAACGGCGTGGCAGATGAAATAAAAATGTGAGATAGTGTGAGGTTTAGCTCTTTGGCTGGAAGACTAGAGGCATGGACTATTTTCTAAGTAGGGAAAGACTTTGGAACTGTGAAGCACAAAGGGAATTAGGAGTCCTAGTTTAAGCTTCTCTGAAAGTTAACATGTATGTTCAGTTGATAGTTAGAAAGGCAAATGTGATGTTAGGATTCATTTCAAGAGAGCTAGATAGAATAGCAGAGACATACAGCTGAGGCTGTACAAGGCTCTGGTCAGACTGTGTTAGGGATATTATGAGCATTTTTGGGACTAGTATCTAAGGAAGGATGTGTTGGCATTGGATATTTACAGGAATGATCCCGGTGATGTAGGGCTTGTCATATGTGGAGCTGTTATAGAGTCATATAGAGTTGTTTACTTGTACAGCACTGAAACAGACTCTTTTTTTTCCAAGTTGTCCATGCAGACCAGATATCCTAAATTAATCTAGGCCCATTTGCCAGCATTTAGCCCACACCCCTCTAAAACCTTCCTAGTCATATACCCACTCAGTGCCTTTTAAATGTTGTAATTTTACCAGCCTCCACCCCTTCCTCTGGCAGTTCATTCCATGTTTGTACCACCCTCTGTGTGGAAAAGCTGCCCCTTAAGTCCCTTCTTTATCTTTCCCCTCAATTCTTAAACCTATGTGCTCTAGTGTTGGACCCCCCCTAACCTGGGGAAAAGAACTTGAATATTCACCCTCTCCACCCCCTCTTGATTTTATAAACCTGTATAAGGTTACCTCTAAATCTCTGCTGTAGGGAGAATAGCTCCAGCCTATTCAGCCCTTCTCTATAGCCCAAGCCCTCCAGCTCCGGCAATATCCTCGTAAATCTTTTTTACACCTTTTCAAGTTTAACAGTATTCCAAAAGTGACCTAACCAATTTAGGACTCTGGGTACTTGACGTTTGGAAGGATGAGTGGAGAATCTTATTGAAACATAAATGATACTGAGAGGCCTGGACAGATAGGATGTGGATAAAAATTTTCTTTGTAGGAGAGACTAGAACCCAAGGGTACAGCCTCAGTGTGCAATAAGGACATGTTATATCTGAGAGAACGTGGACATCTTCAGCTAGAGGGAACTGATTGTCTGATTGAGTGACAAATAAACTCCATGAGAACCTCACTTTTTGGAGTTGAGAATGGAAGCTGTATAAGGCTCTGGTCAGACTACATTTGGAATATTGTGAGCAGTTTTGTGCCCCAATTCTAAGGAATGATGTGTTGGCATTGGAGGTTTACAAGAATAATCCCAGTGATGAAGGGCTTATCATACGAGGAGGACTTGCAGACATTGGGTCTGTGCTCAAAGGAGTTCAGAAGGATTAGTGAGAATCCCATTGAAACATACAGAATACAGGGAGGCCAGGATAGAGTGGATGTGGAGAAGATCTTTCCATGAGTAGGACAGACTGGAATCCGAGGGTACAGCATCAGAGTGAAAGAACAACACTTGCAGAACTGAGATATGGAGGAATTTCTTCAGCCTGAGCGTGGTAAATCTATTGAACTCTTTGCCGCAGAAGGCTGTGGATGCCGAGTCATTCAGTGTTTTTAAGATATACTGGTTCTTGATTTGTAAGGGTTTATGGGAAGAAGGGAGTAGAATGGAGTTGAGAAACAGATTAACTGAATGGTGGACCCGATATATTATTGCCTTATGATCTGCACACTCGGTTTCATTTGAAAATCAAAAATGGGGAAAGGCATAGCAGCAAAGTAATAAATTCATGGTCATTGTTTGAGATTGAACTTTTCAGAATGAACACTTCCCAACACCAATACGAACTGTCCCCCTCTCTGTGCACTGAGCATTACTTCAATCAGGCATCCACCAATAGCTCCCAGCCTGGATTAATATTCAGCATGGTCTTATTTTGTGGTCTGCACTCCTTTTCAGACAAGAGCATACTTTGCAGCAGAGATGGGTTGTGAAACAACAATCAGCTTTATTGAGACAAAGTCAGTAGAATTTTATGTGCTGTCAGGCAAATGTCAGTGATAAAGTCAGATACTTGGTTTACTTGGAACAAAAACAGAATTTGCTGGAAAAGCTCAGCAGGTCTAGCAGCATCTGTGAAGAAAACGTCAGAGTTAACGTTTCGGGTCTGGTAAGCCTTCCTCAGAACTTGGTTTTAATTAGGTTATACTGCTTGTATTGATAACTAAATAGCGGAGCACTAAAATGACTTCTCGTAGCTTTTGCAGTCTCCGTCTTCAAGCTCTTTTTCTCTTGGGTCGCCACTTTGTGATTCTGGTTGCTCTCCTCTGCATCAACATTTCTTGAAGTTTTTTTTAAAATCCTTGTTATTATCTGAATAACCTCGCCGCGTGCTCAGTTATGGCTCATATGAACAGCAGTCAGTTCACTTAACCACGTGGTGTTCTGCATATTCGTCGTTATTCTGTTTTCCTGGTCCCTCAGAGCTGCTACATCTGTTGTCATTTATTTCACTAACATTTCACTGTTCGCTAACAAAGCGGGTTCAAGAGTTATCTTTATCTTTCAGCTGCAGGAAGCATTTTCAAACCTGACTTAAAATCCCAGGATCTCCAGCTTGACATCTTTCCGATCTATTTTCTAAGGTTTGTTTATCTACTGTACTGCAAATGCAAGGTTCTAGTGACAACCTGTTAGCTTCTAATAATCAAATTAAATGTTAAAGCTTATCTTGCTGTCAACCTAGTAAAATTGCGCATGAAGCCAGTAAAAGTGGGAGCTGGACCTGAGAATGGACAAGGATTGGAAGTAGTTCCAATCCTTACATTTCATCTGTCTATTTAAAAAGGAAACTGAATATTTTGTCAAACACCTCCCCACCCGCACAATGCGTGCACACATTTGATCAATTACAGTTTGTAGTGTTGATCCTTCCAATTGCTTCTACCTGGTGTATCCTGTAGGATTCAGCAGAGGCGGAGACTATCTTCTCAAGTTCCTGTTCTCACCGCTCAGATGATTTTGGTCTTCACCCAGAGTTTCAGACCCCCAGTGGGTCTCAGTAAAGACTGTTCCACCACTCCTTGTGCAGGGCTAGACACAGCTATTGTGGGGCAGGGTGTTGTGATGGGATATAGACGTGCTTAATAGAAACCGAAAGAACTGTGGATGCTGTAAATCAGGAACAAAAACAAAGCTGCTGAAAAAGCTCAGCAGGTCTGGCAGCATCTGTGAAGGAAAACACAGAGTTAACGTTTCAGGTCCGGTGACCCTTCCTCAGAACTGATAGTGGCTGGGAAAACGTCAGTTTATATGCAGAAAATAGAGAGGTGGGTGGGGTAGGGAGTAAACGATAGGATACAGCCCAAAGAGAGAGGAAGATAGCTGGATAGACAAAGGAGTTGCTAACTATCAGGCTGGGAGGGTGAGTAGTTGTTAATGGGGACTGTTACTGACTAACAGGGGGTGTGTAATGGCAGGCTATGTGGTAACAAGGTCTGGTGTGTGGGATAGGGGGCTGGGACATGGGAGAGTTTAGGCCCTAAAATTATCGAGTCCAGAGGGCTGTAGCGTCCCCAAGCGGAAATTTTTGTTCCTCCAGCTTGCGTTGGGCTTCGCTGGAACACTGCAGCAAGCCAGAGACATAGATGTTGGCCAGGGAGCAGGGTGGTGCGTTAAAGTGGGAGGCAACAGGTAGTTCAGGGTTTTTTTTGCGAGCAGAACGTAGATGTACTGTGAAGCGGTCGCCAAGACTACGCTTCGTGCTTTGTCAGGTACTCCCTCGGTTTGGAGGTGAAAATAGTGAGAAGGGGGAGAGTTTTGTACAGAATTAACACTTCCTCGTCCCCCTCCTGTAGCAGCATCTCATCATAGCCCAAACTCTACCACAGATCTGTTTGGTGGAATTCAGTGTCGTTTTATAAGCCCACGGATGCAAGATCTGTCACTCTGTTTAAGGCAGCAGCAATCTCCTGTAGTCATGGCTTGCACGGACCCATTGAAGTACCATGCTTCAAGCTTCATGAGGTAGCCATAATCTCTATGACATACAGACTCTGGAACCTCCTCTGACCCTATGCACTCTCTGCACTCCTCCAATTCGCTTTTCTATGTTCCCTTTTCGACCCACCTCCTGATTGGAGCTGCCGATGATTTGCAATTCCCTCCCTAAAACTCTCTGTCCTCCTGTAAGGTGTATCTTAAAATCGATCTCTTTAATCAACGTTTCGATCGTCTGTGAAGCACCTTAGTGGATTTGACAACGTGAAAGATTCCATAGAATGCAATTAGTTGTTGTTAATGCCGTGTATTAGGAGAAGCATGAATGACACATTCCTTCCCCGCCTCAGAATGAACGCTCACGCCTCGAGATAACGAACGACAGCAAAAAAAAGCTGCGTATGCTCCAGCTCGTTTTTGCGCCCGAGTGATTGATGTCAGCACGGGACCAATAGGAGGTAAGAGGGCGGCCGGAGGACCGGACATCGAATCAGACTTTCCAACCAATCAGTGAACGAGGGGCTGGACTAAAGAAGGGTCTAGGCCCGAAACGTCAGCCTTTCTGCTCCTACGATGCTGCTTGGCCTGCTGTGTTCATCCAGCTCTGCACCTTGTTGTCATGTGATCGTCCTCGCGCGCAGTGCTGTATCGTTGTGACCAAGATTTGGGAGTGTGTGGAAAGTGCAGGGCACGGTAAAGAAATATACAGCAGAAAGCAGGAGGGAAATGGTGCTAGTATGAACTGATAGGTTTCACAAAAACTTGGTGCATGTCGGAAAGCACAAATTTAAAACTCCCAGTCCCGTGTTTGCAGCAAACGGGAAAATATCTCCGATAGCGATATGCCCGGTGTCCGCCGCCATCTTTATTGGGGGCAATGATCCGCGGGACACATGCGCGGCAGCCAATTTCGTGGTTGTTGAGCGGGGAGGGGGGCGAGCATCAACAGGACGCATGCGCAGCGTTCCCCGCTAGCCGTGGATTTACGCATACCAAATTTAAACCAAGAGAAATGTTTGTTTCTTTTGGATTTCTTAACAGCTAACACTGGTCTGATTCACCACTGTACTTTCTGATTACATCTTTGCGAATATCTAACTTCCTCAGTCTCTAATAATGTGTATATTAGCTCTGTTTAGTAATTTACTATTACTTCCACAGACCTTTTGTAAACGAGTTTTCCACTGTTGCCAACCCCTGACCACGTACGCTGTCTTTCCAGATTCATTTTCCCCACAGTGTCTTTCACAGTCTGGAATTCTTTTTCCAATGAGAGTCCATTTCCCTTCAGTTTCTGACTATAAAATTCTGAACCATTTTCATTCCCTGCAATTCATTTTGCACTCCCTGAAACATGACATCTGTTTCTTCCTCCAGCGATACCATTGCCAAAGCCTTGTTGCCTGTGGAAAAGGTGATGTTTGACCTTCTTGTACTGCTGCAGTTCGTGCGGTAAAGGTGCTCCCACAATGCGGTTAGGTAAGAAGTTACAGATCATTCACTCAACTATAGTGAAGTGTTGATGATATATGTCCAAATCAGCAAGTTTATATTTTCATTATGTTTATCATTTCACAAAAATATTATCAAGAAACTTTTGACATAAGGCCACAGATGTAAATATTAGGTCAGGTGACCAAAAACATTACCAAACAAGCAGGTTTTCAAGAATATCTTACATGAGAAAAGCAGAACTGAGAGGTTTGGGGTGGGAATTCCAGGCAGAGTTGCCTTGGCAACTGTAGAAATAGCCACCAATGGTGAAGCAATGAATAAATGCATTGCTGGAGTCTGAAACTAAATGAGTTGCCAAGGTCTCAAAAGTTACGTGGTGCAGGATATAGGAATGGTCACAGCCAGGAGTTAAAACAAGTGAGAATTTTAAAAGGATTTTTCTTATAAATAGGAGCCTTTGTAATTCAGGAAGCACAGCTGTGATGGGTGAACAGGTTTTGGTACAAGTGAGCACGTGGGCAGCAGAGTTTCAGATATCTTTTGAGATTACAAGGAGGTAAAAAGTGGGAGGCTAGCCAGGAGTGTGTTTGGATAATTAAGTCTAGAGGTTACACAAGAATGGATGAGAATTTCAGTTAATGAGCTGAGGCTGGCGTGGAGTCGGGTGATGTTACTGAAGTGGAAATACATGTACCTTGTGCAGGACTGAGCTGTCACTTTCACCTCACATCTGGAATTCTTCATTGTCAATTTGTGAATTGAGTCTGTAACAAGGTCAGGAGCTGAGTAGTCCTGGCAGAACGCAAACTGAGCCCTCCTGTTTCTCAGGTGCCAGGAGGTGACATCGTCCAAAAGCCCCATGTTAGATTTCACTTGTACACTGAATTGCCCAGCTCGAGCTCACCACTGTTACTCAATTATCAAACTGTTCATCACGCTTCCAGTACTGGATGACTAAAAATTTCCTCCTGTGAAATGTTAGGATGGTTAAAACTATGGCCTTCATTTGCTGTTACAAACTACTTCCCCTCACAAAGTCCGTCCGTATCACTGGGAACTATGAGACTGAACCACACTCTTCACAATGTTACTCTCATATCCGACCCCAAGGTGAAGCTTCTGACCACACATCTACTCAATTACAAACACCAGAAATTTCAATCTCTAAAATGTTGCTTGTCTCTGCCTCACCCCAGCTCATTTGCTATTGAAACCCTCGTTCATGTCTGTGTTGCCTTAAACGTGACCATTCCAAATCTAATCTCAATACCCTGACTGTTCAAGAATCTGGTCCTACACTCTCCCATGATGGAAAACATCCCCTCAGCGTTTACCCTGTCAAAGCCCTTAATCCTATATGTTTCAAATAGGTCACCTCTCACTCTTCCAAAATCCAGTGAGTAGAGTCCCAACCTATTTAGCCTTTGCTTAGAAAGTAATGCCTGAAAACCAGGGATCATCCTAGTGAATCTTCTCTGAAATGCCTCCAATGAAGCGAAATGTTTCCTTAAATAACTGGACCAAAACTGCTCACATTACTTCAAATGTGGCCTCACCAGTGCTTTGTACAGTTGCAGTGAGACTTCCCTACTCTTATTCTACAAACACCTTGAAAAAGGGACAACATTCCATTATTCTTCCTGATTACCTTTCGCAACTCTGTGCTAACTTTCTGTATTTCCTGCAAAATTACCCCTATCCCTTTGTCCCTCGGTCTTTAAACTCTTTATTGGGCACATTGCGATCGTTGTCTTTGTCGGGTGGGCTCTTTGGAATGACTGGGAGGAGCTAGCTGCTATTGTTCAGAATGGAGACAACTTGTCCATTGAGCTGCATTAGCCTTTCCAACTCGATATCTTATTGATGAGGCAGAGCGGCAGCACAGAAGGAAAGAAAAGGAAGCAAATCCTGCTCTCTGCATCTTACTGACTCTTGAAACTTTCTGTCCCATGTATCAGATCTGCTGCTGTGTTCAATCACATGAAGTCCCAAGGCAGAAATTCACAGAAACCCACATAGTTTTCCCCCCGAATTGATTGCTTACCTCTTGTGGAGGTCAATGTGCAGCAGGAAGAATGCACAGTCATCCTGGGCCAAGAGGAGAGATGTTGTGAATTTCTACCCTGGACTGACGGTGATGGATTTTATGAACTTGTATTACAGGATATTTCAAATGGACT
This sequence comes from Rhincodon typus, assembly GCF_021869965.1. Lineage (NCBI taxonomy): Eukaryota > Metazoa > Chordata > Chondrichthyes > Orectolobiformes > Rhincodontidae > Rhincodon > Rhincodon typus. Next base: position 86,208,729 of record NC_063339.1, read on the forward strand.
TTCAGATGGGAATCTCAATAATTGTAACACCAAACTCTGACAGAATTATTCAATTCATCAGGACCTGAATATTTACATTGTGTGTGACTATTGTGTTCCTACTCATTCCCACTTGCTGTGTAAAATTTCTCCCTTAAATCACCCCACTTTCTCAATAGATCTTCCCCAAAATTTTCAATTTGTGTCCGTAATCCTTTTTATGATCAGTTGATAAGTGTACGTTTTATCATCCTAATTTTTATCTTTTGTAAACACCTCTATCAAAGCTCCCCTCGCAATCCTTTGTTACAAGGAGAACAATCTGTTTCCCCAAACACCCGATTTCCCCAATGGCTGTTTGCTGTCTATAAGGCACTCATCAGGATTGTGTTGGAACATTTTCTACTTAACTGCGTCAGTGCAGCCCCTAATAATATTAAAGAAAGTGAACATCCTCCAGAAAAAGCACTGTATCAGAGTGGTGTCCCATCCATCCCATCCACCACATCCCCCTACACCACCGAGGCACAGTGGCATCACTGCAAAAGGTAAGTCATCATTGTCCTACCTGACCGTAGGGCTGCGCTCTCATTAGCGAGTGATATCTGGTGGTGATTTAACCTGAAGATTACCACACCCCAGGCGAGGGGAGAGGTTGAGAAGGGAGTCCATCTATTGTAGATGGATATTCTCAATGTGTATCAGCTACGCCCAGGTTACATGAAATATTAATGTAAAAAACAACCCTAACCATGCAACTAAAATCCCTCTTCCTACAAACTATTCTGTTAAATCTCCTCTGCCCCCTCTCAGGGACCCTCCCATTCTTCACAATGTGTGGTGATTTCTCGTTTGCACAGACTCAGCTAGTCTCTGTTCCTGTGTGTGATGTCATCATGCTGTGTCAATCTCACTGAACCTCACTGTCTGTAAGGGTCGTAGATGCAGAAATCCTCATAACATTTAAGACATATTCAGATGCAAACTTGTGATGCCAAAGCAGAGAACTCTATGGGCCAAGTGCTGAAAATTAGATTTGAATAGTTAGGTGGTCGTTTTTAACTGAAACAGACTTGATGGTCCACAGAGCTTTTTTCTGTACTGTAGACCTCCGAGACATGAAGCCAGTTGATAAAAGGAGATATTAGAATAGATGACTCATGATTGGTCGATGTTTTGGGAGGAAAGTGAGGTGCAGAGATGGAGCGGTCTGGGAGGAAATTCTGGAGCTGGAAGCCCAGGAAATTGAAAGTGCCACCGTCAAGTGAAGAAATAAAATGAGGTGTCATCAGAAGGATGGTATAAGAGGAAAGCACACATCGTAGAGATGAGAGAGGCTGGAGGTTGTTTGAGACAGGGAGGGCTCTGAGGCTGGTGAAGATTACAAAAGTAGGGGCAAGTGTGAGGTTGGAGGAGGTTACAGAAATAGTGAGGATTGTGAGACTGGAGGAGATTTCAGAAAAAGGAATGTTTGTGAGGGTAAAGACAATTACAGAGTTAGGGAGGGTTTTAAGGGCTGGAGGAATTTGCAGAGACAGTGAGAGTTCTGAGGCTAGGGGAGGATTCCACTGGTAGGCTGGTAGTGAGGCTGGAGGGGGATTCCCGCGAGAGGGCAGGTGGTGAGGTGCGAGGGCGGATTATCGTCCAAACAGCACAGTGGTGCACTTACAGCATGTAGACTGCTGCAGTTATAGAGGTAGTGCATGACCATTTTCTCTAAGTCAAATAAAGATGGACAATCAATCTTAGTCTGGGCAGCATAGACCACACCCCATGTACAAATTAAAATTATGGTGGGTTTCTGGTTTGGAGAGAACCACCAGAAGATCACATAATTCTCCTTGGGGCTGAATAGGTTACGCAATGATTTAGCCAAGTTGTAGATTTGTTTCCAGGATATTAGTTTGCAAAGAGGGAGAGAAATTATTAACATTGTGACAATGTTTCGTGGTATAATGTGTAGTGAAGGTCATCTAAGTTGATAATGCGATCTTGATCAATTGGGTCAATGGATTGAGGAGTGGCAGATGGAGTTCAATTTGGATAAATGCGAGGTATTGCATTTTGGTAAGATAAACAAGGATAGGACTTATACAATTGATGGTTGGGCCCTAGGTAATATTGTAAAACAGAGGTGCAGAGGTTCAGGTACATAATTCTTTGAAATTTATGTCAACAGGTAGACAAGGTGGTTAATAAGTTGTTTAGCACGTTTGCCTTCATTGCTCAGACTTTTGAGTATAGGAGTTGGGATGTCATGTTGAGGTTGTGCAGGATGTTGGTGAGGCCTCATTTGAAGTAATATGTGCAGTTCCGGTTGCCCTGTTACAGAAAGGATATTATTAAACTGGAGGAGGTTCAGAGAAGATTTGCTGGGATGTTGCCAGGAATGGAGGGCTTGATTATCAAAATAGACTGCACAAACTAGGACTTTTTCCACTGGAGCATAGGAGATTAAAGGGTGACCTTATAGAGGTTTATAAAATCATGAGGGGCATAGATTATGTGAATATCAAGGGTCTTTTCCCCAGGTTGGGGGATTGCAAGACTAGGGGGCATATTTATACAGTGAGATGAGAAAGATTTTAAAAAAGACTTGAGGGGCACCTTACTTTTACTCAGTGGCTCATGTGTGGAACGAATTTCCAGAAGAGGAGGTGGATGCAGGTACAGTCACATCATTTTATAAGACATTTATGTAAGTACATGAATAGGAAACTCCAAGTTCTAAATTGGAGTCAGGCCAACTTTGACAGTACGAGGTGAGAACTTTCAAAAGTTAATTGAGAGAGGCAATTCGCAGGTAAAGGGATGGTTGGAAAGTTGCCTTCAAAAATGCGATAGGAGAGTCCAGAGACAGTATGTTTCTGTACATGTGAAGGACAAGGCTGGTAAGTGTAGGGAATACTGGATATCTAGAGAAATTGAGGCTCCAGTCAAGAAAAAGAAGGCAGCACATGTCAGGTATAGACAGCAGGAATTGAGTCAATCCTTTGAGGAGTATAAGGGCAGTCGGAGTACACTCGAGGGAAATCAGCAGGGCACAAAGAAGACTTGAGATATCATTGGCAAATAGGGTTAAGGAGAATCCAAAGAGATCCTTAAACTGCATGAAGCACAAAACAGCAATTAGGGAGAAAACGGCCCCTTAAAGATCAACAAGGCCATCTATGTATGGAACTGCAGGAGATGGGTGAGATAGTAAACACGTATTTCGCATTAGTATTTACTGCGGAGAAGAATATGGAAGCGAGAGAACTTGGAGATATAAATAATGATGTCACGAAAAGTGTACATGTTGCAAAGGAGTAGGTGCTGGATATCTTAAAACGCATAAAAATGGCTAAGTCTCTGGCACCTGATCAGGTGTTATCCACAAACTCTGGGGGAAGCTAGGGAAATAATTGCTGGGCCCCTTGCTGAGGTATTTGTATCATTGATAGCACTGGTGAGGCGCCAGAAGACTGCATGGCTGATGTGGTGCCATTCTTTAAGAAAGATGGTAAGGAAAAGCCAGGGAACTATAGACCAGTGAGCCTGATGTCAGTATTGGTGAATTGTTGGAGGGGATTCTGAGGGACAGGATTTGGATGTATTTGTAAAAGCAAGGACTGATTAGGGATAGTCAACATTGGTTTGTGAGTGGGCGATCATGTCTCATAACTTGATTGAGTTTTTTGAAGAAGTGACAAAGAAGATTGATGAAGGCAAAGCAGTGGACATTGTCTGTATGGACTTCAGCAAGGCATTACCAAAGCTCCACATGATAGACTGTTTAGCAAGATTAGATCAAATGGAATCCAGGGAGAGTTAGCTATTTGAAACAAAATTGGCTTCAAGGTAGGAGACAGGATCATGGTGGGGGGTTGTTTTTTTTCAGTCTGGAGGACTGTGAACAGCAGTGTGCTGCAAGGATCGGTGCTGGGTCCACTGCTTTTTGTCATTGATATAAATCATTTGGAATGAATATTGGAGGAATGGTTAGTAAGTTTGCAGATGACACTAAAATTGTTGGTGTAGTAGGCAGCAAAGAAGATTACGTTCCCATTGTACTTGGAGGTAATCAGATGGGTCAATGGGCCGAGGATGACAGAAATAAGTTTAGTTTAGATAAATGTGAGATATTGCATTTTGGTGATGAAAATCAGGGCAGGACTTAAACACTTAATGATGAGGCCCTGGGGACTGTTATGCAACAGAGACTCCTTGGGGTGCAGGTGCACAGTTCCTTGAAGGTGGATTGCAGGTACAGAAGGTAGTGAAGATGATGTTTGCTATGCTTGCATTTATTGGTCAGTGCGTTGAGTATAGGAGTTGGGAGGTCATGTGAGAGGCTGAACAAGACATTGATTATGCCGCTTTTGGAATACTGTGCTCGGTTCTGGTCTCCCTGCTATAGGAACGATGCTGTTAAACTTGGCAGGGTGCAGAAAAGATTTACAAGGATGTTGCAAGAGTTGGAAGTTTTGAGCTGTAGGGAGAGGCTGAATACGCTGGGGCTATTTTCCCTGGAGCATTGAAGACTGAGAGGTGACCTTGTAGAGGTTAATAAAATTATGGTGGTCATAGGGTGAATAGCCAAGGTTGTTTTCCCAGGGTAGGGGAGACTAGAACTAAACACATTGGTTTAAGCTGAGAGGGAAAGTTTTAAAAGGGAAAGCGGGTGGTGCCTGTGTAGAATGAGCTGCCAGAGGAACTGGTGGAAGCTGGTACAATCACAACATTTAAAAGACATCTGGATGGGTACGTGAATAGGAAGAGTTTAGAGGAATCTGGGTCAAATGCTTGCAAATGGGATTAGATTAATTTAGGATATCTGGTCAGCATGGACAACTGAGACCAAAGGGATTGTTTCGTGCTGTGCAACTGACTAAGCATTTTTTGTTTTCATTTCAGATTTCCACAATTTTACTTCTGCACTATTCTTAGTCTTTCAGAGGGATCGAAAGATTGAGTTACAGATCTATACAATGCCTGTCCTTCCTGGCTCTTCCACCTCTCTCTTTCGGTAGTTTTGTGCAAACACTGACTGGATCCCTTACCTGGAGGATATTTACGAATGAATTTGTTCTAATGATAATCCAGCATATTCCCCAAGTGTCGCTCCACAAATGTTCAGAGAATTTCTCTC